>NC_137123.1:50640973-51188473 GCF_949319135.1 Squalius cephalus
TCCATACTGTACATAATAGTGTTATTATTATTTTTTATTAATTTGTAGAATTGATTTTAGTTTTTAGTGTTTTATTTATTTAGACAAAACAGTGCAGAATTTTAATATCAGCCATTTATTGGAAATTATTTAGGCTTATCGTATCGCCAGAATTTTAGCAGTGCAAACAGTGCAGTAAATTCTAAACCAAGTATGAGAAAAGCTCAAAGTGATGCTTGCCTTAGCCATAAATAGTGCACTCAAAAGACTGGGAATAAATCTTTTCCACCACAGCATGTTAGCATGTTAGACTCATGCATAATGAACAAAGAAAAGTCTGAGATTTCTAGTAAGTTTTGCTTGTCCCACCTCTGTCCAATCTTAGTTCTCTTTGTCTTTATGTTTCTTTCCAGGTACTGGAGGTCTCTGTCTCCACTCATGCCCATCTGGATACTTCCTTTCTGGGCTATGGAAGCCCCTGCAGTGCCTTCTCTCTTGGAACTCGGCTGCGGGAGGAATCTGTTATATGACGTCCCGCTTGCTGGCTTCAGAAATGCTCCTGTTCTACGAGCTAGCATGTCATCCTTTTCTATATCTGGTTGACTCTCCTCTTCTTCGTCCTTTTCATCATCCTCCCTTTCATCCTTAGCTTTCTTATCCAGCTCCTCCTCTAGCACCCTGCGCTCAGTGGAGGTCAAAGGCTGTTTAAGCTCAAACACGGCAGGGTTCGGAGGTTCAGGGGGCATGATGGGAGCAGGCTCGGTGTTTGCATCTCCACTAAGTTAGTTAGTTCATGATGTATGAGACGTGGAAGAAAAAAGAGAAACAATGAGTCAGAAACAGAAAAAGAAATAAATGAGGGTGAAGGAGAATGTAGATACAGGCAATGAAAGATGCAGTCCAGTGGGAACCAAAGCAACTGCATTGCAGTTACTCAAAACTACAGAATCACACTTTTTTACTCTCTTACACAAGCACAAATGCATACTATTTCATCTTTTCAGATGAAACTCAGATATTTCAGTCCACACCACCACAGTAAGTCATTCACTGCTAATTTCCCTCCTAAACAGACCAAAAAAGCCCAGTTTTAGCATAATTCATGGTTGCTACATTTGTTAGCATCATGCTAACAGCCTCACTGTAAGCCATTTACAGCTAATTTCTCTTCTAAACAGCCCAAATAAGAGCAGTTTTATCATCATTCACAGGGATGCTACAGTTATTAACATCATACTAACAGCCTCAATTTCTCTCCTAAACAGCCTAAATATAAGCAGTTTTAAGCATCATTCAGGGGTACTACAGTTGTTAGCATCATGCTAACAATCTCTCAAGGCACGAGTCCACCAGCTTCATAAACCCCAGTGAGATGAAACCAACATGCCCTTTTAATGCAGCATCACTGCTAAGATCACTACACACATTCACAATTTCCAACACACTCTGAGGGTGAGTATATGCATCCAGGTCCTTCTGTAAACACAACTGAGAACAGGCAGTCCTCAACAAGCAGTGTTTGTAATAGTGTGTCGGTATACTTCACATCACTGGACCAACAATTACTGCTCCTGACAAGATTCTACGATGACAATGAGCACTGACTACAGGGGTCATATTGTGAAGTAATAACAACGAAACAGGAAATTAATGTTGCGTTCACACTATGTCGTAATTAATTACCATAATTACTAATGACAACCAGGGCAACCTACTCAGAGCTGTTCACGTCCTCAGACTCGGAACTGTGCGTTTCCATGGCAACACTATTAAATGCCAAAATGAATGTAATTTGAATAATCATTAGACAAAACCATAATACAACAAATAACAGTCATTATGCAAATGCATTATTAATCAACTTTATTTAGCAAGACATTAGCTAGCTATTCAACACTGTGTTAGCGACATTAACTCTATTGTATGTCTTTCACTTATTTTCAGATTGTTCTGAAGCCACTGCCATTTTGTGTTTCCATATGACGTTGTGGCTGTACGAGTCAGAGCTCTCAGAAAGTTCAGTTTGCAAGTTGTAATTACGTGTTCTATGAGGACGTGAGCACTTTTTATAAAGTCGTAATCTCGTAATCACTGTAATTCTGACATTGTGCCTTAAAGAGTTAGTTTACCCAAAACTGAAAATTCTGTCATTAATTAAATCACCCTCATGTCGTTTCAAACCCATAAGACTTTCGTTCATCTTCAGAACACAAATGAAGATATTTTTGATGAAATCTGAGAGCTTTCTGTTCAAGCCCCAGAAAGGTAGTAAAGACATCATAAAAGTAATCCATGTGACCCAAGTGGTTTAACCTCAATTTTATAAAGCGTTTGTTTGCACAAAAAAAACAGAATTTACCCCTTTACAAAATATTAATCTCCAATGCACAGTCACGCAACAACATCTGCTCTCGCATCAACACAACACGCATGCGTCACTATGCTCTCTTGAACACACGTCGGATTCATATTTTGTAAATAAAGTGGTAAATTATGTTTTTTTGCGCAAACAAAGCACTCGCAGCACTTCATAAAACTGAGGTTAAACCACTTGGGTCACATGGATTACTTTTATGATGTCTTTACTACCTTTCTGGGACTTGAAAGAGGTACAGTGGTAGTGGTGTAGTTGCATAGCTGCCAATGGAGGGACAGAAAGTTCTCAGATTTCATTAAAAAGAACGTTCCATTTGCGTTCTGAAGAAGAATGAAAAGTCTTACAGGTTTGGATGAGGATGAGTAATTTATGACACAATTTCATTTTTGGGTGAACTAACCAAAGGCACGTCAGAAAAAAAAAAGAAGCTTGTTTACCTCTTAGGCTTGGAATTCATTATTTCTAATAGAGTGGCAAATAGTCATTAGAAGCTACATTAACTGTTCTAGTTTTTTTTTTAAATAACGTGGCCCCTTTATGAGTGTGCCCCTTTTCGGTCTGTTGTGCATGAATGTGCATGTATTTATGCATCTATCCTTCTCTCCTGTCTTTCTTTCTCTCCCTACCTGCCCACCGCTCTCTTTGTCAGTCTGGAGCCCAGCCCTATGGTGGGCACAGCAACAGTTGCCATCGAGAGGAGATACCGAAGCTTCTCTGCCTCGTCCCCCTGTCCCTCTTCCCTTTCCTCATCCTCCTCCTCTTTCCAGGAAGTACTCTCCATCTCTGTCACACCCCCAAATGTCACAAAACGCCGCCGTTCACCGGAGGAACGTTCCTGGCAACCGGCCAGGTCGTTCTTGGCAACCTTCGTCTTGGAGGAGACAGAGAGGCAGCCTTTCTCAAGACACGTCTGACACAGAGGGACAATAGGGTCATCGCTGTTCACACGCACACACATACATGAGACATGTGAGTAAAGAAGAGAAAGAGAGAAGAATTAGAGGAGCAGAGGGAATTATGAACACTAAAACTAATGAAGAAAGACCACGTCAGTCTGACAGTCAAGTCAATGATATAGAGAGGATTGTCATGGATGTTTGGATTGGAATCTGTGTGATATCCAAATAAACCCATTGATGCTGATGCAAGCATGGTCTTTGGACTCATATAAAGGGAAATTACTATACTAAAGGAATGATGCACAGCCTTGGCTCCTGTACAACAGTTTAGTATTTAGTCTTACTCTCACATGCTCCCCTCCCTCTTTCTCTGTAAGCATCTCTTGGTTTCAATAGTTGCCTTGGTGACGTCTGTTTGCATGAGAGGGGCTTCCCTCTGCAAACAGAATTCGGGGTGTCTCACAAAGGCCCACTTTAACAAACATCTCCACAACAGCGTAACAAGACACAGAGCCCTCTTACGCAGCACTCACGCAAATGACAGACCGAGCTTTTTGGCTCTAAGCCGTGACTGATTTAAATATATTCTAGGCTCGCACTGCGTCTTAACCAGCCGAAATACTTTTTCAGCGACAAGTGATTGGTCTGTCTACGCTGACAGAAAAAATGTGTGATGGCACACAATCACAGCCATTCAGAAGATATTTGAAGACCATACATTTCTTAAAATATAAAAGCAGCAACATATTTGTATGCAGACTCATTTATACTGCGTGTGGAAAATATTACGTGTGATATTAATAAGATAACATTATTGGCTTTATTTGTCCTTGTACTAAAGCCTCAACAAATTAATAAAATATTATGTGGAAAATATTTACTTAGATACGTAGAAGTTGAGTATTTCACAATATAACTTAAACATCCATTCAAAAGTTTGGGTTCAGAAATCATTCTAATATGCTGATTTGGTGTTCAAGATCATTTTTTAAATTATTGTCAATGTTGAAAAAAGTTGTGCTGCTTATTTTCGTGGAAACTGTGAGGATTTTTTTCCTTTTTTTAGGGTTCTTTGATGAATAGAAAGTTCAAAAGAACAATTTTTTGTTAAATAGAAATCTTTTGTAACATTATACATGCATGTCACTTTTGGTGAATTTTATTTGTCCTTGCTGAATAATGACAAAAGACCCCAAAACTATGAACGGTAGTGTATTTTGAATAGATTTTTTCTCTTACAACTAGTGAGCAAGTTAAGGGCAATGACACAGTCGGGAAAAACATATGTTCTGCAAAAAAGGAATAAAAAAACTATAAAATAACTTGTAGATAAAATATAATAATCGACATAATTTACATGGAAACAATTATATTGCCTGTTCCTTTATTGCACCATGTCTGGTTAGGACATAGTGCAAGACACAAGCCGGAAAAAAACCCAATAAGGCTATTTGCTTGGAAAAGCGACTGAATATCAGAAACTGGAGTGGTGTCATCTGTTTTATGTGTGAAAAAACACACAATAAAACATACAGTTAGAGTATAAGAGTTTCAGCCGTGTGAAACTTCTAAAAGGTCTTGAAGTGTGTTGTTGAGTCATGTTAGGTCAGGGGTCAGATGTAAAAGTCACATGTCAGGCACCTGCTGTCTGTATTCATCTTGAGCCTCTGCCATTTCTCCAGGTCTGACTGAGTGATGGTTGTTTGAGCCAATGACTGCCGGGGGTCTCTCTGTGGGACGGACCCACTTTGGGCCCGCCTTCTGGCCAGGTCATCTGTCTTTACATCAGGCATCACCACCCACCCCACTTTCTCTCTGACTGTCCCTTCCTCATTCTCCTGCTCATTCCCACTTTCTTTCTCGGGGGTCAGGAAGGGGTTGTCCTTGCGAGTTATGATTGACACTTCAGCAGGGGTGGAGTCAGACTCACTGTAGATCAGTATGAAGGATAAACTAAGCTTAGCAAGAGGACTGACCAGAATACTCAGAGAGAGAGAGAGAGAAACAATGGATATATGGGTCCAGAATTAACCTTTTGCCACACATGCAAATACAGTAGCAAGTGAATTAAAAAAAAATTCTTTACATCGGATATAAATATAAAAATGTCAATATTTAAATACATTTATTGTTTACAAAATATTTCTTTGTCCCAATAACAATGCGATTATTTAGTTGTTGTTTTTCCTTGCATACTTTCAGTCACTTGCAGCATCATATTGAACACAGTCTTCATGTAAAATTTAAACCATGTATAAGGTTACAGTTCCTAATTAAGTTACCAGCAAAATAACCAGTAACCCCAGTTTATTTACTCACGGGGCTCATCAAGTGTTCATTTTGGACACTGTGGTCAATGTATGAAAAGCAGAAAAATGTATGAGAAAGTGTGTGTGTTTGTTTCGAGGCACCTGCTCTCTGTATTCATCTTGAGCCTCTGCCATGTTTCCAAGTCTGATTGAGTGATGGAAGTCTGGACCAATGACTGATGAGGATCTTTGGGAGGGCGTGGCCTTCCCTCAGTCCGCCTCCTTGCTAGATCATCTTTGTGTGGGTTTGGGACAACTATCTTCCCTTCTACCTCTTTCATATCTTCCTCGTCCCCTTCTTTTGCCCTTTCTTTTTCAAGATTCAGGAAAGGATTGTCCTTACGAGTAATGATTGGTATCTCAGGGGGGGCGGAGTCAGCCTGACTGTGATAGAAATGTAACATTATAAGAGGTACAAGAAAATGGATGCTTGAATCCCACAGAACACAGAAACCATACCAATAATGACATCCAGAATGATCATAGTCAGTTAGCTATTATAATAGCACACACCTAAGTTCTATACAAAATGCATGATACCACATGTTTGGTATATAGGGCAAAACTCTGTGATCGTAAAAGATATGAGAGCTACATAAGCGAATAGAACAATGCCATACTACAAAAGGAAAATTAGTGAAGACAAACTTGTCGGGTTGGCAAAGTCTCACTTGGAAGTTTAAAACTAACGGTTAGTTTGAAGGTTATGTAGGCCTTTTGTTCTTTAAATATTTGGGCAGTCTGAAGAGAGAAGTTTAATTTTATATCAGCCTTGTATACTTTGAAATGTTGATATTTTGAAGAGAGATTTGAAGTTTGAAGAGCTGTAAGCCACTTTAGGTTGTTGCCCAAATGCATGTTCGTTATTTACAGCAATAATCTGACATTAATTCGATCTCAAACCGATTAATTAGCAGAAGTTATACTTCACCACCTGCATGACAGCATTAACAATGGTTGTTGTTGAACCAACATGGTTCGAACGACGGATTTGTGACAAAGTTACTATGGTTTCATGCAGGAAACAGCCGTTTCTCCAAAGATGCATCGGTAGCATACCATACCGGTACCATAACGACTATGGTAGTTAAGCAGCAAGTTACACCTTTGTACAGGAAACTGAAACGCATCCCTGACTGGTTGCTTCAAGTCCCCATGAAATCAAACTGGAATTTTTTTGGCTTTAAGTATGAATATGTTAGCTTTACTGTTATCTATAAGGTAGTGTGCTCCAAAACAATGACAAAATTTGCATTTATAAGATTTAAGCACTTCCGCCAATATTGATGATTTTAAACTACATCACTTTGCACTTCAGCATCTCATCAGATTTTTTGTCCAATCAAACGCTCTCTAGAATCTAAAGCGTCCCGCCCCCTACATTATAAGAGTGACGCTGATGCTGCAGCTAAAATCAGTCACTTTTAAAATCAGTCACATTTACTATTTTCTACATGGTGAATGGCACATAATGCACTAGGGGACTGGGAATGATTCAGACAGTGTAAATATGCTTTCCATTGGGGCAAATTAAATCTGGTTTCACGTTAGTGTCACACGAACCGACGCAGCGCGCACACAGTCTGCTCCGGTCCAGAGACACGATAACACAGAGCGATCATATGCATCGGCATATACCAGAAAACATATCGGACCCATTTGAATTCTGCACAGAATGCTATATTTTAAAGCGATATGGAGGAGAATAGGAGGAGAAACGGTTAGAGATTAGGAGGAAACTGCGGCTTTACCAAGCTCAACAGTTCTGGCCGAGCTGTGATATAAACTAAATGCTACTGGCTATTCTAAAAAAGGGGAGGAGCTGTTCGATATGTCCACCCAATCGGCAACCTTCCGATCTCTCTCTTGAAACATGACTTAAACTGTAATTCATCGACTGGCCGCTAAAGACATGCTCCAAAAGAGAGTCAATCCCATATACTCCTAAAAAAAAAACTTTACAGCAGAAAAAAATGTGTTTACAGCCTGGTGCACAAAGTGGTTTTGGTCTATATAGCTAATTCTGGGGGTGAAGGGGGTGAATTTTCATCCATTTAAATTTGATTAAGCCTTAAAGTTCTGCATAATTAAGGGCACTTGGGTGACAGGTGGATTGCCTCTGCTATCACTACTAGCCGTTTGTCTGCTGTCTGTTAGCCGCCACGTCAACTCAGCTAGTCTTGCCTTTTTGCCCTTTTTCGTTTATACGGGAGTGACACGCAGTGACGCGCTACCAAGATGGCGACGGCCAGCTCCGCCCACTTTGGGCTTCAAAAATGCTCTTCAGAAACCTACAGGTGATGTCACATACACCACGTCCATATTTTTTTTTTACAGACTATGGTCTTATAGGGTAGTAGTTATGTGGTTACTAGGGTGTTCTAAGTGGTTGCTAGTCAGTTGCTGAGGTTGTTGGTAGGGCATTGGGGGAAAGCGGGGAAAAGATGTACTGAAACTGCACAAATTTTTGATCATGCACTAGGAGAAATTCAATCAGTCAGAACAGACTAAGGACTGTGCAGAGTTTAGTGAATGTAACTTGAAAGCTCTATGAGATAAAGAGTTTGAAAAAACCCTGACTCAAAGCAGTGTGCAATAGCATTGTGTTGGATTTGTCAAGCCAACATAACTAGTCCCTGAGCACATGACCCCATCACTCTCGGTCAAAAGCACACCTCTTTTTCTCCAGTTCCATCTTCTCCATTCTCTCCAACACAGCATGCTGGGATGCCAGCCTAATTCCCTCCCATTTCTCTCGGTCCTTCCAACTACAAGAGCCTGGCAGGAAGTTATGGGCAACACTCGGTTTGAATTGATTCATGCGGGCTCTGCGGGAAGCAAGATCATCCTTTTGGACATCTGGAACCTTCCGCTCTGCCTCTGCATCTTCATCTTCCTCATTCGAGTCCCACTGATGTGGGGCCGCAGCCCGCATGAAGTCATTGTCACACCGAAGAATGATGTCAGGTGAAGGTGGTTTAGGTTTATTGTCCTCCACAGGATTCTCGATTGGACTGAGGAGAAAATTCGCCATGACAACATTTGAAAATATTTTTGAAAAATAGAGTGCAAAAGTGCATCCACTATTTCAGTGGCCTTGGTTCCAGAAGTATTTTTCCCATTCATTTTCCCCATATAAAACATGACATAATCAAATAAAAAATGTGAAATTTAAAACTATTGATTTAAAGATGTTGATTATATATAGAAACAATATATTCTACATTTATGGCAAAATATGCATATTATGCATATATTTAATGAGTTTGACAGTGTATGTCATTCGTAGTGCTTCAAGGGAGTCGGCGGGCGCTAAAGAGTTCTTTTAACATGATTTGCTGGTTGTGATTATTTGATTTCCCTGCAGAATCATGGTGGGTAATGTCGTTTTTCACCAGGAATTCCACTTTTGAACATGAATATTTAAAAATAAGTTGCAGACTTATGCAACTTAGTTGAAGACAATGCAAACTGATTGCTCCAACAAAAGCATTTACCATCGATTAACAACCTTGTAGCACACAAGTGGGTCTATCGTTGAAAATAAATTCCTCTATAGAAAAAATGAATGGGACTTAACTTGACTAACCAACTTTTGCACTCGATAATGTAGAGATGTTAGTGCTTCCATATCAGGAGTTGATGCAGAGTGCAGACATCAGGCCTTTAAAATAAGTCAAATCAGCATAACTAGCATAATCTGCTCAACCCAATAAAAAACAACCAATACACACACACACGGACACACTTCATTACAACCTAGAATAAACAGATTCAGACTAGTCAAAGGGTCACATCCAATTAATTCACAAGCTGACAGAACAAGCCAGCATAACTTTGCACTACACAGCTGATTTCAACTCAAAACATTAGCCAAGCTACAAAGGTTAAAGCCAATTGACAACTGCGTCACTCCATGCTATAATGTAGCACAAATAAATCGGCAACACAAATCGAAAGCAAACGTACATAGTGTCACTCCCCAGACAACAACCTAAGATTACATGACAACTCATGGCTTTGAACACACAAGGTTTGTGGTTACCACCAGCACCAATTTTTAACCACCAGGTCCCACACACAACTAGTTATCAGTTTTAGTCGCTGCATACACATGCCGAAAGATCTCATTTTGACCGCTGACCTGTTATATCGCACAGAGGCGGGTAATACTTTAATTCCCGCCTTTTCAAGCTTCCTTATTTTCTTAAGCTCCGCCTCCTCAAGCTCTGCCCCTTTCTCATCAGCCCAGGTGAAATTTTTCTTCAATGCAAGGCTTCGAGACACGCCAGCCCCCTCTTTTACCACTTCAACGCATTCTTGTCTGTGGGGAGCAATGGGGAATTTCACAGCTCTCACAAACACACATGCGGATAAAACAGGATGAATCAAACAAACTCCGACACATTAAACAGATGATGCTTGTGTACTGACTTTTGTGCAGCCAGAAGAGGAATTTCCAGCCAATTCCCTGAGAAATCAAACACTTACTGTCTATCCCAGCGGCTGTGATTACCTGAGAGGTCTTTCTCCGCCTACAGGAGATGTTGAGTTGCTTGGACTCCTCCTGTCTTCCTCTCTGTCGCTCCTCCTCTTCCTCAGGGGGGCGGGAAGGTAGTTGGTCTGGTTGCTCTTGTTCGGCAGATACTGGTTGAAGGGTAGAGCGGCACGAGGCTCTTTGTAGGACACGCGACGGGCAGACATGTCATCCTTACGCACGTCTGGCAACTTCCTTAAACCAGCGTCACCTTCAGAGTCTGTGAGAAGGACATATTGAAAGAAAGTGCCATTTGGTATTAGTATTTCATATTTATATGGGTTTTCAGATCAAACTACTAGAGAGACAGAACCAGCATTCATATTTCAACACATACATTGCATATGAGGTGAGATGTCACCATCTGACCATCATCCAGATCAGGGCCAACATTAATGAAAGGCTCAGTGCATGTATTTGAGTGCAAATATTTACAAGCTTAAACATCTTTACACCATATTTGCCATATTGAATGAGTTTATTTTGTCATTTTCATGAACGTCGACATGCCAAAAAGCTTCTTGCTGTAATACTTCCACAGTCACGCAGCCTGTCTTATTTAGTTATGAGATATGAAGTAATATACTTTAATAAATAAATAAATAAAGTACTTAAAACAATAAAACAAATCAATAATTTTTCTATTTTTTCACTGTAATCTTAATTAAACTTACGTGCTTAAATAAAATCAAGTGCTTTTACTGAGAGAAAAGGCAAACGTTTCGGTCACATGCGACCTTTCTCAATGCCAAACTCTATATACTATCTCCTAACTCTGACCCTACCCCTAAACCCATCACAGAAAACTTTCTGTTTTTTTACATTTTCAAAAAAACACATCACTTCGCATGATTTATAAGTTGTTTTCCTCATAAGGGACCAATAAATGTCCACAAGGTCAAGGATTTCGCCATCTTTGGGACATTTTGTCCCCGTAACGTAGGGTATCCCTAAACCACACACACACACACACACAAATTAAATTTATAGTTTAGAAGTTTCTTGGGTTTTTATGTTCTTTCAGTCCCTGTTTTCCCTGTTGTCCATGTCTGGATTCGCTAATAAAATGCAGTTCATGTGAACCCTCTCACACACTCAGCACACAGATGAGTGTGTGAATGTCTGTCCAGCACAACAGCTGCACTCTCACACCCACACTGCACATATGTAGGAATGTATGATTCTTCTATCTGAGTCCAGAGTTTTTACCCTCAGCTACTTTTGCATTAATGTTTGGACGTTGACAGTCTATGTGCTGAATTGCTGCTTAACAAACTATGAATGTTGAAAACAGTTGTACAATGATCCATTTATTTATACATTTTTCAGGACTTCTTGAGAAATAGGAAGTACAAAAGAACAGTATATACATTTTCTTACCATATATCTTTCTCATGAATTGCAAGACACTTAAAAATCACCACCAAAATCATTGTCAATGTATCATTACTGCTGAAAATGTTGCCTAGCATAATCTAATAAAATATAAATAAAAGAGAAAGTCATACCATCACTGTTGCAGCGGATAACTGTGTCTGGAGAGGGTGTGTTCTGCGATCGAGAGCCAAATGAGTCGAGACTGTCGAACGAATCATCTCGGCCGTGCCTCGGAGGAGACAGCGAATCAGAGCGCTCCGATTCCCAGCTGTCAATGTAACCGCTGTCCCTTATGCTGCGCTTAGGGGAGTCCAACTCTTCGTTTGCACATTCCTACACACAAACACAAAAAATAGAGAATGAAAAATATAATAGCATATATTTAATTAATCAGGCTGTTTCACAGGTTTAGTGTTCTTGACTAGATTTGATTTACCTTTCGCATCATGGAGAGGAGCCCTTCAAACTCTTTCAGGTCGAGTGTGGGGCCGTTATACGTTGCACAGCTGTTAGCAGCTTTACCAAGCCAGTATATGGTTATGAGCACCTAATCATTCAAATAACACAGAAGAATAACATTAAATAAAATGTAAATTCAACAACAAAAATTCACATGTAAAGATTAAGCAAACAGTTCAGTGTACTTACATTCTTCAGCTTTCTACTGCAGTCAGAGCCTCTACAGCAGAAACAGAGAGAGAAAATAACATAAGACGACTGTCAGTCCTTTCAAGCTATAAATGAGCCACATCAAAGTGCCTTTAAGGCAAGTCAGTAACTCACACCATGGCCATCTTGCCTACATCTGACAGCTGTTTGCTATATGAATGAAACCATATTTTTGGCCTGATACCATGATAGACGCTACTGTACAAAAGATGTTTTAATGTTTCTGAAAGACGTCTCTTATGCTCACCAAGGCTGCATTTATTTGCTCAAAAATACAGTAAATACTAATATTGAGAATTTTTTTATTTTAAAAGGTAATTTATTCCTGAGATGGTAAAGATTAATTTTCAGCATCATTACTCCAGTCTTCAGTGTCACATGATCCTTCAGAAATCATTCTGATATGCTGCTTTGGTGCTCAAGAAACATTTATTATTATTATCAATGTTGAAATCAATTGTGCTACCTAATATTTCCAAAAGGAAAGCGTGATGTTTTTTTATTTCAGAATTCTTTGATAAATAGAAAGTATTATCTATTTGGAATAGATTTTTTTGTAACAATCTAAAAGTCATTGCCATTCTAAAAAAACAATTCTTAAAAAATCATCCCATCTTGACTCCTTTGAACATACGTATAAGATCAGCTCTCTTATCTACTTGAAAAGGGATTAATCAAAATCTCCAAAATCTGTTGGCTAAGCTTATGTTTCAATAGCTTCTTTAGCTAAACCCATATTTTTTTTTATTGGTTAACTAATATGAATATATTACGTTCTAGAGCAAAAAGATGAGCTGCTGTGAATGACTGGAATTTAAGATGTTCTAGCTGCCAAACTGATTATGATTTATCCCATTCATTTTTCTGCACATAATCAGTTTCCTCCTCCTTATACCGTCTATGGTCACACAGGCACACACATACGTTAAGTTTGCACGTATCGACGTATCTTGCAGATCTCCGGGATCGAACAGCTGTGATCCCTTCAATCCCAGCTCTTCACATCCTCTCAGAAACATGGTCAGATTATCCTGATAAGAGAAAAGACACATATTATGCAATTACAGGCAAAACCTCACAGTTTGTGTGTGTCTGTGTATGTGTGTGTGTGTGTGTGTGAGAGAGAGAGAGAGAGAGAGAGAGAGAGAGAGAGAGAGAGAGAGAGAGAAAGAGAGATTCGCCCTCAGTAATGTGTGTGTGTGTGTGTGTGTGTGTGTAAACACTGTGGTATCCTCACATGTTCTAATTTGTTACACTGTTTATTTACATTTAAATTATGCTATAATATGTTCTTCTATTATTTTAATGTTTTTATTATTATTCTATGTATTCCAAGCTTTGGCAATATTGTATTATTTACAGGCATGCCAATAAAGCAATTCTGAACTGAATTGAGAGAGAGAGAGAGAGAGAGAGAGAGAGAGAGAGAGAGAGAGAGAGAGAGAGAGAGAGAGAGAGAGAGAGAGAGAGAGAGAGAGAGAAAACAAGCACCAGAAGTTGTGTAAATGTGTCTTAAGAAATCTTACAAAGTGACACTTACAATAAAGTACCATGGTAATACCAGAATAAACTTCAGTTAATTATCTCATTAGGGTCTGTATTTATCTGATATCTTGATGGGGTAAATGTAACAGGGATGTGCAAAGGGGGTGGCCCAGTTGCTTGAGCCAATGCCCCTCTACCCTTATCAGCTGAAGTGCCCCTCTCGGCCAGTTTGGGCCACTGCCCCTAAAAATGTCTGTGCACGTCCCTGAAATGTAAAATTACTGCCATAGACACAGACAGAGACACATTTGTTCTGAGACAGCAGTGCAGAGACTGGCCTGACACAAATAGGCACAAACAAAAGAGCACAAACAAACGAATGAGCAAACAAACACACAATAACCGCACTCACCAGTCCTGCAATGGGAGTTGGGAGTCTGTTGATCTTTTTCACAAGGCCTGGTTTGACTGAACTCAGCAACCTAATGAGTCACATAATGAGAGAGAGAGAGAGAAATAACATTAGAGAACAATAATATGTGGGTTGAATCATACCATCATCAAAATGACTTGACAAAAATGACTTGAAAGTATTTTTTAGACATCATTATACAGTAGTTTGGGCCATAAACCATTTTTTTCTAAATAATTGTTTTAAATTGGATGCTTATGCAAACATGTTTATGTTTATTTTGTATATACACTCGCATATTAATTAATTTGCAGTGTCTGCATTTAGTTAAATAATCGAATAAAATCAATAAAAAAAGTAACTACATAAATGACAACTTCCACTAAACATTTTAAATGCACATATAAAGTATGCATGTAAAACTCACTCGCAGAGCAGAATGCCGTTCTCCAGTCCACTTCTGAAATCCTTATCACCAAAACTTCTTCCTGTCACTGCCTGTCAAGCAGACAAAGAGCAAAATCATCATCATCAGTGAAAACTTCATGAAAAATGTTTTAATGTAGATGTAAGATATAGTCAAATGAATTGTCCACTACAGATTTAGAGTATAAATATGCTAACTAAATGCTAACTAAAAAGATGCTTTCTATTTCTTTAGGGAGGAACAATAGTATCCCAAAGTTTAAATCTTCATGTTTTAATATGTTATGATATTGCCATTTTATTGTGTGTGTGTGTCGGTGTGTGTTCACACACCCATAGCTCTTTCTAAGTTTAAAAAACAAAATTGTTTTTTACAAAGAACAACAGCTGCTTTTTGCCAGAGAAGCATATCTGGTAATTATTAGGGCAATTCTTGACACATTCTATCTAGATACACAGAGTGTATAAATGTGTATGTTTTTCTGTGTGTGAGTGATTATATAAACTGTGTGGAGTATGTGTGCATTTAATGAGCACAAGTAAACTACTAAACTAGATAACCTGTCCTTACTTAGCACATTCACACATACCAAACATGTGTGTGTAAAAAGAGAGAGAAAAAGAACATTAATTTGCTCTATACTGCCAAGAGGCCAAGTACATGACCAAGTAGTTGAGATTAGTAAAGATTATATTATGCAAAGCACGTTGGAATGAAGGCAAAAACCTGCGAGCACACACACAATTACCCATAAACCTGTTAGCCCCTAAACCTTTACACAGTTTCTCTCGGAGCAGGAAACAGCTGACCTGTAAATCAGTACGAGGTCACTCATTGTCCATTGTCCTTCAGCTGCTAAGAAGGGAAGCCACCGTGTCACACAGGACTATTAACATGGACACTGTACTTCTCCTCTGAATTACCCAATATCTGCTAACCTGATGCATCACTCCTCACATTCATTCCTTTCTCTCTCTCTCTTCATTCATTCCAAATGTTCTTCTACATTAATATGTTCCATATTAGATCATGACTAAACTGCAGAGTTGATTGTGATTTTCATTATGAAGATAATGACATTATGATAGGATGATGGAGCTGAGGTAATGAGGAGAAACCCAGATTGATGCTATTATTCCTTAATACCATCAGAATCTGCCAAAACTTGTGCTGTTCCTGACTCTGTGTAGCACACGTTGCTCTGCATGCTTTCAAAGTTTATTTTTAGCAGATTCCAAATCATTTCATTCAGATCATAAAAACATATATCCGAGTGAAACGGCTTCTCGAACAAGAAAAAAAATGTAGGCCGGGACTTCATTCTATCCATCTGGAATTGATTGGATCAATTCTGGATATCTATTGATGTGATCTCATGTGAGAAAATATGTCATCAAGGAAGAGAAGAGTTGTTGCAAGAGGGAGATAAAGTTTTGATTAAAGATTACGAGGGCACATGAATAAAGACTTTTACTGCAAAAATACTGCAATATTCTGTAAAAATAAGAATTGTTTAGCATATATTTTGCTTTGCAAAGAAACCTTTTTTAATTTACGGATAAGGTTAAAAAATGATATTAACCCATTTAATCCCACCGGTCCCATAATTTTTTTTTTCATTTCTAAGGCTATAAAAATGTTACTGAATGATCTATCAATGCATTTCCAGCAGATATTGAAATAATAAAGGGTCTCAATGAAATATATGCAGTGTCGCATGTTTACTGTAAATTGTCACATGACCAGAGCTGTTTACTTCCTGTTTGCGCCAGAGAAGAGGATGGCAGCAAGAAAGCGCCCAAAGAAAAGGGTGGTAAAGTATGTTAACATAAAGATAGGACATAGATTTTTGGTACACATCATGTTTAAGGTGTCTAGTATTGATATATGCATTTGCAATTACTCAACTTTGTTTAATGTGGTCATAGAACTCACAAACTCTCTTCTGATGTCTGATCTCCACACACACACACACACACACACACACACACACACAGAAACTCACACACACACACGCACACACACACACACACACACACGGTCACGTCTCCTCTGATGTCTGATCTCCACACACACACAGACACACACACACACACACACACACACACACACACACACACGGTCACGTCTCCTCTGATGTCTGATCTCCACACACACACAGACACACACACACACACACACACACACACACACAGAAACACACACACACACACAAGGTCACGTCTTCTCTGATGTCTGATCTCCACACACACACACACAGACACACACAGAGAAACACACACACACACACACAGACACACACAGAGAAACACACACACACACACACACACACACACACACACACACACACACGGTCACGTCTTCTCTGATGTCTGATCTCCACACACACACAGACACACACAGAGAAACACACACAGAACACACACACACACACACACACACACACACACACACACACACACACACACACACACACACACACACACACACATACACAAACACACACACACACACACACACACTCACACATGGTCACGTCTCTTCTGATGTCTGATCTCCACACACACACACACACACACACAGACACACAAAAACACACAAAACACACACACACACACACACACACACACACACACACACACACACACACACACACACAAACACACTGCACAGGTCAAATAGACCTATATTCAATCTGTACAATGGTTGATACAACACAGTATCCCACCGGTCACAATTGTGACCGATCATAAAACACACTTTTTCACACACTTTTCCATGAAAATTTCTAAAAAGTATGATTGATTGTTTCAAAGGGATACTAATGACACATGATTTGGATATTTGGGATTAAATGGGTTAAGCTTAACAGCAATGCTATAGACTGTGTGGTGTTGCTCATTTCACATGGGAAAGAGGCATTTTTAAAAGAGCCCATTTAATTTAAAAGGTCAGCGAGAGAGTGGAAAAGGGTCACGAAAAAACAAAAATATGCACAAAATGGCACAAAGAATTAATCTAAAAAATGCATTTTAAAAAAGCAAGAAAATACACCAAAATTTTTGAGAAGTATTTGTTAATTAGGCTACACTAATATTATAAACATGTCCTTTATGTTCCTGTAGTTAAATGAAAAGCATGTCATCTGATGGTGTTCTGTGAATAATTTGTTGGTTTATTTTTGTAGCTGTTGCTAACTGTGCTAAGGGCTAATGACACTAGCAATGAAAAATGGGTCACTGATATACCCAACAACACACATGCTGTGTCTGAAATTACTCACTCGGTCACTCGTTCACCTCCTATATAGCAAATGCCTTATTGCTCACTATAAAGGGAAAGAGTGAATGAAAATGAGTGACTTAATTCAGACAATGAATAGGGCTCTGAAGCTGTCACACATACTGGGGTCAGTTAGAGTTTTCTTTTTTTTAATGAATTAAAGGTGCTCTAAGCGATGTTGGGTGATGTCACTACTTGTTGACGTTCGAAGTATTGTCAAACAAAATGGAGGCTAGCTCGACCCTCCCTCCTAATCATCCCGTCCCCTCCCCCGATGTAAATTCGGGACTTTGCGCGTTCCTTCTCCTTTTGCCTCTTCTTTGCTATTTGTTCATTGGAACGTCGTCTCTTTGGTTGTGTGTCGGCCATATCAAAATTCAAGAGACTATAATTCTAATGTTAGTCGTTGTTGTTGTCATCTCTCCTCTAGCTAACTTCCCTCTTCATGCTTCTCTCTCCTCCAATCCCCACACCCCCCTTCATGTGCACGCACACTAACCCCCCACCCCCAAATCATTCTTGTCGGTTATTGGCTGGAACACTGTTTATGTTTCATGGCCAAGGCTGGCCCAGTTTGTTTTTGTTGCCGTTTGTGGAGCCTGGGCTGTCTACAGAGACCACGTTTTTTTACAGTGTGTTTAGGGGACAGGCAGCTAGCGGATAGTGAGGAGATGTTTGCTGGATGTGACAAAAAATGTTTCTGAAATTGAAAAATTAAATTTTGTAAGTCAAAAGTAGTTGATTTCCAAATGCAACGTAATGAACTGATTCCATGAGGAAATATCATGAACTTGTAATTTCAATGAAAAGCATGATAACTTAGATAAAAAAATTATCCGTGAATTTATATGGAAACAAGCTTTAGGAGCTTTCCATCTTTACTCTCCTCATGTTAAGTTGCATTCGGAGATCAACTACTTTTGACTGACAAAATTCCAGCCACCGGAAACTCTAACTGATAAAGTGAGTCGTACAAAACCTTTCTTTTTAGTAAACTTTGTGTACACAAACAATGTAGTCAATGCTCAAGTTCATTTATAGAGCCCCTGGTGATACTTCGAGCACAGTTTTATGTTGTGTCGAGTCTTCTTAGTGTTTTAAAAATAGCGATTTTGATGCTATCATAGAGGTGCCCCATGTACTCCCATTCAAAAGGCATTTTGACCTAAAACGAAAATACGGTCAATCTTAAAAGTGGCGTTTCCATTCTAATTATGCTTTTACACGAAAGTTTGACTCGGGTAGATTAACAAAAAGAGCCTAGGTTCAATTTTGGCGAGAGTTACCCTTTAAGTGAATTATATAGCGAATTAAATCTTCTCTAAAAATTCAGACAACGCTACAAAACAGAAGTGCAATGGTAGTGCATTATATAGGGAATAAGAAGTGATTCAGTACACAGACACACAAACCAATTTTCACACATGCAGACATCTCACAATCACACACAGATCTTTGAGAAATCCTCTGCAGCTGTCTTTAACTGTCAGAAAGACTCACTCATCTTCTGCCTTATGTCTTTACTCTCTTCATTACACAAGCACACACACACACACACACACACACAGTCTGGTTCGCTATCTTTGTGGGGACTCTCCATAGGCGTAATGAACCTGCATCACACAAAACTTTCTGCATTTTTACATATTCAAAAAAACTCATTCTGTATGATTTATCAGCTTTTGTACCCATGGGGACCTCAGTTTAGGTCCCCACAGTGACACAAGTCCCCATGAGTCTGTGTGCATTCAGGTTTAAGTCCCCCCCCCCCACACACACACACACACACTGGCCTATTTCCTTCATAGGTTATAGAGCTTATGTAGCCCCGCCCCTTTTCAGCTTGTATTTCCACAGAATGAAGATAAGCTCTTAAAGATTTATGAATGAATTGCTCATTTTCAAATCCTCCCAGGTCTACTGACATTTGTAATAACATAGGCATTAAACATGTCAATGCTCATCACTTTGGTTAAGTAAATCCACTTCACCACCTAATTAGGCTACTCTTCGACAGCAATGCCACAGAAATATACAGCAAAAACGGTCAAAAAGTTCAAAGACAAAATTCTAAAGAACGGCTATGTGCTTGTTTCTCTGCCTACATGCCGGGAGAGACAGCCGATTGATAGCAACATTTTAGGAAGAACCAAAAAAGCTTCTGGTGGCAGACAAGCAGTTCCGTTACCTTGACGCCAGGCTCGCAAACACACACACACACACACACCTGCGTGTGACAGTCCAGTCAAAATACCCACAGGAACAGCTCCCCTACAGTGCAGTTGTGTAAGAGGCCACATTTCACCATAATGGCCAAGATGCCATACACTAGAGCCAAGAAAACAGTGAGCTGCTCAAGGCAACGTCCCATTAGCTGACTCAAAGCAATTTGGTTTTGGTAGAGGATATCCGACTTACCAGCAATAGTTTTTACTAAGATCCTGCTCTCTATTGTTCATCTGTCACACTCACATATTGCAAAGACTTATTTTGATAGCAAGTAAATATAAAACTCTCTGAAATAAGAACAGGAGTAGGCTAACCAACATAATATTGTACTAAATTAGGACGTAATTCATGGACTAGCTGTGAATGTGTGATTGTGTTTTTGTCGCTTTGTCATTTAAGTGTAGAAAAACCTGCCTTAAACTGAAATAAATACATTAAGTTCTAAGTTAAGCACTAAAACTACTAAAAGTAAAACTGAAATACAAAAATTAAAGCTATATAGAAATATTAAATTAAAATAATAAAAGCTCATAACAAAATGAATAAAACAAACTGAAACTAAAACTTTAAAAATAAAAGCTAATTCAAAACATCAATAAATACAATAGAGAGATCCTGTCCACTTACCCAAATTCCTAACCAAATTCTTTAATACCTAAAAAAAAAAAAAATGTACTGATATCATGATATTGCTAATCAAAACAGATCTTCCTTTCCAGTTAGCTTAATGCTAAACTTGCAGTCTAAGTTGTTAGCTTGCTAAACAAAGGCTAGCTAACTAACTAAAAAAAGGAAATATAATGTGATATGCAATGCAAATGTAATTGTAACATTTTAGCTCCAAAGTAGACGAAGAAGATTTACAAGAAGTACAAATTACAATAGGATTTATTAAATAAAACGAACTAGAGAAGAACAAACATAAAAGCATATATGACACAACAATACCAGACAATGAGGGAGAGGTGGTGAGGAACTTAGATACACAATGGTGATGAACGAAATGATGAACAGTTGTGATGATTAAGTTAGTGTCCATAGATGAGTGGCGGGAAACTAAGACGGAGATTTATAGGGACATGAGAGGGTCAGTATCTCTTACCATTGGAGAAAGAGTAACGGCTAATTCGGATCACATGAGGCACCTCAGCCTATCGTGTAATGGCAGTGACGTCAGTGCCCAACAATGAAAGTTTTATGACAGTCAGTAACAGTTTACATTAATCAGTTTCTAGTGGATTATTAGCCCGTTGGTCTTGTGAATAAATGTTCTATAATTGGTGTTATATCGCTAGTAAACGTACAGTAGGACTGCATTGTTTGTGGAATGCGCTTTACTGCGGAAAAAAGAGCATATCTCTATTAGCTGCAAAGTAGTCACTGCAGGGTGAATAAAACTACATTTAAGATTACACTAAATCTTAGTTGTAATTTGACACATTTAATTCATTAAAATTATATGTATGTTTTACCCTCATTCATTAAAAAGCGTTATATCATAATCATTAGGCACACAGCAGTCATTAATCATTATACAAGACTAACCTGGCAGCAATAGAAATAACACTTATTTTTTTATTTTCATTAAACAACATACAATATAACACAAATATTTGTAATTAAATTATTCATTTTCTCTTCATTCATTAAAATGTATTATCTCAGCATTACATGCATACATACAGTTATAATAGCCATTTCAATACAAGTCTTATCATAACTGGTAAAGCCTGAAAGAAACATCTGTATTTTTTACTTTATTTAGACAATACAATATCACTCAATATTACAATAGAGTGGTGCAGGTATGGCAGCATCACACTGGTTCCCTTGAGAACAACCCAAAAGCATTTTCCCATAGGCTTTTGGATTAACGCTAAAAACAAGCTCTGTGATCAATAAAAGTTTATTATACTTGCACGTCCATCAAGATAATTATCACAGATGAAAACAACTTTTATGAATTTTGAAGCCTAAATGCAGTCGCCAGGCGTAAAAAGCAAAACATAGGCTATAAAAGAACTACACCACTGTCCCACAAATTCAACGTCACCATCACTAAGCTTCCGACAACTCTTTCAGTTTTTATCTAAAAGAGTTTGAGTTAAAATAGTTTATAAGAGCACAATTATAAGCATAATGAGGCTGTAAAAGCGGACTGAACTTACATGTATTGTTCGGTGTGATGACGTTTAATCTCCTCGACAGCCTCTGTAGTCCAATTTAGCCACTTGTTAGCAACCGCCTTTTTCAAGACGTTACAGCTTAAAAAAAATCTCGAGTGGGGTAATATTGATGTATTTTGTATCGTAGCCTAGAATAAAACGTGAAAGTGTCTTGAGCTTGTGTTCACCACAGACCTTATTTCAGCCATTTAACCAAAACCCCATTCAAAAAAACCATTGACTTCAGGACGATGGAACTGGAAGAGCTAAAATGCTAAGTCGCTTTCGCGTTTTGGCCTACAAACTGACGTCACACCTGCACCACTCTATTACATACTATGGTAATGCCGTAAATGAGTCCTACCTGTCGCGACATTCCCTCTCTGACTCCTCTTATAAAATAACCTTTTTATCATAGTAAAATCTACATGTCGTTCCCAACAAAAGTATTGTTTAGCGTAAAACATGTTGAAGTGGGCAGGCAGTTGATTCATTAAGTGATAAGCTATTTCATCACAAAAGCGGATTATTTAGTGCTGTGAAGCCTCTTCTCCATTGACATCCATTAAAAAAAAAAACAGCCTCTGGTCTCCTTCCCTGTGTGCCGCCACAGCCGAGCGTTAGCATTAGCCGTTACGCTTTTTTGGCTAAAGGTTGCAGGCTTGCCTTCTAGTGGCTTTGACTAAGACAAAGGAAACAGGAAACTATAAACAAACTAAAATTCCATGAAAACGAATCTAACACAACATTATTGTGACAATAATGTGATATGCAATATGTAATTTAAATGGCATTTATTAACATGATTAAGAGACTAATACCCATAAAAAGTTTGCTTGAGAATCTGCTCCATGACATCATCATTAAGGCCCAACACAGACCAAAATAGCAGTGTACAGGCTTAGGTATAATCACCTAAGCAACAGCCTCAGCAGCAGAAAGCAGGGCTACTCTCTCTCACTGAGGCAGAAACAGACAAGGGATGATGTCTCTCAGGACATACGGTCTTAAAATACATCTGAAAATAGGCCACCTGACTAGGGCTGTTTGAAATAGACAACTCCAACTCATCCGTCCAGACAAAGACACACACAGGATTAACAAGCACTCTCTCTCGCTCTCTCTCTCTCGCCACTACTCTGGCAAAATTAAAAGCTGTAAAAGAACAAGGGATAATATGTGGGCAAAAGCGGATTTTAAAATGTTATGCTCTTCTATCCATTTGCTCGTTGGAATCTGACCCTTACAAGAATTTGCGAGTGAAAATTACTGTTTGCCAATGTGCAAAAGTACTGATCAAAACTTAAATGTAAAACTATCAGAATAAAAACACCAATAACTAAATATGCAGATTACCTTTCACACTGCAATTGGCAGCTTATTGCTTTCCATCAATTGCTGTATGAAACTTAGTACTGCTTGCATGGCGGTCAAAAATTGTAATTATTATTTCAATGAAATGAATGTACTAGTCTATTTTAGTATGATAAAAAAGTTATAGAGGTTTAAGTTTATTATTATGAAAAATGCATAAACATACTATTTTTTAATTTTATATGAAATATTTACTTTTCAAAACATGTTTTGCTCTAAAATTGTGAGAAAATCAAAGCCATGAATCTAAACATATCTCAAAGATTTTGCGTTAGTAAGATTTTGTTTGGGCGCAGTACCAAACGTTTCCACTAGGTGAAATTCGTCTCTTATTTATTTCCAACATGTTCATTTTTGACCGCGAACAATACAAGTGTGCCTTATTTTTTTTATTTTTTTTATTTTTTTAAACGTCCATAATGTTTGTGTGTGTGTTCACATAGCAAGTGCCAAAACCTGTACCAAGGCTCGTACCATTCCGACAAACAAAGTGTAAAATCAAAAAAAGAAAAAAAAAAGGTCAAAACCGACTGACCAGCACCAGAGGGTTAACTGGGTCATGAATACATTGCACAGTAATCTTCTGTGCATCTCCATTAAGTCAGTTAATTTATAGTCATAATAAATATTTATCAGCTATACTATAGTTAGTTAATTCACCATCTTATTAACACACAGTTAACAACACCTTTTTTTCAGCCAATAAGCCTCTGCTACTGGGTGAATGTCACAAAATGTCATTAATATTCATGAGCAAGGTTAACTGAAAATAGTAAACTGTTTCACAAACATTTTGTAATGTTGTTACTAGAAATGTATCAAGAATTAATGTCCAAATATGTTATATCTTGCCATGAATTTAAAAAAAACAAAAACTTTTTGGACTTTGCTGAGGCAAAAATGAGTGCTACTAAAGAAAAATGTAAGCGTTGATCTCTGCAGAGAAGGACACATAAATAGGGAACTAGAAGTGTGTTAGACAAGGTTGTCAGTGTCAGGACAAGCATTTACACAAGGATGTACACACACACACACACACACACACACACACACACACACACACACACACACACACACACACACACACACACACACACTGTACACACACCACACACAAGTATTGAAAAGAACTGAACAGCTGTAGGTAGCCTATATTTAAATGGACAGAATGTGGGTGACTGGAGCATTTTAAAATAACCAAGCAAATGACATGTGTATGTGGGACAGGGGCAGAGGCACCTAACACCCACAGATCAGCACAATGCTATAATGTGAATAAGAGAAAATACATTTGCTTCACATTAATTCCATGAATGTATTATGTTCTATAAGACAAAAGTATGTGTTGGGACTGGTTAGTCAGAATAAATGTTTTCTATCATCGATCCCACAACCACATGGCAACCATCGTTTCTACCAAAATACCACAGATACTGCAATTATTGTTACAAGGTCTATAGAAAAAAACATTACATTCATTTAGCTGTGTTAAAACCTTCCAGAATACTTTTTCAATGACAGTTGTTGTGAATACCAGGTTACCACAGTTTTATTGTAGGAGCAATAACTGTAGCAACCATGGTATTTTTGGCAGAGAATACGGTTAGCTGAGTGCAATTTTGTAAGGGTAAAAGGAAACCGTTCAAAACATCACATTAAGCAATATTTCATTCCAGTGTAAGCTGGATGTATTATCAGTTTAAACATTTTTTTTAATATCTACTATCAGTGTTCATGTTTTAATTAAAATGTTACATTTTAAATCTGTGAAAGAACAACAGTGGTTCCTTTAAGAATGTATTTCATGATACATAGTAAAGAAGTTATTTCAGTAAAGTTTCAGTAAAGACAAAATATCTTATTTGGGTTGTGGGCCAAAAAAGTTTAATAACTCCTGATTTATAGCAGCTACCGGCAGAAACTCTATTTTCAGTGTAAGATATTTTCCACCGCTCTACCTTTTTCTCAGAGTATCTTTCCCTCAGATCCTAGATATGTGTGTGTGTGTGTGTGTGTGTGTGTGTGTGTGTGTGTGTGTGTGTGTGTGTGTGTGTGTGTGTGTGTGTGCACATGTTTTTCAATTCAGCCAATCTCGCACTGTTTGTGAGTTCATTCACATGTTAATAATCACTCTGCTAATCGGTTGCTTAGACACTATGCGATAACTCCACCTCAGTCAAGACTTGCTGAAGTGCTTGAAAATGCACATCAATATACACACATTTCTTTCATTAAGACTCGTTCCTCTCTGGAGGACTGAAGGGTTTTGATTCATTTCTCTATTAATCTATCTCAATGCAGTTTTGTTGTTGAGTCGTAATGTAGACATAGGGTTCTGGGGATGGGAATGGGGAGTGCTTTAAAATGAAAATATATATATATACACATACTGTATATACTGTGTGTATGTAGATACTGTGTATATGTATATACTGTGTGTGTGTGTGTGTGTGTGTGTGTGTGTGTGTGTGTGTGTGTGTGTGTGTGTGTGTGTGTGTGTGTGTGTGTGTGTGTGTGTGTGTATGCATGTATGTATGTATGTATGTATATGTGTGTGTGTATATATATGTATGCATGTATTGTATGTATGTATATGTGTGTGTGTGTGTATATATATATATATATATATATATATATTTATATATATATATATACACACACACACATTATATATATATGTGTGTGTGTATATATATATATATATATAGTGTGCGTATGTATATATACATACATATACATATATACATACATGCATACATGCATTCACACACACACACACAGTATATACATACACATTATCTACATATACACAGTATATACAGTATGTATGTGTATATATACATACATAAACAAAAATAGTGATATTATTCTACAAGGACCTATAAGTGCAATAATATTGCATATTTTTCTGTCATAAAGTTGAATTTGACAGTAAAACATAACTTTACATTGGGATGCGGATATACATTTACTGATATTGAACAAAACATTTGTAAAATGATTTTTTATACAGCCGGGAGAAAAATATGCTGATAGTGGGACTGAGTTTACCTTTCATAAACTCTTGCATACAAAAGCCATAAATACAGTTTGTGTTATTACAGTAAATGTGTGGATTAAAAAGCCTTATGTCTCCACATGGCACAGCTTTCTCCTGTTGTACTTGTTTACAATGTTTAATCTTGTTAAAGCAATTTCGAGTTTGCACCGAGGCCTGAAATAAAGAATTCTGTGTTGAATTCAATTGGACCATGCAGTGCATTACTCTGATTCACACAGCGTTGGTCAATCTGGTAAACAAACCCACTTTGTGATATTACAGTGTCTTGTGCCAAACAGTCCAGGAAGCCCCGTTTTGTTTTGTTTGGCATTAGTATTTCCCATATACTAACTAAATATATAACTAAAAATGTCATATCATAAAGAAAAAGAGCTAGACCAATACAACTGCTAACAAAATGTAGCCACACCAGCAGAAAAAGCAAGTTTGCATGCAACATTTTTGAGGTCAGAAGCCAAAACTACCACACACATACTATACTCACACACAAACACAGACTAGCACTGTCTGTGGCTGAAATCACTCAGAATAGCATACAACTCATACTATTTCTTCCATATCTTTATATATCTCTTCTCCTCTCCTATATAGCGCAGCAGTGAATTATGGGAGTTATGCTAAATGTTCCATGGACTCTTGCAGATTATTCCTCGACCAGGAAGAAGCTTTTTCCAAGATGAGTAAAATCAGCGTTATATAACACTGCGTTTGAACGATTGCAAAATACATGAGGATTGTGTTTGCTCTTAAGGGTGGGTGGTGGAGCTGGAGAGCTTTTGATGCTGGAAAGAATTGAATTTTTTTACATAAGCTTGAAGACTCATTACACAACATGAACATTGTGTTGGAGTTGAGATAGAAGACAAGAGCATTGGATTAATGTGTCTTCATCAAAAGCTAATCAGAGACCAGTACGAACCAGAAACAGTCCTGGTAAGGTACCATAACACAAGTGTCACTACATTTCCGCCGAGTTGAGACTAAAATGCATGTAAATGCATCAAAAAGTTAGAGTCATCATGTTGTTAGAGTCAGTGTTTCTTGCACACATGAGCCACAAAGATTCATGAAACAGACTGTTTATATATATATCAATGAGAATCGATATCTAAATGAATCGATCGCAAGCATATGAATCAAATCATGAAGTTTGTGTCAATAACCCAGCCCTCCTCCCTAATTCTCACTCCAAGCTGAACTCAAAAGTTGGCAACCCTGATTTTACACAGAAACATTTGGACTGAAGGTCATTTGGCTTATAATGTCTCTTAGTGTGGTGATCCTGAATACTTGAAAGCAAACCATAGCCAATGGAATAATGGAGAGCTCATATTTAGTCTGTGATTTCAGTCCCTGTGTTCCTGAGAGGACTGCATTAAATGAATGTGAATAGTGTAGACAGCCTGTGTCTGTCTCCCAAATCTCTCTCACGGTGTAAGCTGTATCATTTAATCCGTATGTCTGTGTGTGTGTGACTGCACAGCTGTGACAGCTGGCTTTATGAAGTCATATGACAGAGCCATCTGTACTCAAATGTAGAAGCTCTTTCACTCACACACACTTGACCTCATACTTAATCTGCCAGAAAGATGCACTCAAAGTTGACCAAAAGTTGAAAAGCATTCCGGACTATACCGTACGGTCTCCATGGTGACTCTATGACAGTGGCGGTCAAATGGTAGGATGGAAAGAAACAGGCAGAGAAAGAGAGAAGTGCTCTGAAACTTGAGAGTCAATGGGAGAGGAACTCTATGGCACTTGAAATATGATAGGCCAAGGCAGAGAAGGACTTTCTGTAATGCGATGTGGTTGCTGCTGTCCGTCTCTAGCCACTGACAGGTGCACTGGGAGGGTTTCCTCATACAATTTCCGTACAGTGTCACATGGCCCATCCAGCACACGCCTATGAGCCCTATGAGAGGTTTTGAGGTCTCCTGCGGGACATACAATACTCTGTCTGAAAACAATCCTTACATACAGATAAGAAGTGGCAGACCGATATATGGGTAGATCAATTAAGCTGTTGATTTTTGTAAAATTATTATAAATGATTAAATAATAATCAAATATTATGGAAAACGTTTAGCCACCAAATCAAAGTCATGTGGTACAACCAACCTAAAGAGGAAGAGAAAAAAAAAACCAGGAAATTATTTCATTGAGAGGAAGACACTGAAAAAAAACTCTTGACTGTTTGTCATGGTCATAACGTTTTTTATTGATTTATAAATCAGATATTTTAACCATTTTATGGCATGGCCAGATTAGAACAGGCTGTGAACCTATTGAATTATTCATTCATGAATAGAATAATAATAATAATATTAATAACACAACACTTTCAGTTTGAAAATAATCAATAATAATAAAATTACTGTTATAAACATTTGAAGGAATACATACATAATATATTACAAATATATAATTCAAATCACTTTTATTACTTGTTACACTTCATGACATTAGAGTTTAATTAAATAATACAAAGATTACATTTCTAAGAACTTGGAAAATGCATTTTAAACTTAAATTTTACAATGTTTAATTAATTTCTTACTGATCATCAATGTTTTTGTAAATTTTGAGCAAATATTGCATGAAATAAGGGTTTGCTTGATTTCAGCCATTTTTATCAAGTTATGCAGCTTATATATCAATATTATATTGTCCATCGTCCAACATGCTTTCTAAATATTGACATCGACCATCAAGAACCCAATCTCAGTTGACCAATAAATAGAGGCTCACTCTATGAATGTGCCTCAAGCATGTCTGAATATTTGTACCGCAGTCTGCTGTTCATGTTTCAGTCTACCATATGCTTGGGTCAGTAATTTTCTAGCTCTTTCAGTGACTCACTGAGGAAAAAGCATTTTTAGCAGGAGACAGAAGCATGTCTCTCTCTGTGCCAATTTAGTTAAAACTATTTGCGAGCAGCAGGGTGCTAGGCTATTTCAGCCTGTCTATTTATACTGATCGTCCTAAAACGTGTGACTGACATAGGCCTACCAGTGAAACGCATGAACAAAAAAGATGGATAAATCGACACATAGCTAGCAAAGCAGACCGAAGAAAGCGTGAACAGGTTATGGCATGGTATACAGACCACTTTTTGGTGGGATTTGTGAAATGTGATCACACACACCTAACAAAAAAACACATATTTCAATATCATAAGGAAATACTGACGGTCCCAATTTATCTAAAAATAAATAAACGGGGGCCACAAGGATGAAAAAATTTAGAGTAAATAGGCATAAAAAAAATAAGATTAAAATAAATTAAAAACATTTTTTTTTATTAAAATAATTACATAATACATTCAACAATACAGTAGAATGAGTAGAAAAAAAACTTAATAATGTAACCTAAAAAACTAAATGTTTCCTAAATATACATATTAACATAATTTAGACATTTAATAAAATATAAATATTTATAATAATTATTCACAGCATAAATAGGGTCTTTATACAAGAAATTATATAGATTCCTTTACAATTTTAGGAAGGGGGGTCCCACACATGAGGTGAGGATGATCATATTTGGAGGTCAATCTAAAAAGATTGAAAACCCCTGATCTAATGCACACGACTCAAACTCAAATCTAGATCAGTGACGTGAGGATGCTCCCTATCCAATCCTCGACCCCTAAAATAGGTCATAATATTAATACCAAGACCTACATCTAAAACCTTTAACATCTCTGGGGATGAAGTAGTTCTGCATTCACATGTTACACTTGACAGTTAATCAGGTCAAATAAAACGAAGGCCAATAGTGTATATGCCACAAATGCTCCGTAAACAAACTGTTTGATTGAGCCTGTGCGCTGCCATGACGACTGCGCTTGCTTAGAAAAGGGGCGTGGTCTGTAGAGGACAAGGGGGCGTGTCTTTAGGTTCCACAACAACTGGAATCGCTTAGCGAAAGGGGGCGTGTCCGCTCGCAGAATATGAGTGTCAGTGTATCCTATGTTTCTGCCCATCTTTAAAACGAGTCCTGTTTTGTTTGGAAAAGTGTCCATTCATGGGTAGGTGACCTACAGTGTAAACTGGCAACAAATTTAAACAGGCTGATGGTTGTCATGTGAGTGAAAAATTCGGTGAGCCATCAAAGCCTCGCTAGTCCGATTACAGCACCCGAATCCCGCGCACATGATCCCCGCGCTGTTGGGCACCAATGCCCGCTGCTGTAACCAAACACGATACACACGCTCGCGCGCTCACAACAGGTAACGGTGCAATATTTATAAGCTGTTCAGAGCGTAATGTAACCTCTTTATATGAGTGTCTAAGCAAATATTAAAATGATGCGAAAGAAATGTTTACTTTTACTTCTGTGCGCATATATGTGCAGCAGACTCACCTCGATCCATTTCTGAGCTTCTTGAAACGCTGGTTCAGGGGTAGCGTCTGCAGATTCACCCTGATCCAGCTGGGCATTTGAAGCCGAATCGTTTCCAGGACTTGCCATTTCACCCCCCAAAAAAAGCGTCTTAGCAAGAGGCCACTGAAAGCCTAGGTGAGATATCCAGCGCTCCACAAACAGACCCGTGTGTTTACTTCAGATCATTCGCCGTAATAGCGGACACGTTCTTCAATATGCTGAGCTCGAGCGTTCACGGCGCAACACACTGCGGTTCTCCAGCGCTCAGCAGCACTGCAGATGAACTGCACGAACTACCACGCTCGATGCAATACGAGTCCGACCTCCGATGCTAAAAATATCAACTAAAAAAACACCAGAGGTCTACGTTCAGCCAATGCGTTAGAGGCAGCAATGCGAGCGCATCAGCCTCCCTGTCTCTTCTCCTAGAGAACGGGAGACTGGCATGCGCGAGAGCGCGGGGGAACGGAATTTAACGAGAACAATAGAGTTCCGTTACCGCTCCAGTTACGGCCACATTTCTCTCTCTCTCTCTCTCTCTTTATGTATTATATTACATTATATTATATTTCATTAGCCTATATTACATTATATGATATGATATGATATTATATATTATATTTACAACTCTCTCTTGTCTCCCTGTCTCTCAAAGTAGGCTATTATATTAATAGTTTATTAATATTAAGTAAACCTACAGTTGCATTTCCTGAAGAAAATACCAGTGCTTGAATGGCTGCACGCGAGTTTTAGGTAAATTCATAATTCTAAACGATTCGAAAGTTTTAGGGAATTTTTTTTTTCTAAAAGTTGTATAGAGGTGGTAAAGAGAAAGACTGAGCAATATACAACTGAAATATGCAATTGCTATTTGTCCTCTAGAATTAATTTTCATAGTATTTTTTTTTTACCTTAATGAGGATTTATCTAACCATTTAAATCTGTCAAATACTTGACCCTTGAATCATTAAAATGAAATAAATACATCTGAACATTTAGGGCTGTTTCCTAAAAACTAAAATCACCATAAATAATGTATGTATAATAAGACAATAAACACTGCTAGAATAGGCATGCATTTAATACATTAGCATATCTAATAGGCTTAGAAAGGATTATGAAATATACTATTATGTAGCAAGTTTAAAAAATCTACAGAATGCAGTTATATTTGGTATTTTCCTCCCCCCACAATATAAATGTATTTTTGCCCCAAGCACAGGTTCATTTCTGACCCTGGTCCCGTGTGCCACTTTTGGAGTTGCACTTTTGTCAGGCAAAAAATATCCATTGTCTATTGTCTATATTGATGTATGAGGCACAGCTCACACTGAAGCCACTTTTAAACCAAGCAGCTTTCTGTTAGTTAACACTTCAAATCCTTTACCAACCTAAACCCCGCTATATGAAATTGCATGTGTAAATCGGAATTTCCCGATTGTGCGGATTCATATTAAAACTGAACAATAGTAAATGTGACTGCAGCTTTAGGCATATAGTATGCTACAAATAAATGTAAGAAAATATATATAATTTGCAAACCCCAAAGATTTATTGAATTCCTAATTCTGAAATTATAAAAGTCTATAAATTATTGTTTAGGCAGAATTAATTTCAGATTTTTAATACTTTACGTTAGGGGTTTGTTCAGAATGTTTGATACATATTAGTACAGCTCATCTGCAGCCTGGCAGCCAAATAAACATAAGAAAAACTTTTAGATTTTAGGCCAAGAAGTTCAAAGATCGATTAATAATTTTTTACAACTTACGAGTCATGGTGCTGATCGATCCACTCAGGATGGGGAAGCAGAAGAAATAATAAGGCTAGACACCAGGGTTCACAAGTTTTTAAGCAGAATAAAAGTTGCCACAGGCTGACATATAAATCCACCCCTGAGCTTGTAAAGCACATTAGCTTTTCAGGCACAAATTGGGAAAGAAAAGTCAATTTTTTGAGCTGATGTTGGTCAAGAGGGTTCGAAACTCTCTTCCACCAATTCTTATGTTATATTATTGTTGAAAAAAACCCATCAAATCGGTTGGCCAGCAGTTTTATTTCTAATGTTGACATAATTCTTGAATCAGTGAGGACAAAAGAGGTTTAAAAAGTGCATCCTTTTCCAACTAATGTTGCCCACAACCACTTCTGCAATTTAGTTTGTGATGGTTTACTTTCCAGTTTTCAAGAGTTTAAAAATAACAACAAATGTGAGGCCTTTTAAATATAAATGAGCCCAAATGGTAGGCCTATACAATACATCTCAATAAGGGAATGAACTTAAGTTTGCTAAGTCAACAGTAGCATTTAGCACATGCCTATATAAACAGTAGCCTTTTATAGTGATTTTTTGTTTTGCTGGTATCTATTTATTTATTTATTAGCATGAACCATATAGCAACTGCCATTGAGGTGAATAGGACTGCTGACGGATAGCTTTCTTCAGGTAGGCTATTAATAGAAAAGTGCTTTTCAGTTGTCTTGTGGTCCCATAGCAGCACTGCATATTTTCCCTTATTTAAAAACACACCTGATTCAGATAATGCCTCTCTACTGAACCGAGTGTGTCAGATAGGAGAGGCGTACAAAATGTGCAGTGCTGTTTGTCCCCAGGTCCAGGACAGAAAATATGATGTTCTTATATTGCATGACCAATAGGTGTCATTACACTCCACCTTTGGCTGCCTGATCTGGGTCCCCTTTTTTCTCTTAGTTGCCATACGCCCCCTGCTGGAGAGGACAATCTACTGTACCCATTTCCTGTATGACATGAATATTGTATTGCCTAATGATATACCCATTCTTATGATATACCATACACCAATGTTATAAAAAGGATAAAGTTGAACTTTCCTTTAATGTTTCCTCTAATGTTCACATAACCAAGAAAAAAAAAAAGTTTTAAAACATAAAAACTGAATATTTTGAACGTTCAGAGAACATTCAGAAATAAGCTCATAACCTAAAGGTAGGGCAATTTCGGACAGGCTAGCAATAGCAAGCTATATTTGAAAGCATAAGATCACACAAAGCCAAGCTTCCTTAAAAACACATGAACGCGGACAGCAGCCTCTGCAAAGCGTCACGAGACAGCGGTACATTACCTCATGTCTTAAAGCACATTACATCAGAATAATAATGAACGTAAACAACTTAAAGTGCTCTAGTTGAACCACTTGACTGCTGCAGATTCATTTCCGCAATGATAGCATTGCCAGAGAAACGCATAAGTGTCTGAGGATGAACAGCTGGTTCAAGAACTTAAGGTGGCTGCAGTGTTGCACTCGGTGATTGTCCACAGCCTGATATGTTTTTTTTCATAGGCTGATATGCATAACCCTACCGAACGCGCTGATGACATGATGTCTGGGCAAGCAGGGTGCGTGTATGGAAATCATTATGTTGATAGGTAGGTAGGTAGGATATTGTATGCATTCGGACCATAGTAGTCATTCTATTTTCCACTTTATATCATACGTTTTAAAGCCAAAGGTTGCCTGCTATCAAACAAAACCCTGACACACCACTGGCCTTTCAAACTTTAGGAAATCCAGCGAAATTTCTTCCACAAAAGTAATCATGGTATTAAATCTCAAGACATTAGGTTACTCTGACGAACGTCACAGCGTCAGTCAATATTCAAAGTTTAGCTCAATAGTGCAGTATAGTGAGTGTGACGGTAAACAAACATCCCTTCCTTCCTTCCTTCATCAGAGGAGGAGGACAACACCTACATATAGAGGCATGCCCTGGACTCATTGCGAAGACGACAAAAGCAGTAGGCAACTATAAACAGCTGTTGGCTTGGGGGCTTTGCTTTGGCATCACAGGTTGCAACCACAGAGAAAGAATCAATTGTTGCAAATTTCAAATTGTTGTGCAACTTTGTTCAGGGTTTAAGATGCACTTTTTGAAGCATAGAGCTCAAATAAGCATCTTATCAATGAGTTTAGAAAACGTTTTACAATTTGGAGCACATTCAGTTTGATTAAGTAGTTACATATACAATTCAGAAAACATACTAATTATAGATAGATAGCTAATGGCTAATACATGTAGAGAGATGCAGAGGACTGGATTGCTCTGACCAACTGTTGAGGCTTCCCTTGATGTTTCAATAGCAACGTTGCAGACACAACCAGAGATACTTAGGTTTGGTGTAAATTAAATGCTGCAAAGCCACCTTTAATGAGAATCAACAAACATTTTGCAACCTTCACTTCTGCATAAATTTAGGCAGGATTAAAATATCTGTATAAAGCAGTTTCAGCTTTTGTCGTCCAATCAAACATAATACCAATGGCAACTGATAAAAGTCCTGCACCATATTCCAAGTCTTTTAATCCTCATTTTAATTGTATGGAAAACAGCAGCTTGGACATACTGCTATAAATGTTTCTTTTGTGTTCCACAGTATAAATTCATACAGGATGTGGAAAAATAAGAGGGTGAGTAAATCATTTTCATTTTGGGGGTGAAATATTCATTTAACCCATAAGATTTTAACCATGAAAATGAAGACAACATAGATAAAGAGATGAGATAAGAATGGAAAAACAGAAAAGTTCAAGGAAGAGAAAAGTATACATTTATTACTGAGCCACCCTTTGAAATCCAAAAGACTGGGAATAGGGGTCAGAGACGAAAAAAAAAAAAAAAATTGCACTACTGTGTAAAGCATTACTAGTAATATCTCATAAAAAATGTACAAATGTTTGTTAAAAATTTTTATATCAAGCCTTCAAATGATTTTGGTTACAGATATTATACATATGAAACTACAACATGTTAAATGATACAATTGTATTTTTAATGGTAAGAATTAAAACAACCAATAAACAAACGCAAGAGAATTCATAAGCTCTCTTATTGGTTTTGCAAAAGAATAAGGGGAAAAAAACCATAAATAGTAAAACTGAGGTAACTGCTATTGTACCAAGCAGGGGAGAAATAAAACTCCTAGAACACAGAATGACAATAGTTAAGGTAATGCACATTTGTTGTTTGAAAAGAATAAAGGATTCATAATTTTCTGGTCGCCATGATTTCGACTTATGACACTAAAGCGGACAACACTGGAGAATGTTTTAAAGGCATCTCTCATTAAGACACTGCAGGCTCTGAGACTACATTACAGAATTCATATGACACTTTCTACACCAGTCATAGAGCCTACATAATGCACGACAGAGGCAGTTATATCCATTCATAATGATAATGCATGACATGAAACAATCATACACATTCAAACACCCCTCTAGGTCATGACGCATCTCAGGCATTCATTATAAAGTAACGCACGTGGCTATGAATGGCTATAACAGCCTTATGGAGGCTGTATGAGTGGGTGCACTGGAAGGCTGTTTTAGAACAGCTAACTGTATAGAGAGGGCAGTGAGAGAGCGAAACGACAAATGAAAAGACAAAAGAATTAAACCATTTACGAAGACCAGGAGAGCATTTTGGGAATGAAGGGAAGGTACTTAAAACGCCACAATTCGCAAGGGGTCTGTGTGTGTGATGCCCTCCCTTTTGTCCTGCAGAATCTGTGCTTTTCTTTTTTTAAAGAAGCCCAAATGCTACGATATAACCTCAGTCCTCTTCGAAAAGGCATGTATACACATACCCTTGAGTCCCCGATTACTACACGAAAGGCATACGAAACCAAATGACCCAAATTCAAAATTAGAGGTAATTTTGGTAAACTCATGAGTACTGTGGGCAACACTGCTACAGGGTTAACTGGCATACAACTAATTTCCTAGGCAAAAAATAAACTTCAGCTTGGGCTTAAAAAGTTGGTGAATCACTGTTTTAAGAGATGCTAGACATAAGGCAGATAGCAGGATTTAATCGGTGTCTGCGCAGCCACCAAACAATAATAAATTACACTATTTAAGTGCTAAATGAGAAAAGTGGTGATTTGTCTACACAATCAATCTGCAGGACTGGATATGGATTAGGAATACATATTTAAATGGTTTCAAATGGTTATGTTTTGTAAATTGCAATAATATTGAAAAATGTGACCGGTGGCAAAAAAAAAAGGAAGAAAAAAAATTGCAGCAGGATACATCTAAAAACTTTGAGAATATTCCACTGCCCCTCCAAACCAATCACGTCATGTCAGTGCACATCCTCAGCCAATCCCAGACGAGAATAAAAGTGAGAGTGACAAGCCAGTGTTCTGTACCACACATATGGGATAAATAACAAACAACTGATTCTCTAATACACACACACACTCTTTCACACAAAAGCACACACACCTCACAGTTTTCCAATTCTATAAAGACTGCTAAATCATAATTGAGCAAGACCCACCCAAAAGCCCCTCTTTATGTATAGATATAATTTGAATCTTATGCGATCTTTTGTTCCATTTTTTGAAGACAATTTTTTTTTCCTATTAAAAAACAATTATGAATTTTGTAATTTGTCCCTCTATATTGATACATACATATTTATATATAGCTATATTTGTTGGTAAAATATAAAAGCCCATGCTCACAACATTAACCTTCGTAAAGACCACCACACCACGGTGTGCTCACATAGCCGGGAATGTTAGTGCACATACACACTCATTCACACAAGACTGCAACATACCAACACCCACCCCCAAAGGGGAGAACTAAACTATATATATTTATATATTAAAAAACCAAAAAAAAAACAATATCAGAACCAGAACATAACCAGAATGATAATATGAACCATAATCTTTGGACTTCCACTCAAAAGAATTAGTGATCAAACAACCAAAGGGACGTGTGTGTGTGTGTGTGTCTGTCTCAGTTAGTTGGATATTCATAGATGAATATCAAACAATGTTTTAGATTCAAAGTTCTCACAAATTGTTTGCAGCAGTCATTTGTGTGTGAGGAGTAATTTAGCATTAGGAAGTTAATTGAATGTAACAGGGTAGGAGAATGACAAAAGTGTTTAGTGGTGTGCATGTATGTGTGTGTGTGTGCGTGTGTGTGTTTTCAGTGAGCAGCGTCACTCGGAATCCCGCTGGACTTCAGAGGCATCTGCTCGGCAAATAGGACAGGTTCTGTTAGCCTAGAAGACAGAGGAGGACGGATTGTCAAATTGGTCTAAGAAACATATAGATCACAACTGGGGAAAAGCTATAGTTAGGCAAGTCTATCTCTGCCTGAGGGTGCGGTCACACTAGCAAAATCCCATGGGAAAAATAAAGGTCCATTGTCAATAGTGTCGTCGTGATGTATGAAGCACAGCTCACACAGAAGTCGCTTTCAAACCAAGCAGCTTTCTGGTGGGGTCAACACAGCAAATTTGTGTGACCAACTTAAATCGGTTGTGAAATCAGCATGGGGAAACCTTTTGCCCTCACGTGAAATTCACGATTTTGTGGATTCCAATTGAAATGACTGGATTTTGCAAAAAAAAAAATGAGCTGAACAACAATAAGTGTGACCACACCTTAAGACAGTGTTTTCTTAAACAGGGGGCCTCAGAAAAACTTCCCAAGAGGCTTAGAGACGACTAAAAAGGATTTAAATTATTATTAATATATTAAAATAATCTAACTGTGATCTAAACTGCAATGCTAAAAAAAAAGAAAAAAAAAAGTAACATTTCATAATAAAATAAAAAAATATTTATTTTCAATAACTAATGTGCTTTTAAATGAAAGTTCTAAAAATCACAAAATGCATAATGGTTAGATTAATTTAATATATCAATACTGTTTCCGCTTTGTCATAATAGCAGAAGAAATACTGGAAATAGTCTACATCCGGGAGCCTTTGAATATTCTGCTGGACAATGCAGGCATTTGAGTTAAAAAGGTTGAGATCCACTGAAATTCTTTATATAATTTAAGGATATAATACCAATAACACCATTATTATTATTATTATTATTATTATATGAATAAATAAAAGTTAATTAATTAGCATGCTTGCTTACCTTGAGCCATTTATCAACACACTTGGCATGGAATTCGTGATTACAGGGCAGTACTCTCAACAGCTGACGAGACTCGAAATCACACATGCACACTACACACCTGTAGGGAAAGAGGGAGGACACAATGTTATTTATTAACTTGTTCCAACATCACGATTTTGTTCATGTATTTTCAAGACAAATCAAAGAAAAAGTGTCAATTTTAGGCATTTTAAAAGGCTTTTTTTCCCTTTTAGAAGAACAAATATTCCATGTAGGTCACAAAGTAGTTAAATCACAGTCTGTAAGTTTTAAGGTTTGTGTATTGTACTCACAAAGTCTGCTCAGACTGATGGTTGCTGGGGTTGAATCTGTAGGAAGGCAGCTGTTCGATATCGGCTTTCGTCAAACCTCTAGGCTTCGCTTCTCCGAGGCGCTCGGCAAGGTTTAACAGAGCCTAGTCAAACACAAGAACAAATACACATGTAAAATAGAATAAAGTGTTCTTAAAACAAATTCCTAAAGCGTTTCCTGAGATGATAATAGACACGCACCTCATAATTCTCAACCTCTCCATCATCTACATCCAGCTCTAAGCTAATGGCGGGACCCACTGCTGTTGGCTGGACTGGAAGAACAGATCTGAACCACCAAAAAAACCAAAGAGAAAAACAGTGACATTTTCTACAGCTCATTGTTTCTCTGAAACAACACTCTGATGCGTGTTTGCATGTGTAACTCACAGGAAGTAGGGCAGCAGACTCGGGTGGTACGGAGGTGGAGGTACGGCCTGCTGAGAGCGGTAGCGTCTGCCTGTGATTCGCCGAGGCATGAAGTGGGGATACGGCTGGAAAGAACACAAAACCGTTTTTAGATTTAGTTTGCATTAGCTGCGTTTCCACTGTCGGGCCAAAACCAAGCGACAGTGCGTGCGTGCTATAGCGAGTGCCAGGTCCAGTCGCATTACCACTGTCAATATCGGGGCTTCCTCTGGGCCAACGGCCAGGGTTTTTTGGCCCACCGAATACCTTGGTCCAAAGCGGGCCAACTGGGGCTTGAGGAGTGGTTATGAACAAAAGGCGGAGTTTATATGATTTAGGAGAGGGTCAACACTGCTGCTCATTTCCCATGCTTTCATTTCAGGCTACCAGCTATTTGTGAGAGAATAAAAACTTCAGATTGCAGAAGTTTGAAATATAGGCAGAAATATATTTATATGTGGTGCTAAAGGCTACTTATGGTGACCACTGTTAATACCACAGACTGCTTGAAGAAATTAGACCAAGCATATATGATTATAATCTTGTATTTATCGGTCTCTTCCCTGTGCATTTGTTGATACCGTACTTATGCATCCGCAAATGTTATAGATTAAATGTGCTCAGGTTAACTCATAACTTTGTTCTCGTGAGCTCCCTCTGTTGGCTGATAGGATAACCGTATTGTGAGATGGGAGAGATTACTCAAATCTCCTCGGATTGCATCACTTAGTGGAAAATTAATAGAAATTCTCATTTTTTTCTAAAGAAATGGTGGGGTTGTGTGACATCATGTGTTAAGGGTGAGTTTTAGGGTAGTGCTGCATCCCGACAGTGGATATGCAGCTTGATTTTAGCCTCGCGGCTCGAGGTCAGAGACTATTGGCCCAGCAAGGCACGTTTTTGTTAGCCCTGGTTCGCACTGGCCCGACAGTGTTAAAGCAGCTTTTGATCTGAGGTGATAAAGCTTGAAGATCACTCACCACACCAAAGAGCTCCTGGTGCAGGGGTTCATGGGAGAGGAACTGTAGAGGGGTGGAAGGTGGCAGAGGACTAGGATGGCCAGAGTGAGGATAGTTAAACCCTCCAGCTACCGACAGGTGATGATCCCCCAGCAACTCCACCTCATTCTCTATCCTTTGCAGTGGCTATTCACAAAAACAAACAAACAGGATTTATTCATTTTCTGACTGTCAACATGTGTACTGTAAACATTACTACTAATATTGAAATACTTTTAAATGTATTTTTTATTTGTTTAGCAGAACTGAAGTAAAAAAAGAAATGTATTAATATAAATATTTACAGTTTTTGGGGTCAGTAATTATTATTATATATTTTTTTAGAAACTGATACTTTTATTCAGCAAGGATGCATTAAAAAGAAAAAATAAATTTATAACATTACAAAAATGTTATATTTTAAACAAATGCTGTTCTTTTGAACTTTCTATATTGATCAAAGAATCCTGAAAAACTAATCACGTTTTCACTGTTTTCAACATTTATAATAATAAAAAATGTTTCTTGAGCACCAAATCATTCTAACATATTAGAATGATTTCTGAAGGACATTGAAGACTGGAGTAATGTCATCACAGGAATAAATTACATTTTAAAATATACTAAAATAGATAAGCAGCTGTTCAAGGTTGTAATAATATTTCACAATATCACTGCAATTGATCAAATAAATGTAGCCTTGGTGAGCATGAGGATTTTTTCAAAAACAAATAAAAAAAGCACAAATCCCACAATTCTGAATGGTAGCTTAAATACATAAAAATATAAACATTGTGTGGGCATTGCGATTGTATACTCACAGATCGAGACTGTTGTGTCTGGAAGGGTAAGAACTGTCCAGGAGTGGTGAGGTGGCCCGGATGATGTGACAGATGCGGAGGATGAAGCAGGAAGGGTGGATCGCTGGAGAGAAGAGGAGGAAATGCGTACGGCACTGGCAAATGCTGCACCGAACACGCCGGCAACATCTGCAGGTCAAACAAACAAATTATTTCAGACCATTCCAAATGGAGATTGCACCCTCAGAGATTAAAGAATGTAACAACTACCTACCACTGGGAGGCAGCATATCCAAACAAATCAAATGAGCTCAAAAAAATGTATGCCGTGTCTTTACACACCCCGATATGTACTTACTGGAGGTGGTACGCTACAGATTGGATAGTGTTGCTGTCCGCTGAAGACCACAGAACAGGCAGGCACCTGCTGCTGAGAAGAGCATGCTGGGAGATGCTGTCCTGTGCAGAGGGGAGCGGGTAGACCATGGGGCGGCACTGGAGAAACTGTATATGATACCGGCACCGTACCCTGAGGGAGCTAAAAACGCATGCAAAAACAATAAAAATAAATATATATACACACACAAAGAGTCATTACTTTTGTTAAACGTCCCAAATAAGTTTGAATTATAAATCAACCATCATAAAAGTGTCCACTTCAATAATGATAATGCTAAATGATGTCAGTACCTGCTTGTTAATTCGGGTCCAAGCCACTACTTGTTTCAATTGAGAATCTTAACAGCTGTCTATGAGCACTATTTATTCATATCATACATTTAAGCTAAACTTTTAAAAACTCACAGTGTACACTACAATCTCTGGGCTCACTGTGACCCAGCCGCCAATATTTTAACGATTCATAGAAGATGAATCACTGTCTGGCCATCTGAGATTTCGGTATGCACATAAAGGTTATGATCATAATTTTTCGGTAGTACTACAGCATAGCGGGAGTGTTTATTAGCACCGTTTGTTGTTTGTTGTTTGCTTTTGACATCTGACATCGATTGGACCTGGAAACTGAGACAAGTGGCGACAGACGTGAGATTTGAAAAAACAACAACACACATTTCCACTAGAGATGTGGGGGTACGCGTCTCTCACACACACAAAAAAAGTTATGATATAGGCAGTGTTGGGGGTAACTCATTACAAGAAACTTGAGTTACGTAATCAGATTACTTTTTCAAGTAACTAGTAAAGTAACTAGTAGAGTTATTTTGAAATACGTAACGCAAGTTTTCCCATTTATTGACTGAAAGCTGTCTTGTCCCCATGTTGAGACAAACCGAAATGCAGAGGCGTTGTGTGTAAACATGATGGTTATTGTAGTTCTAGACTAAATTTGAGCGTGCATTTACTCATCTCACTTGCACACAAAAAAGATTCAATATTCCTCAAAATGAATGAAATCAGTGAAATGCAGGATCAGAATCCTATGCAAACCTCCAATAACTAAATATGTTAAATAAAACATACATTATTTTTAACACATTTAATCTCACTTTTGACCAATGTACTTGCTACTGACCTTGGATGATTCATTTTAAACCAAAAATGACCAGATTTTTTTTGTAGGTGTAACTTTAAGTGTTAAACTTTTTTTCTCCTGCATCCTATTCTTCCGTTATCCAGAATGGCAGCACAGCTGAAAGGTTTGCTTGAGCTGTGCCCTCTACTCTACACGTGTGAATTTGCATTTCCTTCAGCCTGAGGCTTATTATTTCAATATTGGTGTGAAAGGGTCTTTACATTTGCCTTAAAATATAACTTGTTATAATAAAAAAAACAAGCCCAACCGAAAAAAAGTAACGGAAAAGTAACGTAACGCAAAACTTTCCTAAAAAAGTAACTAAGTAGCGCAATTAGTTACTTTTTAAGGAAGTAACGCAATATTGTAATGCATTACTTTTCAAAGTAACTTTCCCCAACACTGGATATAGGACATCATAGTCTGCTTAATACTGCTGCTCAATAAGCCCCGTTATGATCTCACTGAAACACTGAGCTCCCGCCCCAACCCTCTAACCTGCTCATGGAGGTCCATCACCATGGCGCCCTGCTGTGGCGGGTGCAATAACCGTGGCGAGAGCGTGGGTGGGTGAAAGGCCCGGGGCTCATCAAGGCCGGGTGGAGGGTGGGATGGTGGCTGGCCGTAGGGATGAAGAGAATGTGGGTGAGGAGGGTGGCGGTAGTTTTCATCTTGCCCCCCACCCGGGGAACCATGAGGGGGATGGTGCCTTGACAGACGCTCTCGTCGGCCACGCTGACGCCGCACTGGAGGACTGCACAGAAAGAGTCACCTTTATTTATAATGTAAAACTGAATGCTTATATAAAAGGCCTACAATATTGTAAATAATAAAAATAAAATAAAAACATAAACATTCACTAAATGTAATATGTCTATATAATAATATATCCATTGGCTGCACTAAATGTTTATTTATATAAAAATTGTGTTTTAAAACATTATTACCATTCATACATCATATCACATATCATAGTTTTTTTTTTTTTTTTTTTTTTACATTTAGTGAATGTTAAAGAAGGTTATTTTTGTATAGATAGTTTTTATTAAACATAAATAAACATTCAATACAGCCAGAGGATAATGATATAGTATTTAATATCACATAATATATTCATTGGCTGTATTTAATGTTCATTTATGCATTTAATAAAAACTATTTGTACAAAAATAGCCATCTTTAACATTCACTAAATAAATCAATTATTATTATTATTATATTATTCCGTTCTAATAACCAGCTCTAGTATTTATAATGCTCACTGAGGGACTAAATAACTAAAGAAAAGACAAGAATCATGGGCTTTCCCCCTAAAATTAGTAATTTTCCAGCACAGTAATTGATATAATTCAAAATACAGTAATCCATTTTGAAACTGCTTTGAAACAATGCATTATACAAACAAACAGACAAATGTCACAGCACAGCATGAGCTGACAGCTAATCATGCCAGCAATTAGTACTAGCAGTCAACTAACACACAGCATACCTGCGTCTGTGCCGTGCAGGTGTGTGGCAGCGCTCGGGGTGGTAGTGTGGGTGGGGATAGGGGTGTGGCCTGCGACTGGGCGGAAGCTCCCATGGTCTGATTGGTGGTGAGGGTGTGGAAGGAGGGGCCGAGGTAAACTCCAATACAGACTGCTGGGAAAGACGCTGTCTCTTCGGACTAGGAGAATCCTCCGTCTGAGGGACAAAACACAGTAAATCGCTCATTAACTCATCTACAATTACATACCAATCAAACTGCATCATTACTCTTGGTACTACAGTTTTTTTATGCACTTATAGAAACAGTTCACCCAAAAATGTGTTTAAAATGTCAAGCTAAGTTTGAATGTGGAAGCGCAAATGAGCTCTGAAAGCTAAGCTAAAATGGTTTATCAGTGAATTTCAGACTGTTCTTCACATATACCTATCATCTGACATCAGAAGACTTTAAACATGAGTTGTCCACTAATTTCTGGTGCTTTTTGAGCTTGACAGCCTTCATCGGATTCAAAACAGCTTAAACATTCTGCTAAATATTTCCTTTCGTGTTTCACAGAAGTCAATCAGTCACACAGATTATAAATATAATTCCTCTCCCACTATATGAGAAGCTTTGTTTGTGAATATTTAATGCAAAAAAAGATTAAACATTTTTTTTTACCTTGCACATATGCTAGTTGAGCGTAACAACAACAACAATTAACATTACATTTCTAATAATGTTATAATAAATATTGCTCACCACTGGACAAAAAATAAAATACAGCACAAAAAGGAGTAGTTTTGTACCACAGTTTTGTGAACAAATATATATTTTTTGTACATATGCTAATTGGTATTGCCCAATGAGAGCACAAGCAGCTTTTGTGCCTGACGGCATTAGTGGCATTTCCTGTCAATTATATCAATGCCTCTGTTGCCTAAGGCAGTGTGAGGTCACTTCCCGAAAGTTTGAGGAAACCCATGGCTTGTTGCTCAACACGCACACTTGCTCAGCCGGTGTTACACAAACTCATTCATCTCAAGACAGCCATCTCCTCTAAGACATGGAGAAACATGCAGCGACACATGAGTCAGTATGTGTAACATGCAGCTTCATCTAACACTCGCCTCTTACTGGAAGTCAACACACACGTGCTCACTCATGACTAAACACACACACACACACTTTATGGCCTTTTGAGCTTGTCAAAACCTGGGCCTACTCAGTTGGGAAGAGTCATAGTTTAACAAGGGGCAAGATCAGAAAAGGGACGACTGACTTTCTTAAAGCACTTTCGGATGACTAACAAGTTACTCAGACAAACTTTTCAAACACAAACCCACACACGTCTCTGTAAGGCTTTTAAGATGCAAACTAGAGGAACATCTTAAAATATCACAAGTGCAACTTCAGTTAGAATCACATGGTAGATGCAAACAAATGGACAGTAGAGAGAGAGAGAGAGAGAGAGAGAGGTAGAGAGAGAGAGGTAGAGAGAGAGAGAGAGAGAGAGAGAGAGAGAGAGAGAGAGAGGTAGAGGTAGAGGTAGAGGTAGAGGTAGAGGGAGAGAGAGAGAGAGAGACTCGTTGTGGGTGGTAAGGTGAGCTCACAAAACAGGGTTAAGCCAAGTGTGGAGATACAGAGAGCAGCCGTTGACACCAGGAAAGGCTTTTTGTGTGTGTGAGAAATCAGTAACAGGAAACAGCTGGGGAGCAGGCTAGACTTATCTGCATATGGATTTGAGTCAGGTTTATTTGAATGTCTCTTGAAACAGATACACCATATATTCCCCCTCATCTCATTTTCCATGTGGTAAAAATGTCACTTCGATCTGCTTAGACTTCCAGCAGACACTTCTTTACATCTCTCTGTGTGAGAGGTGAGACCTTGCAAAGCAACGTGAGTCAGCTGCCAAATCCCATTCAGAACACTGACATCAACCTACAGTATGCAGTGTACACACTCTCACACACAAATATTATTATACACATTTAAAAATATTATTTTTTTGGTCTTCTGCAACTTTGTTTTTCATCTCATCCATTACCATCTACAACCATCTCATCTATTACAAGAAAGTAAAATAAAATAAAGATGACGATATTTCATGCAACACTTATTCAGCAAAGATGCATTAAATTAATCATAGGTAAATCATATTCATAATCATAGGTTATTAATCATAGACAGCAAATATGTTACTGAATAATAATAAATGCTGTTCTTTTGAAGTGTGTATATATAAGGATCAGTTTCCACCTAAATATTAAGCAGCACAACTGTTTCAACATTGATAATAATAAGAAATGTTTCTTGAGCAACAAATCATCATATTAGAATGATTTCTGAAGGATCATGTGACACTGAAGACTAGATTAGTGATGCTGAAAATTCAGGTGTGTCATCACAGGAATAAATTACTTATTAAAATTAGAAACATTCATCAAACAAACAAACATCAATATTTCTGTTCTTACTGTATTTTTGATCAAATAAATGCAGCCTCTAAAATCTTACAGACCACAAATCTTTGACCGCTAGTCAATAAATCAAGGTTTTATACGAAGAAATAATAATCAGAGTTTGATTTATGAATAAATTAGATGTCAAATAGAACTTTTTTCATCATTTACTGATAAACAAGAGTCTGGGTGTTTTAACGGAGTTGATATTTAACCTCACAAATTATACTTTAACTTTGTTGGCTTAATCATTTTAAATTATCTACTAAAAATGTATAACCATTGAATAATGAAAAACAAACATAAAAATGTATATATTCACACCACATTACTAGATTCGGTAGGTACTACACTACACTCAGGACGATCAAATCACTTAAATCAAAAAAGGAAACAACAATCCCACTGTTCTGAATTCTTCATGGGAAATTCATTTTATATACGGACACAGTGATTTACTAGAACAGGGTCTTGGAAAGATGAAGATGTCATTTTCAGCGCAGCTATGGAAGTTTTAACAGCCTTGCTCTAAAATTGGATATTAAAACTACAAGCATGTTGAAATGCCTCTCCTGTTCTGACGGCCATATGGTCACACTGTCGGCCTGTTTGACAACTTTATAATGAACATTCTGGAGCTTTCCACTGTGGTCTGACTACACTTGAAAAGACTAAGAAACATTCGAAAACAATTACACAGCTGGCCATTGATTTTATGAAAGTGAGATTCTTGGACTTTTATTGGATTTTGAACATGTAAAATGGTTCTTCTGACAAAACAATATTGTACCATGTTACTATTTTTCATAGTTCATACATTCAGTTTATTTCACACTTTTTGAGTTCAGACAAAGGAAAGAGTCCAGAGAGTGAGCTCTGACTAGTCTTCCCTCAGTCCTACGGTTTCTTCAGAGTCATGGGAGGAGGGCAGGGGAGAGGAAAGTGAAGGGAAGGATGAGAAACTGGGGCTGGAGGGGGAGAGTGGATGGATGGATGGATGGATGGATAGGAGTGATGCCTCAGGGTGCAGCAGGGTGGGGCTCAGAGGGGGAAAGTGTACGACTGAAAATGATGAACTATGAACAGCGCCTGGAACACAGCCTCAGGACATTTAAACACAACCGTCCAAAAACAGTAACTGTCCACACACACACACACACACACACTGGATGGACACATACTCAAAATATCCTAAACCAGTCATTTAAATGTCAAATATTAAATGTATATATAGATGTTATATATTATTAATTGTAGAATACAAAAAAACAGAGAACATTTTAACACATGGAACATAAAATACATAAATTAAATTTATATGTAAATGAGAAATATCTACAGTTGTACCGTTTAAATAATAATAATAATAATAATAATAATAATAATAATAATAATAATAATAATAATAATAATAATAATTAATAAATAATAATAATAATAATAAAAATAAAAATAAATATTATTAGTATTAGTATTATTTACCTTAACATAACTATTATATATTATATTTAATTAATATATTACATTATAATTGCAACACATATTTTATAAACTTATAATTAGAAATAGTCATTTATAACTACTGTAGACTAACCCTAATATAATATTTATTGTACATGATATTTAATATTACATTATAATTACAATTAGTTATTTATTAGTTAATTAGTTATTAGATACTAATATATGTCCCTAAAGGCTGGTTTTGTCAAATTTGTCCTCAACTTACAGCCAAGTAAACACACACGCAAATTACAAGGTGTTAAAAAAACGCACAAATGCAGGTAAAGTCACAGGATCACACGAGCACTTGAGGGCAAAGCCAAACAGCAACCAAGATGCGCGACGCAAACACACACAGACGCACACATCTGTCTAAACCCAGTCAGACAGGTCCATTAGTATGAAACATTAATGGGGTCGTACATCCGTGTTTGGGGGAGGCGGGTGGGTGAGGGGTTTGGAGAACAAAATCTGAACATGCGTGTGGACTTAACATGTTATGAGAAGATTACCAAAAACTTCTAACATACTCGGTGGTCTCGCATTTTGACCTTATTCATTGTAGCAGAGCATAAAATAGTCCTTAGTGCCACACGATTATGAGAGAGCTCAACATCCTGCTTAAACTACAGCTCCAGGACCCGCCATCACATGCTCAACAAATACCAAGCCCTCTCTGCCTGGGGGGCTGCACTATCTACAGGGAATAACCGCTGCTATTGTGAAGGAGCTTGGCAAAGTGCTGAACACCCAGCCAATATATCCCTGCGATCTGAGGACAGTCAGCACTGCTGTGGATAACTAGGGCTGGGAATCATAAGGGATTTACAGATTCTGGTTCTGATACCAATTCAGTTTAACAATTCTATGACTGAGGACAATTTATGTAAAAACTGCTTAATTCAAGCCAGCTAACTCAACTACGCCACTAAAAATGAACATATGATTGCACAACAGCTTATACTAGCACTGAACGATTTGGAGGATTTGACTTCTGATTTGAAACACCAAGTTGAAAAACTCCAGGGCTGCGTCCGAAAGCTTAGGCGGCTGGCTTGTTGCCTTATCAGGCAGTGACTTAGCAGGCAGCGTTTGCATTTACATAAAGGTACCTAACAAAACTGATTTCAGACTTCTATGGCAGAGTAACGGTTTAATGATCTACCTTAAAGGGGTGGTTCAGGATTTTGGACATCAGACATCATTTCCAAGTTAGCCTGTGTGTTATTTATCAGTGGACAGTTTTCAACATTTTTCATCCAGTCCTTCCAGTTGCATAGTTCGCCGGTGCTAGGCTAGCGCGAGTCAACGGTATCTGCTAGCCTGCTATTAAAAACAGTTTTACCCACTCCACAGTACACCAAAATCAAATAAATCATAACGCCAGACTATCGATGTAAATGTCTGTTGAGAGAATAATGTTAGAAATCAAACTACTAACCATTCAAAATTTGTTGGATATACTGTCTGGTAAAAATATTAACGTACATGTTCGCAATTGGGATGGGTCACAATGGACAGCTGACTAAATAACTAAATAAATAAATTATATAAAACAATAATTTTTTTTATTTTTTATTATTATTATTGTTGTTGTTTTTATTAAGGTTAATAGTCAGCTGTTACTGTGCCAGTGTGACCCATCCCTACCCATTAACAATACTTAGTAAAAAATGCTGGGTTGTTTCAACCCATGTTTGGGTCATTATGGACAAACCCAACCATTGGGTTAATTATTATTATTATTTTTTTTTTTTTATTTAAACCAATGGTTGGGTTTGTCCATATTTGACCCAAACATGGGTTGAAACAACCCAGCATTTTTTAGAGCGTAGATTGAACATTTATATGCTCTCAAATAACAAATGCATCTGGAGGGGAAATATGAAAGGTCTGAACTAGGCACCGACATCACGAGATGCCATATTTTCCAACCTCCCGAAACAATCAGCAGGAGATTCCACATTCTCACATGCCACAATGTGCTTCTGTTTCAGTGTAATACTTTAATATTTAATAGGCTGAGTCTATAGAGTCCTTGCGCTGGGTGACTGCTCTTCAAACGCTGGGACTTTATGAAAGTGCTCCGAATAAGCGGGTCCCCCTCATCTCCTCAATCTCATTATTTTCCAGCCTTTCATTTCTCCTCCCTCTTTTCCTCCCTCTGACAGGCAAACCCATTTGAGGCCGCCTCCACATTCTACACCATGGCGAGCTTGTTTCTGCCTGTGCGGAGGCCTAGGAATGGACACACACACTCACACACGTCTCAGTTTCAGCACTCTATATTCAGGACCTCCCAAGAGCCAACACGTCCCGTTCTGCTGTTCATATAGACGGCCAGCAGCGAGCACAAAGCTTTCAAAACGGCTCCACACACCCCAAAATATGCTTTGTTTAGTTCTGAACAGTCAGCACACACAGGATGAGATGCAGTTACCCACGGGCCCAAACACTCTTCTGTTCTGTGTGTGTGTGTGTGTGTGCTGTCTCTCTCTCTCACACATTTGTCAAAAACAGGAAACAGTAAGGGTTGTTGGCCTGGTTTCATTTCTGCCGCTAAGCAAAAGCATTAAAGTTTTTTTTTTTTATGGAGCAAAATCCTCTCAGAAATACAGACTACATTCCCTTAGTTTCATTCGGCCATAACTCAGTCTCTCGCTCGCACCAACACAGCCCCATCGGTCTTTTTCCACTCCCTTCATTTCGACAGCCATCCATTTCTAAGCCACTGTTCCCCTCTCTCCGTGTCCCACAGCTGGAGGTGAAATCATTAGTGCCCCCGCTCCCCCTTTCCATGCTTTCCTCTTTCTCTCTCTCGCTCTCACATCATCCCTTCTTCCTCTCCCGCCGCCCGCTCGCATTCCTCCCCTCCCCCTTTCCCTCCCTCACAGGGCCGGGTCCGCCCCCAGAGGCCGTTGTGGCCAATCACAGAGCTTCAGTCAGCTAGCCCTCCTCCTCCCTTTGACTGTAAACACCGTGGAGTAAAACTGGGCAGGAACTGCCTTTTGTTTTTAGCACCATCTACCCTCCCTCTCGCTCTTGATTTTAAAAGGCCAGCAATGACAGAACATCACATTTCCCAACATATACCAGAACAGTTCAATTCAGTTCATTGTTCATATTCATTCATAATATATCAATAATTATTTTTAGTACACTACTTTTCAACAGTTTGGGGTCAGTAAGATATTTCAATGTTTTGAAAGAAGTCTCACAAAACTGCATTTATTTGATCAATAAATACAGCACAAATATTCTATTTTTAAATATTCTAAAACGCAATTTACTCCTGCGACGGACAGGCTACATTTCATTACTCCAGTCTTCAGGGTCACATGACCCTTCAGAATCATTCTAATAGGCTGATTCGGTGTTCTAGAAACATTTATCAATGCTGAAAACAAATGATCTGCTTAATATCTTTTGTAGAAACAGTGATCATTTTTTTTTCAAGATACTTTGTTTAACAGAACAGCATTTACAACCTTTTCTAACTTGTATTATTAACTGCCACTTTTGATCAATTTAATACCTTCATGCTGAATAAAAGTAATAATTTAAGAAAAGAAATCTTACTGACCCCAAACTTTTGAACGTTATATGTAGAAATGAATGCGATCCAATAACTGACATTAAGTATATTTAATAAAACAATTCTAAACAAACATCTCATTCATTTTTTTTATAAAATATTATTGGCAAACGTTTAAATGCACATTGTCATATTAACAGTTACCAGTAAGGAATTACGCTGATTTAAAATCTCATTAGCCTAAAGTACAACACAACAAAATAAGCTAGGAGGAGTATATGTTTGAATCACCAAAAAGAACTGACTCACAAGAGTCACTAGTTCAAGAATTAAGACTACACCTGGTTTTGCACAACTTGCCTTAGTCTCTGCACATTAGTCAGTGTAGGAGAAAGTATTTTAACATTGAAAAAATAGCTTATATAAACAATGTTATACCAGATAAAACTTCACAAAAACACACACTGAATTGTAATTTAAATGGAGACATTGCAGTCATGGGCATTTCATTTGTAGCACCTTGAGTAGTACTACAAAATGCTCTGCAAAAGCCAATGTTAAACATGAAGAATTTGGTTGATTGTTAGTCTATGTTAGTATTGATGTCTTACCTTGTCAGTGGCGTCTGCACATGCATGCTCTGAATGATAGTGGTATACTCCTCCCATTGCACCTAGAGACAGCACAAGAACAGTTAACTCAACAGCCAAGTGTATTGAAGCAGCTAAAACACTATAACCATGTGATGCAGCATAATTATTTACAGCTTGTATGCAATGTTTGGCAGTCAACAGTTTCAACAGGCCCAAAAACAGACTCTTGATCCAGCAGCTTTACAGGATATCAGCAGCATGTTGAGACATCTGGGCAATACTTTAATCTTGCCTGGTGTGTTATTACAATAAACGTAATCACAATCACCATCATATAATCACATTCACACAACCCAAATTATCTCTATACTGTTTAATGCAGCACTATAAGCTCTTGTAATACAGTTGTTGTTTGTAAAGGATAAACCGTATTTACTTGGGTCAGTCTTGCTAATTAAACGATAAAGGTGCTCTAGAGGTTTTGACAGTTAAAGTCCGTCCATTGATGATGACGACGACATGTTATTGTAGTGATGGAACGAGAGAGAGAGAGAGAGAGAGAGAGAGAGAGAGAGAGAGAGAGAGAGAGAGAGAGAGAGAGAGAGAGAGAGAGAGAGAGAGAGAGAGAGAGAGAGAGAGAGAGAGAGAGAGAGAGAGAGAGAGAGAGAGAGAGAGAGAGAGAGAGAGAGAGAGAGAGAGAGAGAGAGAGAGAGAGAGAGAGAGAGAGAGAGAGAGAGAGAGAGAGATTAATCCTAGATTATAGTATGGTGCTTTCATGACAATACATCCAAAGCCTTTTGTTTTCTTTGGGTCTTTGTTTTTGAGTTTCAAAATATTATTTTTTTTGCCCGTCTGTGTTTGTTTGCGTGTTTCCAGTGTCTCTGTGAACGTTTCATCAGACGAGCACAGGATTACCCTTGAACAATCCATAAAATAAAAATAAAACTCTTCAAGGACAAGGACGCTTGTGTGTATGAGCGAGGAGTGTGTGAAGTGCCCACAAAAAAAGCTTTTTATTTGAACTCGTGCTTCTATTTTTTTCTGTCACCATACGTTTTTTTTCAGTCTCTTTTCTCTCAATGACAGAGCGAGTGAGTGAAGCAAGGAGTGACTGACGACACTGAGATAACAGGGAGAGAGAGGGAGCGAGAGAGAGAGAGATATCCATGGGTATGAGGAGGATATTGACACCATATCATTTAACTACTAGACAACCATCTCAAACAACCAATTAATCCATCCAAAGTGAGGCTGTCTAGTTTATCAAGAGTTTCAATTTTGAATATTTTTTAGCAGTGGTGCATTAAAAGGAATGAATTAACTACCGAAAGGGTTTGTCCTGACAGCATGATGAACACTTTAGTGTGATACAAGTCTCAAAGCAACTGGAGGCAAGGTTAAAAGTTCACTCTAAAATCCATCCCCATTAAAACATGGCAATCATGGCTGCTTAATTGTAAGATTCACCATCTAAATAATTAAATAAAAAATAAGCTAATAACAATAATAATAAATCTTAAATAAATTTTTTTTAAATATATATATATATATATATATAAGCATCTTTTCCAAGGTCACATTTCTACGGAGACCCTAAAGGGACACGTGATTGGCAAATTAGATGGGAGGAAAAAAATTATAATATTTCAATGTTTTTGCTTTCGCCCACGAAAACTTTGCCGCAAAAACATTTGTGTTCCCTCGAGAAACTTTGTGATTGCAAAAAAAAAAAAAAAAAAAAAAAAAAAAAAAATATTATATATATATATATATATATATAAAAATACCATGTCCTTTTAGGGGCTTCATACATTACAGAATAATAATAATAATAATAATAACAACAATAATAAAAGAATCAACAAAATTTAAAACACATCAAGAAAATCTGAAAACATTCTTAAACAAGTAGGAAAGTAGGTGTGTTTTGAAATAATGCAAAGAAGGACATCTTAAATCTGGTTGTCACTGCCATAATCTAACTTGGTGTATTTAAAAAAAAAAAAAAGAAAAGAAAAAAAAAAAGAAAAAATAAATGCACTTAGGTGAGGAGTGAGACTCATATTTAGCCTCAGTGTGAACATGGGCTGTGTGTGCCTGAATGTTACTAATTAAACCATCATTAGTCTACCAGACAGACGAGTCATCAACTAGAGATGTCTTTGCACTAAAAGGTACATTTTCATGCTGACAGAAACAATGAAATATCTGACAGACTAACAAATTTAAAATTAAAATTATCTTGCAGAGTAATGATGATTTCAGTTTCTCAATATTTAAAGCCCTCTGTAGTCATGCCAGCCGTTGCCATGGACAACTAAATACCGTATCTCAAAAAAAAAAAAAGCATAAAAATGTGTTTATTTCAATGCAAAGAAATTAAGCCCCAATACGAAAGGTCGCTAAATAAAACTGGACAGATAAAAACCGTTTCAGTCAGAATCATAACTTGCTTCTGAAGCCTGACTGCTGTTTGTGTGTAACGTTTCCTGTGGTTGTTCTGTTAGACTGTAGCAACATTGACGCATTTTCAGTCCACAGTAACAGGACAAACTCATCGATGACATGTTGTGAAGGATACAAGGGGTACATGATGTACGAGACACCAAATGACCAGTACACCCACTTTTGCGATGATAATGAAGGGAAACGCAAGAAGGGGGAAGAAGGGAAAGAGGAAGAGAAAGAGGCCCACAAAGGGAAAGAACAAGAATAAAATTTGAATTGAACTGCAAGCAAGACACTCTGCAGAAGATAGAGGGACACAGACTGGGACAGAGTCAATTGCTCATTTTTTAAAGGACATATCAATACAGGGAACATTATACACCTCTGACTAATATGCAATAATGCAGCACTGTACCAATGCAATCACAGGTCTCTATCGTGCATTTGGCCCAAATTTAATCGCAATCATTATACGGATGCACCCTGATGCACTTGAATCATGATATGTATATGAGGTAGTTGGTGGTGAAAGCCATAAAGTGAATACTAAATTATAATTTAATAAAATGATTACATAATTTTTACATAAATATATTGCTGATTTGGTGCTCAAGAAACATGTTGAAAATGTTCATGCTACTTAATATTTTTGTGGAAACAGTGCAATTTTTCAGGATTTTTTGATAAATAAAAAGTTGTTTAGTTGTTTTGTAACAATGTAAAAATCTTTAATTTAATTTGATCACTTTTTTTTTTTTTAAATGACATTAAAATTCAGTTTACAGTTTTGTTTTGTGCTTTGTTTTAAATCGACAGCTACAATGCGTGCTAGATGAAGGTAAATTTCCCACTGAAGCCGTGACAAACGTCGTCTTTATTTTGATGGTCTCAGTTTGGATTGTGCCGTCACTGTAATCTGCGAGGCTCAGATGATCATGCAGTTCAACTTAATCAGCAGATGGCCAGTAACTTGATGCAACTGCAACATGGTTTATTTATTTGTCAAAGCCAATTTTTACCTGCATCTGGTGCACACAGATCGTTCATTCTGGACCTCATTTCGAGAGGAGATCCTGGTGTCATTGTGGGGGAAGGGGCACACAAGAGGTGTCCTGAGTAATGTTATGGGAAGGAAAGAGATCCAGGGAAAATGAAGAGGGAGAGAGGGAGAGAGAGAGCGAGATACAGGGGACTGAGGCTTCCCCCTCTTGGCTACTATCGATTTTTCTCTGAGCTCCAGAGTGCATCAGCTTTATCTGTCCATTCCTGCTCCTCCTTTCCCTCCTGAGCCCATCTATCCATTGTTGGCTTCTACTGTCACACGATTCCTTGCTCCTCTCTCACCCCCTAAACACTACAAAAACAGGCATATCTCCGAGAGAGAGAGAGAGTGTGAGCTAGTGTTGCCTTATTACTTCTAATTTAATTCAATTAAAAAATTGTTACATTGGTGTAAATAACATTGTTATTTTAGTAATATGTATATACTATAGTTTAAATATAGCCTATTTCCTTTTTAAATATTATATTACTATTGAGGTTTAATTATTATATATATTTTTTTAGTTAAATAGTTAAAACTAAATAAAAACACATCTTAAAAGTACCAAAATGGAAATTCTGTCATTATTTACTCACCCTCAAGTTGTTAAAAACCTGTATGAATTTCTTTCTTCTGCTGAACACAAAATAAGATATTTTGAAGAATTTGGGTAACAAAACAGTTGAAGCCCCAAAACAGCCCTGTTGACTTCCATAGTATGGAGAAAGAAAAAAAATACCATGGAAGTCAATGTTTTATATCATTTCATTTCAGCTTTATTTCAAGAAACAGAAATGTTTTAATATTCTTTAATCATTTTTGATCAAGATTTAATTATTTGAAATTATTATATTTAATTATTATTACTTAATTATTCTTCTTATCATTATTATTGTTTTATTATTATTGGGAGGAAAGGGACAGATGGAGATACAGTTTGTCTTTTAAAACCCAACAGCCAAAAGAAAAAAGAAAAAAGGAGGAAGGAAGGTCAGAGTTGGAAAAGTTGAGCCAACAGAGAGAGAGAGAGAGAGAGAGAGAGAGAGAGAGAGAGAGAGAGAGAGAGAGAGAGAGAGAGAGAGAGAGAGAGAGAGAGAGAGAGAGAGAGAGAGAGAGAGAGAGAGAGAGAGAGAGAGAGAGAGAGAGAGAGAGAGAGAGAGAGAGAGGGAGGAAGTAAAAGAAGTTTAAACGAGCGAGTTCAAGAGTGTGACAGAACATGAGTGAGAGAGAGAAAGATTTGGCTAATGTTTCTCAGCTTGGTTCAGCTTTCCCTCTCACCCCTCTCAGTTCTCCAACACACAAAGAAAGGGACGCCAGAAAGACGCACACATCCACTCCCTCTCTTTCTCTCACTCTTAACATGTAGTCTACCTCTCTCAACAAATCTTCCACAGCCCACTCAAACACGCTTTGGTCTGTCTTTTCCCAGTCTTTCTCTTCTTCAGACATGCATAGAGATGGCTCAAGCTTGCCCGACAGAGACAAAACATCCCAATCTGTTCCCCTGCACCGAGCCTCTCGGTTAACCTGGGAAAAGATAGCATCTAGCAAATTTAACTCTTTGGCCGGCTCAAATCCCATTTACAGTAATAGGCTCTACAGAGTGACGCTGAGTCTGGGCTGGGACTAAAGTGGAGTCTTGGTGAAGACTGACGTCAGATGTGAGATTTACAAATAGACGAGAGGGCAATGCGGTTTGAGGGAAGCCACACTTATGCCTTGGTCTCCAACAAACACAAAGACCCGAGCACAGGATGGAGCTCCTATAAAGACAGACACTGGAATGGTGTCCCACACTGGGCAAGTCAAACATGGAGTCCAGTCCTGATTTGCACCCATTCAGTAATGACAATGGATCAAGAGTCTGGATTGACTATTTACAGACAGTTGACACAGAAACTACGCAAAAAAAGTACATTGGTTGCACGTGTACGTGTGTGTGTGTGTGTGTGTGTGTGTGTGTGTGTGTGTGTGTGTGTGTGTGTGTGTGTGTGTGTGTGTGTGTGTGTGTGTGTGTGTGTGTGTGTGTGTGTGTGTGTGTGTGTGTGTGTGTGTGTGTGTGTGTGTGTGTGTGTGTGTGTGTGTATATATATATATATATATATATATATATATATATATATATATATATATATATATATATATATATATATACACATATACATATATATATACATATATACACATATACATATATATATACATATATATATACAAACTTCAGTTAAGTCCAGTCTGATCAGTTTATGACTACGCAGAATTTGGCTCATGATTCAAATCAAGCAGATGTTTACTTTTTTGGTGAATTTTCTTCCAAAAAAAGAAAGAAAAAAAAGTCCACTTTAAGTAAATGTAAAAAACTGTTGTTTTTTTTTAAGAGACATTTTCCAGAAAAATGTTGGCAGTCCAGAAAAAGTCGTAATTACGTTTGTGACCATTTTAACTCACTCTCTGACTCTTAGAATTAAACAAGCCATTGCTGTACCTTTAACATCTTCTATATGAAAATGAGTCTATTATGATTGGGCAACCAGTGCATACTGCTGTGATTCATGCTGAACTTGCTCAATAATAGTTGCTAAATGTGCCTTGATGTTAAAGCTGCAGTCCGTAGTTTTACCTCTTTGTCACCATCTCTGTTCGAAATCTGCAATTGCAGTTATTCGCGGAATAATCAAGTTTACGTGGGTTGTGCCTCGGCACGGCACAGTGCGGATGAATCCAATGATTTGAGGAGAATGTGCGACTGTCAGTCACCGCGCCGGTGTGGATACTGTCATTCGCAATCACAGATTCTACTTTTTGAAAGTATGACCAACATAAGAATTTTCACCGGAAAATGTAATCTGAACAAGTAACATCCACTTTTGTTCGGACCAACTAATGGAAAACAAAAAGCATTGCAGTAAATCGCGCCGATTTAATCTAACGATCGCTTATATCATGTCAAACCGTGCAGTTGCAGTCTCTTTTTTTTCTCTGTAGCCACTCCGAAGTCTTTCGCGTTTTACAATGGGTGAATCTCCAGATGTCACAGGTGATTGTCGTTTGAACCTTTCTGGATCCGCCATCAAATTGATAAGTTTAATTATATCAAGTGCTGTGAGAAAAGGCTATAAATCTCCACCTCCAACATCCTCACACGCAATATAGCCTACTAGCCGAGACAACTTCTTTATGTGTACAGATGTGACGTAATGACGCAAAGACATGCTCGAATTTCCCGTGGAAATCCACCAGTACTACTGGAATTAAAAACATTATTACAAGCTTATCGTTTTGAATCGAGCTAAGGCAAGCAGATAGTTTTGAACACTGGCTGGTTATGTACTTGCTCACATTTATTTTAGATAATTTTTAACCCTAAAAAGTTACAGAATACAGCTTTAATATGCTCATGGTTGAGACAATGATGACTTGATGACCCATTTCTGCAGTTAATGTTCAGAAACCATCTTGGTGGACTAGAGTGGGAGCTTATGCATAGTTCAAACTTATTTCAAAATAGCAAGGGAAATACCATTCAGAAACAATTTGATCAAAAGAATTGTGAACAGAATCATTAAGTAAAGTCAATATTCATATTTCTAGCATTACGGACTATAGGTTAGCTGACAGGCCTGCCGGTCTATACTCGCGTCCAGATACAAAGTGGCGAGTAGAGTCTTCAAAACGGAACTGTTGAAGAGGTTGCCTGGAGACGGACAAAAGCAGCCAAAACAAACAGACTCTTTTGTTATGAAAATGGTGTGAGAGTAAGTTTTTCAGAGAGTAAGAGAGTGTGTATGAGAGCTTTACTGCCCTGAACACCACATACATGGATGGATTCAGTCATTCATCGTTCCCTACTCATGGTTTCCCTCATATCCATCTGACAACACGTGAGATAAGGAAAAAAACACAACTCCTGTCTATCTGTAGCTCAGAGCCTGAGACATTACTGATTGCATGAATGGACAGAAGTACTAGCCTAATACTAGAGACTGTGCAATATATCAATATATATCTATATTTATATCTATATCTATATGGTCTACAAAAATGTAATTTTACTTTGACTATAATATGCAAAATTATAAAAACATCAAACTGTAAAAACATTAAAGTAACGGAGCAAATCTTAAACCAATTATCCAATATTTTGAAATATATTTCTAGCAAAAAAAATAAAAAAAATAACAAGCACTTTTCTTCTACTAAAAGCATTAATCAATTGTTAATGTCTTGTGTTACTTTTTTTTCTCACCTCATCTTAAAAATGGTTAATTAATTTGCTTTCTATAAAACTTTTATCACACAAAAGTTAACACATTTTTATTAAAATGTTATTTTATTAGGCCAATTCAATAACTATAGTCCCTGACACGAATTCATATTCCTTGTCATGGTGGTACACTAACGTATTTTCACACATCTGGAACCCTGTATTGATCAATCACCATTTAGTACCAGTTTTATAACATCTAGTTGAGTTTAGACTTCAAGAAAATAAGTGAATGCTCTCACATACAAAATGCTTGGCTTTCTGACAGCTGGCTGTCTGTACGACATGAATCCAGCCAAATTCCAGCTGAATTCACACCCTTATTTCACTGGAGTGATGAAACAAGCTTCTTACTGCTGTGGTGAGGACAGTGTATGTACATATATATATATATACAGAGAGAGAGAGAGAGAGAGCCACACACATCATCATAAAGGCTAATATCATAAATTACAGTCTAAAAGGACCTTATAATATTCAATCATGTAATTTATTTCAACCGCAAACCCATCCTCTCCCTCGTTCCACCTTCATCCTTTTCTCTTTCAACACACCTGGCACCTGTAAGCACTTCTGAGCATCTGTTCTGCTTTTTTGTCCGCGCTCACTTCTCTCTGAAGATGGTGCCAGGTCAGTGCAGTAGAGGAGAGGAGAAAACCTCCAGCCTTCCTTTTAACACTCGTCCCTGTTCCTCTGTTCCTGGGCTGAAAGGAAACGGCCATGCTTTCTGAATGGTTTATTGAGAGGTAGGGATGAGGACTTGTGCTAATGCTCAAACTGCACTACTAGTTTAAATAATGATCAGGAGCGTAGTCCAATTAAAACAGCTTACTGACACTACAAAGCCCAGCGCTCATCTCCCGCGCTGCACCTTGCCTGCTGAACAGCCCGCCTCGTGAATGTGCGCGCGTGCACGACACAGATCTACTCAAGGTGAAAACTGAAGAGTCCTTCAGGGACACCGGCTTGATTTTGAGCCCTCAGCAACAGTTGTCTTCATGTTAAGTGGAGTTCTGCAATGTTCTGATTTGGGCCCAAGTGTCTCATAGAGCTGAGTGCGCTAAAATAGAGCTGTTGTTCGGACCACAAGACTAAAACCGGGAATGGACTCACAAAACAACCCACACTATCTCTGGGGACCAGCTGGGCCCTCATAATACAAGCTTGGTCGGCCCTCATGAAGAGTCATGAAGCCTGATAAACAAGGCACGGCCATCTTAAATGTGTCCTTTGAATGAATTCGCAGGAGTTGAGACACTATAAGATAGCTCTAAAACACTGTGACAATCTCCAACTTCACAGACCTACTGGCAGATTCTCACAACCAATAGTAACAGTTCAAGTAAACCACAGCCAAAAGGATAGCAAATAAAATATAAATAAGTTCAGGCCTTCCCGCTTAGCTCACTCCAGCACTGGAAAGCTTTGCTAATATTAATGCGGATTCTAAAGCTTTTTCCTGATCATAACCCTTAATTTACCAGTGACATTCTTATGAGCTTTTCTCTTTTGTAATGTCTCTCAGCGATCTCTTTCTACAGCTTTTCTTCAAATCTGGCTCGTTCTCTCTCCTCCACCTAATGCTGATTGGCTACACGTTTGTTGTTGTGTCTGGTTGTGTCAGTACGACCAAAAGCATTTTTAGATTATTGCTTACCCTACCTTTCAGGGTATTTTCACACAAGTTAGGCTAATTTGGAGCATTTGATTCAAAAGCTTTTTATTTGCATTTTCTTTTTGTTTGTCATGTTCATATATGTATACATGAATCAATTGCACTCCGATCTGCATTAAAACAACCAGAACGAGACAGCCTTGAAGGCTGAAATATGAGGTTGAAATATGTTGATAAGCGATAGGCATGTAAAAAAGTTGATGGACATTTCGAGACTAAATCTGTGGGGCAGCAGTTTCACCGTGAGATAGTCCCTGTTTTGAAAGAGCACTGAAAGGAATGAAAACGCCCTAATTCACCAATTATGTTTTTTGCCAGATTAATTTACCTACCTGTTTGAAAAGATTGAGTCAAATGCTGTTATGACTCAAACGTCACATCACACTTTCCCACCCTTTTGAATAATTTACAAAATACTTTGATCATGTTCAAGCTGTACATGTGAATACACAACGCTGACCAACAACAGAAAGCTGCTTAATTTGAAAGTGGCATCTCTTCGCTATGCTAGTTTTTTTTCTTCTCACAAGTTTGCAAAAATCTTGCTATTGTGACCACACTAAGAAAAAAAGTGGTTCTTTCACAAAAACGGTTCACTAAACTGGAACTGTTCACTAAAAAGGCTATTTTGGGGAACCCAAAATGATGGTTCTATGGCATCGCTCACCATTTGAAAATAGGAAACATTAATCTTTGATTGGAAGAGGTAGAAAGAACAGCTTTAGGGTTTTCATGACAACGATATACTAAAATTACATTTGCATTTTTTTCACATAAAGACGACAACATTGTCAAAATGATCCCTGTTCACACTGATCCGCAAAAAGATTAAAAACGTTGTATTATGCATGCCAGGCCAGTAGTTGGCGATGTTACTTGGTAAAGAAACACCACATGCCTATAGACTGAACATGTTATAAGCATGCGCCAGGGATGTGACTGAGGAAATTTTTCCACCGTTAATAAATGTGTGACAACACCGGTAATAACAGTATCACCTAGGGGGAGGGACCTCTTTTGCATCTCGCTTTTAAATCGCTAATTCGAAAGTAAAATGCGCACAGCCGCTCGAATTAGCGCCAATTTGGATGTGGCAATTGCTTGAATGGTGGGATCATTATTATTCTTAATGAAAAACACAACAAAACCGTACAATGACAAACTCGCTTAAATAGGCGCTTTTACATTTCGCTTTGAAACCAAATCTTCTGCCATCGTCTTGTCAGTCAAGAGTGAGCCGAAATGGGCGAAGTGAGGTGAAATCTGACTCTTGCTGCGACACTCGTTCGGCTCACGCTCCATCAAGCATTCTCTAATTAAACTAAATAATTTTTATTACTATTAAAAAAAAAATCTAAACGACGCGGTGGAGGGCGGTGCGCAAGTGAAGGGTTAGGATTCGCATAACGCCACCGTTTTCACAATTATCCAAATTTTGTCATTTACCATGGAGATGAAAACGTTGTCGTTTTCAAAAACTTGCACTTTGAAACCCATTTTCCAAAGTCTGCGTTTTCAAGCCCCTCAAAACGCCATTGTCGTGTAGGCTAAATGAACACCCAAAACGCAAAAAGATTACCGTTTGAAAACGGTGTCGTGTAAATGGCCCCTTAGATCCTTAATCCGTTTGATCACCTCTAACACATTCTCTGAATTTCTGTTAAGAATCAGCAGAACTGAGCTTGGTCTGGACCGGCCCCGGGGGGGATTCTACACCCTTCAAATGATCTTGAACTGTCCACATGTACACACACACGAGTGCATTCTCAAACACAGACACTCAAGAGGACACAAGCCAACTAGAAATCCGTTTCTCTATTGATTTTATGGGACCTGATAGCCCTTTTTCTCCCTCTCTGCTCAGCGCTGAGGATAATACCAAACACCTACAGCAGAAAAAGCCTCAGGAGGTCTAACATGGTTCCTCCTTCCATGCATACATGTGCATTTACAGGCAAATAGGAGTTCGATGAGAGGATGAAATATGCAGGAGCGTAAATGGACAGGGAAAGTCAGTGTGAGAAAATGAAAGGGGGAATCGGGTGGACAAAAGAGATAAAGGGATGAGGAATGAGAGCGGGAGAGGCAAAGAGAGAGAGGGCGCTTCTGTATTGAGAGCAGATGGTGTTGAACTCAGGGGATTTCAGTGTGCCGAGCTTCTCTCATTATCAAAGCGGCCTATCTGATCTCAGTCAATATCACACACACACATACACTAACACACACACAGCTACTGTATATCCAACTAGTCAATATCACATATACACTCTAAGGTAAAGTACCACTGATTATCCATCCAGTTAATATCACATGCTCACCCCGAGATGCATTTAAATATCAGGAGGACAAATCATAGGAAAGAAAAAGAGCGAAGTCTTGCTTAATGACAAATGGCCCAAAACAAAGCTCAGACACACATGTGCTAGACTAGTTGGTGCAGTGGTGGCAGCAGGCAGGCAAAGCAGGTAGCTTGACGCTCACTCCATCAGACAGGTATTTCCAGTCTGGGCTTTTTAGTAAAGTGTGTGTGTGCAGTGCAGCTCAGCCACAAAAAGCAACTGCCAGTAGGCAAACACACCTGAGCTTAAAGCGCAACACCTGAGATAGCCTACTACAATCCACCCCCTCTGCACGTGCATGCATGGTCATAGTGGCCATGAGTTTTTTTGTGTTTTTTTTTTATAATTTTTTTTTTGTTGTTCATGCGTATGTCATCAAAGCCCTGCTCCTGTCTCGTAACAGTATACGAGCGGTGGCTACATTAACTCTAGGTGCATGAACGCATGTGCACGTGTGCATTTGCTCCCACCAGCTTGTTGTCCATGTCAAAAAGGAAGTGCTGTGGCAGATTAAGCCCATCATGTAGCAGGAAATAAGGATGCCAGAGGCTTGAACACTTTATATTTTGGAATTTCCATTCGGCTATACAGAAATCGTAAAGCACTGTGATGCCAATGGACAAACGGGGCAATCAGGTCAATTATTAACTTAAACCCTAAAGTCAGAGGGAACAATTGTCCTATACTGTGAAGGAAAGCCCTGTGCTATTTTGGACCAGCGAATAACAACATTAGGCATCTAAAACAGAGGAGAATAGTCACAGCTTGTGTAATTGAATGAATGCATGTCTTTCTGCTTGCACGCCCTTGTACGACAGAGTATCAAATCTGCCGCTTAAGATGGACCATGAAGAGTTAAGAGTCAATAGGAATGCTTAGATCGGTGTGGGGCTCATCAGAACTCGTGCAAACATTAACGAGGAAATAAGGAGTGCAATTTGGTCTGTCTTCAAGAAAGACGCCCAATCGTGACCCTTAATAGAACAAAGTCTGCAGAGTTCTTCACATACTTGCTGACAAAGCTTTAACTCTTTTTATTAGGAGATCAGAGCTCATATGAAGCCTGCATGCAACTTTCCATTTTTTTTAAAGAAGCTAAGGCACAACACCTAGTTTAAGACTGAAATGCCCTGCCTTACTGTATTACAATATTCAAAAGTAAAGGAGATCCATTTCATATTCAACCCATTGACTTGCAGCTATTTTAATTTTTTTTATAAAAACATTGAATTGTTTTATTTAAAAAGTGTTGATTATCATCACAACAAATATTGGAAATAATAATGAATACACAAATAAATAAAATTACATTTATAAGGTTTGCTACATCCCTGATAAAAATTATACCAGTAATTTGCATGGATGTGCATGGACATATACTGTACATTTGATATAAAATGCCATTTTGAAAACCCCATAAATAGTGTTCAGTCAGTCCAACAGAATTCCATACAACACTACACTAATTAAATGTAGTAAAGCCCATACCTTGATATCTTCACCCCCTATCCTGTCAAATGTGGTCAAATACAACTACAGTTGGTCCCCGTAAACCATGTTACAACCAAATATGTGACAACATGATTGAAACTTTTATTGTCCACCCTCAAGATGAAATGAGATCCATAACCCAAAATTTAGACTGGAGGTTTAAAACCCGTCTTACCTGCTCCGGAGTTTCTGTGCATTCCAGGCCCTGCGTGTCTGTGGGCGCCTGGGGAAAGCATGCTCCCGGGTGGGCGCAGGTTTTCCATGTGTCCATGAGCAGCTCCGAACTGCTGCTGCTGCTGTTGGTGGTGGTGGTGGTGGTGGTGGTGGCTTATTCCTCCAGCTGGACTTAAAGCACCACCGCCACTCCCAGCATTACCGTTCGAATTAGATAATCCACCGTGGTAAAATCCAGACCGCGAGCGTGATCGAGTCCTGGGTGGCTCCATAGTCACTGGATAGGAGTGATGATGATGATGATGATGGTGGTGGTGGTGGAAAGGGGAAGTGGGAGGGGAATGAGACGCCGCAGAGGAGCTCTCAAGCGCTCCAGAAAGTCTAGTGCTGCCCAGGCTGTGGCCCCCCTCCGAACCCCCGTATTCCGCTGGGTGGGCCCCTGCGTCCTCGCATAAATCAGCACGCTTGGGAACGGGGTCCGGGGAACAGACGCGGGGCTCTCGAGACGCTGAATGACCAGTAGTAGCGATTGGCATTTCCTTTCGGCTTATACGATTCCCCCTCTTCCTCCTCTCCGATTCCACGCCAGAAAACACAGATTAAAAACACTGTTTAAAAAAAAAAAAAAAAAGTTCAATCATTAAAATGCTTACAAACATTAAGCTCAAGAACAATGTTTAAATATACAGTCATTAAAACGTTTACAAAACTAAAATGTTTTATTATTACAACACTCTAAAACACCAGAGAGTTGCTAAAACATTTGAACAAACCAAAAAAAAATAAAAATAAAAAAAAGTAAAAACATTTTGGACTCTTACATTTACAGTAAAAATCAAACAGTATTGGATGCCAGAATTTCACAGTAAAACATCACTAGAGTGCATTAGTCACCGTATTTTTATAGTTTCTAGCTACATACGTGATTAAATTTTATAAATCAATATGTCGATTTGAGCTATTAAATAATTATATAAACATTACGCAAAATAAATACTACAATACTAACTGATAAAAAAACAAGTATTAAGTTACGAACAACAAACAAAAGTTAGTTAATTTGATTATTTAAATTTTAAAAACGTAATACAGTACAGTGAAATTACATCTATTAAGTCTTATAAATAAATAGTTTTTCACCGTTTATAGTAATGTAACGTTAATGGGACTGAAGAACTGGAGATTATTAAAACTGGTTAACGTTAGATTGATAAAACTTATGCGGTTTAAAAGCCTCTTTTTGTTTTCGTAACTTAATTCCATCTAGGCGTGTCCTACTTACTACATGCAAAACTATTATAAAACTATAAATAAATTGGCTTGTTGTCCCTTGAATGATATTTAAAGCATTTTAAAAACATTTTAAACTTTCAAACCCACGCCAAGTCATACCAAAGGAGAAATAAGAGCTAAAAACAACACAAAAACTACCTGCGACGCGCTACACAACACAGCACGCACGTGCGTTATGTTTATGCTAAATAAAGTAAGTAAATAAAAGTATACAAGTAAGAGGGAGCAGCTGGTTATCAGACACTTCCGTGAAGCGCTAGCGTTAGCTCCCAGCTACACAAAAACACACAAATAAACATAATATTGCCTGTCTACCGCTCTTTTTAACACACCTAACACACAAACATACTCTATCACAACACGCCTTGCTCATCCACACAGTGTTTAACCGATTTGAATCACATTTAGAGTGAAGCCATGTAGATGCATTAGCTTATGTTAGCTGTGAACGTCGCGCTGGCTTTAGTCCACCATCTGCCTTTAGTCTCACAAAACTACAACAAATAAAGCCCTTGTCGTCCTTTAAAACCTCAGGGCCACATGTCCCGTCCTGAACATCGGCTCATCGCTGATGAATCCGCTTGGGTTGAGACACACATTGATATTTATAAACTGTTTTGTGGCGATCCGTGAGAGGCGAAGCGTTTTAAACTCCCTAATTATATTTACATCAGTGGAAAAAACGGTTAAAAAGGGCTCCTTTTTCCACTCCTCCCACTCAAACAAACGCATGTATATATTACCTATAAAATGAAAAGCGGAACTCACCCGGAGCTGAGTGGAGCTGTGCGTTATGAAGTGTTTTTGAGCTGATCTTTTGGCGTGGCGCTCCTCCGCTCAGACGGTGTCAGTGAGAAATAATGTGACAGACCATCAGCGCGATTTCACAGCTCCACAGCACAGCAGACCAGAGAAGCCGAGCGCAGAGTCAGTCAACGCACTAGATCGAGCGCAAACAGAACGGCACTCACTGCTCTCTCGAAATTGTTCACAAACGAGGCCCATTTCACAATCCACAATTTTCAGCTGAAAACAGAGACAAACTCCCATAACTATAAAAGGGAAACGGCAGACAAGCAGCCTTTGTAAAGGTACAAAAGTGTGTGTTTTCTTCAGCTATTGCTATATTTATGGATCGTTAGATCTGACATATTTTTTTAGCAGTGTGTGTCTAAGACTTGAATAATATGTAGGCCTATATGCTACAAATTAAAGTAGTTCAGAAAAATATTACTTATTTATCCTTAAACAGTGTAAGCAATGTACTATGTCACAAACATTTTATTCGAAACTAATAGGCCTAATAGTGATTTCTAATTAGGTAAACATGGCGTTATTCGCCTCCTAAACATATCGCCTACTTATTGATTTGCTTGATGAATGATTAAAACAGGAAATATGCCAATCAAATAGCCTAGTCATCATCTTCAAATGTCCCCATATTTAGACTGAAATGTCTTTAGTCTTTAAGTTTAGCCTACCTTTTTGTCCAACCGTAGACCATTGAAATATATATATTATTTATATTATTATCTTGTGCTGTTTTTGTTTCTTATTATTGCCAACTTTAATGGCATAAAGTTCAAATTAAAATAAAGTTCTGAAATAAATTAACAAATATATAAAAGTTATTATTTAAATTATTTATTAATTTTCTTTTAATTATTATTATTATATATATATTTATTTATTATATATTTATACATTTATTTGAACAATAATTGTTGTTGTTGTTATTATTTATTAAATAGCTAGGTGATGCCTATTAAATCGATCGTGTTTCTATTACTCTGGTCTAGGTGGAGCACTGAAGGGAATGCAAAATAGAGAGATGCGCCGCTGAAGGGGAAACGCGTGAATAATTTACAAATGTTAGATGCTTCTCCAATTTATCTTGACAACACGTGTAAACTGCCTCTATTCACTTAAATATCCCCTGCACTTTTTTCGATGTATACAAACGTTTGATTTGCTTCGTCTGTAGTGGTAAACATGGGCCATTCTCTAGGGCTTGTTGTTGGACATTTAAACCTGATCACGCCTCTTTTTGGCTAGTAGCAATAGTGTGTGGACATAGAAGTCGACCAAGGCAAAAAGAAGATTTAATGAAACTGACAAAAGTGTGATGTTTACTTTTAAGTGACATGATTCTAGATTAACTTCCCTTGGTCTTTGGATTCGTGTATTTGAGATTAAGTATCAAATTTATGTGAACATGTAGCCTAGTAGCAGGCTGTTATGTCCTGAGATAGTAGCCTATATAGAGGGGCTGCTTTTTAACCTAGCTCCTTCTTCTTTCTTTCATTTAGATGAACTGATTTAACCCTGAAATAAATGTGTTCTGGGTTAATCACGACATTTAATGAGTAAACAGATCAGCATTTCTTCAAGAAGTCTTCAATGAGTCACTTTATAATCCCACCTTGACGCACTGGTTTTATCTCACTTTCTTTTGAAAGTCACATGCACATCATATGCTTCCCAGAATGCGTTTATGATGCACTATTTAATCATGTCCTGTTATCTCTTTATTTGTAAGCCCTGAGCCCAAAGAAAGATCTTTCCTGGTTACATTGAAACGCATAGAATAGATACTACACATATAGTAGGCGTGTTCTGAAGTGATAATTTAAAGATTGGGCGAGAGATGGCAGCAAGAGGGGCTGCTTTGAAAGGAAATATGGGGGAGTGATAGAGAGAGGGATAGGGGGATGGGGAGAGAGAGGATGGGGGTAGGGAGGTGTGGGAGAGTGTGTGTAAGGGGGGATCGGCTGATATGCCCTCTTATTGGTTTGTTCAAATGGTGGGGGAGGGGCACCCTGCATACACCAGCTGTATGAGGAGAGAGAGGAGAAACAAAGGGTGAGATGGCGAGGGGGGGGGGGGGGGGGGGGGGGGGGGCATAGCGTGCATTTCCTCACTAATATTCAGGGATAATTAAAATTCAGGCAGGGCAGATGATTTAAAATCCTGATACGCTCAAATTAAAAATTAACATGCAACCAGATTCTGATCTGTTTCAATATTAAACACAAAAAAAACTAGTGAAAAACTTGCTTTTAAGTATAGAACTCTTTTATTAATACTTGAGGAATATTGTACAGTAACTTCATGTTTTCAATGGTTTTTCTCCAGTGCCCATTCCCAGCACTCTTTTTCCTTAACCTTGACCAGGCAGATTTTATTCATCAAGAGATCTTTGTAATGCGGTGAAATGTGCATACGTACATAAGCCAGAGGAAGCTGTGCTTTGCATTATTTATTTAAAGGACAAAGGAATTACTGGAACCCTCTAAAACCAGTCTCAAAAAAGAGAAAGCGAGCAAGGAGGAAGAGAGCAGACTGGGTGAGAATGAGCGAGAGAAAGAAGGGGGGAAAAAAACACAGGAAATGAGAGAGGGAGAAGGGAGGAGAGCGCCCGGCCTCTTTGCGTTTAAAGCCAAACCAAATCTGAGGGAATTGGCACTGGCCGCTTCGCATGAGAACCGAGAGGAAAAAACTATAAGACAGAAAAGGGTTGAAGAGAAATGCCAAGAATGCAAAGGCAAGAATCAACACATTTAAGAGTCTTTCGTTCTGCTGGCTGACTCGCTCTCTTTTCTGAATGCAATTATAAACTACCACATTTTCACACTGTAAGCTGAAAGCCGGTTTTCATTATAAGACACGTCGACTTGGGTGTTGGTAGTCAGCCTTAATTAGTTGAAGACCTGGTGGGCCCGTAAACATAAAACATGCCTACTAAACCTAAAGGTTCTTCAAAAATGGTGCATTCTGGTACGAGCAGCTGGGATGTCTTTAAACTGTCTTTGAAAAGTTAGACATCACCATTTGGCTGGGACAGATGAGTTTACTGATTCGGGATCGCTGTGATTAGAAAATAGTGGGATCCTGGTGTCCCATGACGCGTCTTCCCCGTTAACATCAGAGGTTGTGTGTGTTTGCCAAGTTTTCTATAGTGCGTCGGGCTTACTCTGTCTGCTTTCAAGTCACATGGCCCATGGATGTCATGCCAAAACCTACTGAGACTTACAACACACACATTATAACACACACACAGTCATATATACATCATGCCAGCTTGTCTCAGGCCTGTGGCTCTGTAAGTTAACATGCCACACACTGTTCACATAAACATGCTTTATGACTAATGTCACTATCATATGCACTGTTTTTCAAACATAAAGTCCCATAAAAGCCAAACCTGCATAATCACGAATCGTGACTTTCTCAGATTTGCTAACAAATAACTCTTATGAGTCGGCTATTTTAATGAAACCCAGAAATTGAAAACCCATGGAATTAGCATGTTGAATTAGTCTGACGAATGTGGCTATAAAGTGGCTACGATAAACTAATATAGTTTATAATATAAACTATAAGTGTCATGACAAAAGAGTGCTGCAGGGAAGATTTTTGTAGGTTAAAACAGAAACAAGCTAACATTTTTGCACATTTTAGCTGGTTCCATCATCCTGAAGTCGATGGGTTTATTTGAATGGGATTTTGGTTAAATGTCTGAAATAAGATCTGTGTGTAACACAAAAAGATATTTTCATGTTTTATTCTATGACAAAATAAATTCTCCTTCCCCACTAATGATTGTTTAGCATGTGGCTAAATAGGACTCCAGCGGTTGTAGGGAACATTAAACATCATCACTCACTAGTCTGCTTTCACGGACTTTCTGTGTTTATAATCAAACTATTTTTAAAATATCAAATAAAGATTGAAAGAGTTGTCAGGAGCTTACTGATGGTGACGTCAAAGTAAATTGACCGTGTTATAGCCTATGTTTAGCTTTTTAATTCTGTTGTTTTTAGGCTTCTAAGTTCATAAAAGTTGTGTTCATTTGTCACGATGAACAAAACGTGTAGGAATCATAAACTTTTTTTGGTCACAGACAAATCCTGTTGGGTTTTTGTTGAGGGAACCAGGGTTGGCCTACAAAAATATGTTATCACTGCAGTGACCTGCACTGCAAGAAAGCAAAAATATATTCTCTATTTATCTTTAAACCTCATTTTTTATAGCTAACATTAGCATTATGGTAATGAAATTAATAAGTATGCCTGATATAATAATATGGCAAGGAAAATAAAACAAATGTCAAATAAAATAGAACATTTTTAATGTTTTAATTAAGTAATTGATTCATGTTTATATTTATTTTATTATTATTACTTTCATATTATTATAGTTCTATAAATTGGTCCTAGTATGAAAAAGTGTGAAAACCCTTGTACTATTACACCTCCAAAGTCTTATTTTGCTGCAAACTATATTACCATTTTCATAAACCAACTAGGTCTAATACAAAAAAATGTGTATTATTCAGAATATTTGAATATATAGAGAAACATTTTCAACATTTTGTAATAATGTTTCCTACATTTGAAACAAAGCTTTCACTACACTGAGACACTGGCACAACTTACCCCAAAGCATCGGACTCACTTTATCCCACAGCTACCATTAGGATGCTTCATTTAATAATTCATGGCTAATCTTTAGCCAAATAATTTACATGTTCATTGGCAATTCACCAACATGTATAATGTATATTTTCAAACCTGAATAAATTTGCTTTGACCTAAAATTAATTGTATGTGCCATGTAGAAAATGTACTTTGAAATGCAAACAACAGTTTTGAATAAAAAATGATTGCCACTTTTCTTGTGTTCATCTCCCAGTCACTGGCAGCTGTATATGGTGAGTACTTTCTAAATATGTATTATGTATAGGCCTATATATATATATATATATATACACACACATATATACCCTGGACCACAAAACCAGTCACAAGTCGCACGGGTATATTTGTGGCAATAGCCAACAAAACATTGTATGGGTCAAAAATATTGCTTTTCCTTTTATGCCAAAAATCATTAGGATATTAAGTAAAGATCATGATCCATGAAGATATTTTTTAATTTCCTAGCATAAATATATAAAACATTTATTTCTGTGAGTGAATGGAGCACAATCGCGAACATAAATGATCAACTTTAAAGGCGATTTTCTCAATGTTTCCATTTTTTTGCACCCTCAGATTCCAGATTTTCAAATAGTTGTATCTCGGCCAAATATTGTCCTATCCTAACAAACCACACATCAATGGAAAGATTATTTATTCAGCTTTCAGAAACTTGACCCATGTGACTGGTTTTATATATATATATATATATATATATATATGTAGTTGCCTTGATTAAGAGGGCGACACAGCTTACCCCACTCTCCCCTACTCTTATTTTATCCCCTCTCCTCCATTTCTCAGCCAGAAAGAAGAGGATTTAGGCTAGTTTTTCAGAGCCAAACCAAACCAGCATGAAAAAAGGACAGAAAGAGAAGCCCTCCCTTCCTCTAACCCTGTTTTGCTCTTCTCTGTGTAGTTTGGCAGTCGACGTGTGTGTGTGTGTGTGTGTGTGTGTGTGTGTGTGTGTGTGTGTGTGTGTGTGTGTGTGTGTGTGTGTGTGAACAAGCGCTCATGTGGACAGGGCTCTGACTCTGCTGTTTGGTGAAGTTCCCATGTTAGGCTTGATGGGAAATGCTTTTTTATCCCTCACTGAATGAAGTTGGTTCAGCATAGAGTAACCATTGGACCAAATGCTGAGAAGAAACTCATGCCTGATGCTTACCTGCCCAACAGAAACCCACTATTTAACCCTCTATGGTACGTGTCATGTTATTAATATGAAATAAATTACCATTCAGCAGTTTTTTGTGTTTTTGAAAAAAGTATCTCATGCTCACCTAGGCTGTATTTATTTAATAAGAAATCCAAAAAACTGTATTGTGAATTTGTTTTTACATTTTTCCATTAATATATATATTTCTTCAAGTGTCTTGGAGACGTTCCCGCAGTTCTTCTGGATTTAGTTTGTCTCAGTTTTTTCTGTTTCTTCATGTAATCACAGACGGACTCGATGATGGTGAGATCAGATCATCCTGGCTGCTGTCAGACTCCTTGTGCATACACAAATCTCACTGGATTATTACAATTAATGGCAAAAAGAATAATTGGAAATGTAAACTGATATTTCCTACTGACACATACAGCAAAAGATATAAATAACTGACTTAAAACCATTTTTGGGGACATTTTTGGGGTGGGGATATTAACATGCCTAAGACTTTTGCACAGTACTGTATATACAGTATAAAATGTAATTTATTCCTGTGATGGCAAAGCTGAATTTTCAACATCATTACTCCAGTCTTCAGTGTCACAAGATCCTTCAGAAATCATACAACAGTAATCATTCAGCAATCTACAAATCAGTTGCAGCTGAACACCCAGGTGAGCATTTACCATTTATTATATAGAATAAATCATTAGCAGGAATTACAGAATGAACTGTTAACCATAACAAAGCTATTCAAATGAAGTGTTTTCCCTTCCAATGCACGCATTGTGGAGGAGTTGTGTGTTTGTGTATAAATAATGCTAAACTGAGGGCAATAGTGCATTGCAACTTAAGCCAGACTCTTATTCATCCTTTACATCTCAACACGCACATACACAAAACACAGTCTCAGTCTCGGCTTCAATGATTCTCCTTCTCACGGCTTTCTGTGCCCATCCAATCGAGCGCCTTTTGGTGATGTCATCGCTCTGTATATGTGTGTGTGAGTGTGTGCGCACGGAAGCAGTTTTGGGTTTCTCCTAAACTCCCGTTCTCCCACACTGGAGCTTTTTAATCTCTCGGATGGAGAGAAAGAGGATGAAAAAGCCAGAGCGGACAGATCGAGGGGTTGAGAAGCGGCGACCATGACAACACATGAAATCTGAGCGCCTGACATCTGTGTCTCTCTCGTTCTCTCTGTCCCTCTCAATCTCCCTCTCTGTTGTTTCTTTGACTCGCATCCAGCAAACAACCCACAAGCTTTCATTTCATAACAGACTCCGACAAGTCTGATGACCTCACACGGCCCTAGACATCATCTTTGATTTCAAACCGCAATGACTGGCCACAGCAGAAGTGTGAATGAAGTCTCTTTATAACATCAAGACTGACTTGAGTCCAACCCTGCTATGACGGACTCATCATATCACAGCACCCACACACACACTTCTGACCAACATTTTTTTTCTCTCTGTCTTCTGACTGTTCGAATTGTTGAGCATATTTTCTTTTGAAATCATTTCTTGCTTCCTGTCCCTGCACCTCTTGCCACATCCTTTGCTGTACCGAGAGGCTGTCACAGTTGAGACGCTCACACATTTCCTGCATCTCAACATCTTGTGCATCAAAACTACTATAGATCCGCTACAGCCATGGTGAGCTTCTGTCCTATATGTGGGAAACCTGTTTATTTTGGTGAGTGGCATCTGGGGGTTGGAGGGATCCATTTTTTAACATGCTTAATATATACTGATTAAGATGATATTGAGGTATTGTGTAGTCATCAACAGTGAGAAACGTCAATATAAAGTGTTGAGGTGCTGCATGTAATGTGTTTACATGCAAACATTTCACATTAGCTTCTATTTTGACTAAAAAGTGCTCATTATTTTGACTTGCTGTTGAGGTATTTCAATAGTATATGGATTATGTTGTGCCCAAGATTTGGGTTTTCATGTCTAATTGTGTGTTAACGTTTATGTGAACAGTAGAGCGTTGTAAAAAGGTCATCGCAGAGCATGCTAAATGCTAAGTTCTGAGTAGCTATATAGATTCTGCCTTTATGCTAGATGAAACAAACTAGTTGTTGTGTAACTAAGTGTGTGTAGGCCTTTATCTGTATGCATTTGTGTAGAGTTAATCAGCCTGCAGTCTCCTAACCGCCATCAGCACCTCACGACATGCGTCACACACGCACAGGAAGTGTCTGCCTGTGGCAGGAAGTGGAATATGCCAGAGCGAAAGAGGCTTGACTGCTTAAATTGGCAGATAGCAATGCAGAAACCTATGGACACTTGAAGAAAGAGAAGAATTTGGACAGAAAAATCCTGTAGCTGCCAGTCAGCTTTCAGCGTCAAGACTGAAGAATAAAGCTCCTTCAGTTATTGAGGTGGACTGCAGGCGGTTGTTGATTCTGCCAGGAAGAGAAAAGCTGACCAAGATGTTGGTAGCTGAGGTTCAGTTTCAATCTGATCCTCGTTCAACCTAGAGGTTTCATGTCCTATGGTTAAGGTCAGGGTTTCAGTAGGAGAAACCTACTGAAGCATACGAGCTCACCTACATACGAGCCGTTGTAGGCCCACATGAAAAGGTTAGAAAAGGGTATATCTACATAGAAATCAGAATGTGAATGCAATCCAAAATGAATGTGAAATCAGTCCAAGATGGAAGAACTCAAAGAGTGGAATCTAAGACTCACACTCTGAATCCCCTAACTAATAGAATTATTATTATTTATAACAGGCAATCATTTTGACTCAATCTTCAGTATGTAAAAAAAGAAAGAAAGATGTATTTATAATATTGCACAAGTCTAAACCACTATAAACAAATCAACTTTATAACCACACTAAAGGGCAAGTCTAAATTGTTCTTCTTTGAGTCGTTTCAGAGGATGAGCAAGAATAATTTAACTCAAAATTACTAACACCAAACATGTTTTATCTTCAGAACAACATGTACCAACGTGAGCCATGTACAATAAGATCAGGAAAATGCATTAAGGATGTAAATGTCATGTTGACTGAATATACATTATTGTGTTCATATTTGTTGGTATCACAGTAAATAACATTTTCAAATCAGTGTTGTTATTGTTAACTAAATCTAAAACTATTAAAAACCCTTTTCTGTAAGGGCTGACATTTTTTTACATAAATATTATTACATAAAAATAAAGTTTCACAGATTAAAATACAATAATAATGACAAAATCACAATAAAATTACTAAAGTTGAAAATATAAAAATTCGAACTAATTCAAAATATTAATCAATACTAATAATCAATACCATATGTGACCCTGGACCACAAAACCAGTCACATGGGTAAATTTTTTTGAAATTGAGATTTATACATAATCTGACAATTGAATAAATAAGCTTTCCATTGATGTGTGGTTTGTTAGGATAGGACAATATTTGGCCGAGATACAACTATTTGAAAAACTGGAATCTTGAGGGTGCAAAAAAATGGAAACATTGAGAAAATCGCCTTTAAAGTTGTCCATTTATGTTCGCGATTGTGCTCCATTCACTCACAGAAATAAATGTTTTATATATTCACGGTAGGAAATTTGCAAAATATCTTCATGGAACATGATCTTTACTTAATATCCTAATGATTTTTGGCATAAAAATCAATGATTTTGACCCATACACTGTATTGTTGGCTATTGCCACAAATATACCCGTGCGACTTGTGACTGGTTTTGTGATCCAGGGCCACATAGGAATAATACTAAAACAACACTGATTCTAATTTACTAATTTATTAGGTTGAATGAAAACATTTGATTTTTGGGTGAAATATCCCTTTAAACTTTGACCTTTGATTCATCCAGGTGAGAAGAGGAGGTCACTGGGACGGGATTATCACCCATTATGCTTGAAGTGTCACAAGTGTAAAAGACAGCTAACACCTGGTCAGCATGCAGAGGTATACATATGTGCACTTTATCATACGCTGTATTGTCTTTTAATGCATAAATAATACCAAACACTGTAAACTGATGATAATGACATGCAGACATGCATTGAGGTGTTACACTGATAATATGCATAATGCAATAAAGCTCCAGATTTTGATTGTCGCTGTTTTTTACATCTCTATACAGCATGATGAGAAGCCATACTGCACTAACTGCTACATGAGAGATTTTGGACCTAGAGGTGAGAGCAAATGAGTGTAATTATTGTGTCTTAATAATACAATATAATATAATATAAAAATAATCAACTATGTTTCTTTGTGCAGGTAGCCGAAATCCTGTTGCTCGGACCTTTAACACAGCTACTTCTTAAAAGAGATCTTGCAATCTTGAGAAACACACAGCATCTAGATCTTCAAACACCACATCTACTGTATCTGCTTTACACTGCCACAGTAAACCATTGGAAAATACCGCCAAGTCGATCTCTCTTTACCACAGTATAAAACATAACTCCGCCCTTATGTTTCCATTCCTCATAAAAACCGTCAGAACCAAATCAACAGCCATCCACGATGGCATTCTCTCAGGGAACTGAGCTACTTCAATGGACAGTATTCTAGAATTAAGTTGTGTCTTTCCTGTTTCATCATTTCCTGGCCTTTAGAATGGGAGATGTGAAAATATCAGACCATAGAGTAAAACTAGTTATGAAAAGTGTTGGCTTATACAAACATCATGTGGTTTTGGTTTAAAAATACAAAGTCAAGACTCTGTATACCAGTAATTAATTGATTAACTTGAAACACAATGTAATTTTTTTGTGCTCTATTATTATTTGTTCTTTTTTTTTCTGTGATTTTGAGGATCAGAGGCTATAAAACAAAGTTTTTTTTTTTCATGAGGCAGCAAATGTATCTACAAAGCAAAAATGACAATAATTAATCATTGTGTCTTTTTAATTAGAAGCAGAAGCTTGCGTCCCAAACCTCATGGCGCATATGTGATGGCTTTATCATTTTTGTTATTCAGGAAGAATACATATTTGATTTTATCATTTTATCTGGGTTTTTTCTCATTAGTTCATTGAAAAGAAGTGTCACTCAGAGAGCTGCAAGCAAGTGCATTGTCAACTCATTCAATCAGAAGTATAATTCATGTCTCTTATCCTCAAATCCATAAAACAAACTGTAAAAAATGAATAATTTAATTATTATTGTTTGTATTGATCACAGTTTTGTTTTTTTTTTATGAAAATTGGATTTGAATAATTAAAGATTTATATCTCAAAATGTAACTGGCTGGAATATAAATAATTTATTGTTGCACATTTTATTAAAGTATATATATATATATATATATATATATATATATATATATATATATATATATATATATATATTTGTTTGTTTATATAAATAAATATATACATTATATAAATATAATTTTTATTTATAATTATATATATAGCTGCCTGCTAGCGTATTGTCATCTCATTGAATCACAATAATAATTTCATGCCTCTTATCCTCAAAAAAACTATTTTTTTCTGATGAAAATTGGATTTGAATAATTAAAGATTATACCTCAAAATGTAACATTGAAATATAGATGATTTAATAGTTGCATATTTTAAAAAGATAAATGATAAAAACATAATTACATAATTATGATCAATTATTAACATTAATCATAATTAACTTTTTTATGTATCATATCTGCTAATGTTCATAAGCATCCACATGCATTCATACTAAGTAAAAATTACAAAAACACCCATCATCTGTAGTCAGAGTCAGAGAGAGAAAGAAGCCTGGCAAAAGGCTATTTTCACAAGGCCAGGGCAGTCTGCTGGAATGTGTCTGTGTGAGTGTGAGTGAGCTGGCAGCCTTTCTGGAGCAGACCTACTGCTGGATACCTGCTGTTGATCCTGTCAAACTCTCACACGCGCACACACATGCACACACACACACACACAGGGCCTGTTTGTGCAGGCATATGTGCATGTGTGAGCACGGCCACATATGTGATTAGCTTCATGCATGAGTAAACATTTGCACTAAGGAAGAACATAAATCAGGTGAGGATCCCAGACTTAGTTCGGTTATCATCACCGCTCCTTTTTTTCTTTCAGATTAAGAAAAAAAAAAATGAAAGCACAAAAAGGTGGCATGGAGGAGGTGGAGGGATTATTCCAGGGAGCGAGTGAGGGAGGGTGTGTGTGCATGTGTGTAAAGAGGGTTCCCTGCTGCAGCGTGTCTTTGAACCCACCCCCACCTTGACAGGTCACATGGTTTGTGTGATGCCAGCTGTCTCATTTGCATGTGTTTTAACTACACCGCAAATCCATCAATTGGGAGAGAAAGGGAGAGAGAAAGAGAGAAGGGGCGGAGATACAAAAAGGGGCTGCAGACACAGTAGAAGAACTGATTGATGAAGAAAGAGAGAGATGCCTTCATTCCTATGGGCTTCAGAGATGTGGAGGTTGTTAGATGCCCACCACACCCTCTGAAGGCTCATTTGATATGTGCATGGTGAAGAGTATAGGGATCGTCCATGTTATTGCATGCAATGGGTATGTCGCTAGTATGCTAGGGCTCGTTCTATAATTGGGGTACTTTTCACATCAAGACAAAAAACAAAAACAATATGCTTACTCAAATTAAATTACTATTGGTTTCAGTTTATATATTTAATCAGTGTAACATCTGCTTGTTGCCAAGCATATAATTAAACACCATTTGGATGTTAAGAGAAAGGATGTTTTATTCAAATGTAACTATGGGCATTTAAGTGCTGCACTTCAAGTAACATGTATCTATTTTGACATATATATACAGTGATTGTTTTTTAAAATCATATTTTTAAAAAATAAAAATTATCTTTAAAGGGATAGTCCACAAAAATGAAAATTCTGTCAAAATTTACTCATGTCCTTCTAAAAATGTATGACATTCTTTCTGATGTGGAATGTAAACGAAAATATTTTGAAGACTGTTGGTAACCGAACAGTCACGGTTCCTCCTTGACTTCCACTGTATACTGACAAAAAATACAATGGAAGTCAATGGGAACCTATTTAGGTTTTGTTATCAACATTCTTCAAAATATCTTATTTTGTGTTCCGCAGAAGAAAGAAAGTAATTCTGAAGACCCACTCAATTGGGACACTGCAAAAACTGTTATTTTAAGAGACATCAAGGCAATTTCAAACAAACATATTATAATATGATTTCCCTTAATGGATGAAATAAATATTTTTCTCTAGAAAATAGTTATAGTTATTAGTAGTTAGTAATAGTTATAGAAAAATATATATAATTATCATCAATGGACAAGAAATGTACCCTAAATTGTAGAATGACCAGCCTGATCTCACGGCAATTCGTACGAATTCTACGAGGTGGCTAATTCGTACGAATTCATACGACCTCACTCGTACGAATTCGTACGATTTTTGCTAAATCGTACATATTTTACGAATTGCCGAATTCAGAGCAAGACCCCGCCCCTAAACCTACCCATCACGTGGGTTTAGACAAATCGTACAAATTCGTACGAGTGAGGTCGTACGAATTAGCCATTTTTTTATCACTCGTACGAATTCGTATGAATTGGTCGTGAGATAGCGTCATAAAATGCATAAATAGAACATTTTTCATTCATTTTATTCTTCATTGTGAACCATATTCTTCATTGTTCTTGTTGGCTATTAATAGCAGTAGCATTGTGCTTAATTATTGTCTTAACCAACTTTTATTGTCTTGCATTCAAAAATGTGTTAATAAGCACCCTGAAGCACTTCATAAGTCTCGGTTTGTGCTTCTATGGTGGAGGTTTCACATTCACCCACTCGTATCGGTGACAATGTGGATGTAGGAGGCTAATGTCATTGTACTAATCAAAGCCTGGGCTAATAGCTAATGTTATCAAAGAGTGATGAAGCAGTCCATTCATCTTTACAGAGACAGCAGCTCTGCAGACCACACTGTCTGCATGAGAGAACTGTGCACTTCAAACAATGTATTGTGAGATCCTCAAACACAAAGACCTGTGGGTATTTTCAACCCTGCAAGGTTAACATGTGGATGTTTTTGTTTGATATGAAAATCTCATTGATATGTAGGTACTTTGATAAAGGAGAGTGTGGGTCTGTGTGTGAGGACGGTATCATAACAGTGGGCAGTGTGATATTACTGCATGGGAATATCAGGTAATTTATAGATTATGATGACAAAGTAAAGTACAAATCATTTGTATCAAATGTTGTCTTTGCAGTAGATTGAACAAGGCCTTGATGTAAATGTAAAGATATATGTAGGCCCTATAGCAGAAATATCAACTACGGAAGCTAGATGTGTGGTAAAAAAAGATATATATATTTTTTAAAAATATTAAATTTGCCACGAAACGTAGTCGGACTGGTATGCGTTTCTTTGGCAACACTATCAAAGCCTAAATGAATCTGCAACAGTCAAGTGGTACAGCAGTCACGTGGTACAAGTAGGATATCTCAGAAAATTCCCAGCTTACAAGTTGTAATTACGAGCTCTGCGCGTACGTGGACACTTTTTACAAGTTGAAATCTCGTAATTACAACATGGCGTAAACATAACGCACCTTTGGTTCCCAATGAAACAAGCAATGTTTTCATAGTCCCACAAAAATAAAACAGTGTTTATATCGTTTTTAGGCAATTCAGCATTCAAAAAATTTAATTATAGGAGTCGGACAAGTTGTCGCTGCATATAAGATCGAAAAGAAGGACACTTTTCATCTTTAAAATAAAAATAACTTACCTTCTAGCTCATCGTGCGTGTGAGAGCTGTTTCAGACATTCTATCGTCGCCCCCTGTTGGAGACTGTTGTTTGTGCACTCTCCATCAAAACAAGGGTTAATTCAGCACACTGCAAATGCAAACATCAACTGTAACGAAGACGAATGAAACGAAATGCTGTAAATGTCTGGTACACATAGTACTGACTAAAGTGAAAAGAAAAAGAATGGTCTTTAAACTAATAAGCATGTGTTTACTTGCTGTACTTATTTAATGCAAAAATGGATGTCCTTTTATGTGACGTAAGGGCATTTTATACCTCACATCTCTCTTTGAGCATATCAACAAACTGTTACAACAAGGGTGACATTATTTAAAATGTAAAACATCTGAATTACAGAATAACATTGGATGATCAGAATAAGTAGGCCTTCATTTCGTTAAATAAGTTATGTTAAAATTACATTTTAAAAGCAATACAAAGTCTTTGCTTAACACTTGTCACACACACACACACACACACACACACACACACACACACACACACACACACACACACACACACAAATTTGCAGTAAACAGATTTACATTTAGAATAAGATGACAATATCAGTCATAAACAAACTTAGGTTAGAAGATACATGGGAAAAGCTTAAAACATGTTCAATTGTAAACGTGAGTAAAATAAAGTTATCAACCATTGTAAACAGTCTGACACAAACAACATATGATCTACTTAGAATATTTATATCCATAAATGTACTTGACTTAAAGGGATAGTTGCAATAATGTTCACTGTATTTAACCTCCTAAGTGGTATAAAAGAGGTAGGCTAAACATGAATGTTTATAAAGATTTCATCTCTCAGTTCACATGCAGTTGTTTTATACAGTGTGCTTTGAAGTTCAAGATTAAATACTTTTTTATTCTATAATATCTTTTTCTTTTTATATCAGTTATGTCTTCTTAACTGAAGTTTAATCATCTAAATATGTGCCCAAGAATTTTAAACTTTTTTATTTTATTTTAAACTTTAATGACATAGAACAAGATGATGTGAAGTGTTCCTTTATGTTGATGTTTAGTTTGTGAGGTTAAACTGATATTTTAATTCTCTGTTTCACTATATGAATTTGCAGGTCAGAGTTCATGGAACGCAGGAAAGCTTCTGTATTCATTATCACACATTTGAATACAGTTCAAAAGTTTGGGGTCAGTAAGCTTTTTTTCTTTTCGTTTTTGACATAAATGAATATTTGGATAAACTAATATATTCAGCAACAAAACAATAATTTGATCAAAAGTGACAGTAAAAACGTTTATAACGTTACAAAATATGTCTATATCAAAAGAATACTGTTCTTTTGAGCTTTCCATTTATCAATAAATCATGAAAAACACAAAAATATTATCATGAGTAACCTGATAAGGGTAGAAAGGTTTCAAAGATTGAGAAAGGAGGAGGACAAGCGAGCTCAGTTTATGAAGGACCCATATAAATTCACTAAAACTTTGTTGGGAGAAGCAAGATCCATGGGTTTGACCAGCCTTAAGGAAGTTGTGGAAGGGTTCCTTAAAGAGAGTCACAGTGACACTTTTGGGGGCCAGGCGTTACGCGCACTCCTCACCAGAACTGAAGGAAGACTTTGAAAACCAGTGAACCATGGAGAGAAGTCCAGAAAAATGTACATGCATCTGCTATAGGACCAAGTGGTATACCTTATAAAGTATACAAGAGATGTCTGATGTTACTCCGCAGGTTATGGAAACTATTGCGTAGGATGTGGGCAAAAGGCATCATCACGTTGTCCGGGAAAAGAGTGGACTCCTCTGAGAATAGCCAGTTTCAAACTATTTCTCTCTTGAGCATTGAAGGAAAGATCTTTTTCTCTGTCTTGGCCAGAAGGATGACAACCTACATGGTGAAGATCAAGTATGTTGATACATCAATTCAGAAGGGAAGCATTCCAGGCTTCTCTGGGTGTTAGGAACATACAGGTGCCCCCAGTCAGATAATTTGTGAGGCCAAGGAGATCAGAGGCAATTTTACAGTAGTCCGGCTGGATTTTGTCTAATGCGTATGGATCAATCCCCCATGATCTTATTAACACAGCCATGGGAACGCAGCACTGGGGAAGGAATCCAGAGGGCCGTTAATGGAGTCCGGCATTCGTCAACCTCCAATAAGAGGTTTTATGGATGACCTAACTATAACCACTTCAAACAAGCTAGATGGATCCTCAAGAACCTTGGTGACGTGGCAGCATGGGCAAGAATGAAGTTCAAACCGAGGAAGTCAAGAAGTATGGTGATTAGAAATGGGAAAGTGACTAGCAAGTTCCAAATTCAAGTCCAGTGGGAGGTTATACCATTGATTGAGGAAGTAGTAGAAATGTGAAATTATTTTAGAAGTTGGTGCCTTCTAGACTAAGAAAAGCCAGAAAATGTATTTTTGGCTCATGTGGATGAAAGGCAACAACTCCCAGAATGCACTTGCTTCGCTGCCCTACGAGGCCACTCCCAAGCCACGCCTACCAATTACAGAGGGCAGTATCGGAAGAAATGATACAACTAGGCTAGTTGACTCGAAACTGAAAATATGCTGTTTTATCGTGAGATTCCACCCTATGGGCGGGTTGAAAACATGCGGAACTAGCTCCTACTGGCTGTAGTCTCTAGCCTCTGGCCAAAAAAGCCTCCGATGACACAAAATGACGATTTTTGCGTCATCAGAGTTTTTTTTCCAGACACACAATACAGAAATCTCTTGTCTCAGGGGGACATGAGGGAGGGAATCACGGTCATTCGAAAATACTACCGGGTTTCTACTGATACAAAGCTTAATGCTAATTGGTAAAGTATCCCTTTAATGACAGAAGCAGCATATGGACATAGAGACAGGCGGAAGAATTCTTGAGAAAGACCAGGCAAGTTCAAGTTCTTATGTGACTACTGACAATTTATGTTCCCATGACATTAGTAGAGCACCTTGCAGCTGGCTCGGAATTCCACCAAGTTTCACATCAGTAGAGCTTTACATCAGATCTCAACAGTGGTTGAGTTCAAAGTGGCAATGTGAAGGGCTGTGCTGATGTACAGAGATTCCGGCGGTGAAAGATCAGAGGTGCAGACATCACCACAAGATCAAGACACAAGTGGGCAGCAGATGCAGCAGTGGCACAGGCTGAAATAAGGCTAAAGTTGAAGGACATCATTGGGAGGTAGTGCATGCGGGAGTCAAGAACTCAGAACTACCCATTTCCGGCAATGGGGGAAGTCGGACCTAATGCAGAGGCGAGAAATTATCCAAGCCAAAGTTCGATACCTGGAGGAGTAAGGGCAAAGGGCTAGGGCAGTGGAACTGGGGAGTACAAGGACCCTGGAACAAAGTGGGACCTGCCAAAGCAGAAGACCATGTAGCCTAAACTTTAGAAACTGGAGCCCTTTCGCATCTCTTTCCTGCTCCGATCAGTCTTTGATACTCTACCATCACCAGCAAACTTGTACAGGTGGGGAATGAGGGAAGGCACAGTGTGTTATGTGGAGGGAAAAGCACATTGGCGCACATTCTGACAGGATGTCAAGCTGCTCTTGGAATGGAATCAGGATAATGCACTGACATAATGTCTGACATCTTGAAGCAGGGGAGATGGTTTTTCCACCAGTGCCATCTATCCAGTTCATCAGGGAGGGAGATAAGTCCAGCCTTATGCAGGAAACACAATCATGGGAGATGAGGGTGGACCTGGGAAGGAAACTATATTTCCCCTGGTCGTCCAAACATCCCTAAGGCCAGACATGGCCATCTGGTCTGAGGAGGAAAGGAGGATCATAATGATTGAGCTGACAATCCCAAGGGAAGATGGATGTGAGGAGGCCTTGGAGAGGAAAGCAACCAAGTATCAGGACCAGGTCCAGCAATGCAGGGACAAAGGGAGGAAGGCCTGGCTATTTCCAATTGAGGTTGGTTGCAGGGGTTTCCCTGCATAATCTGTGTGAAAGATGCTCAAAGCTTTGGGAATAGCAGAAAAGGGAGATGAAGACAGCAACACGTAGGTTGGGGAAGGCAGCAGAAATATCCTCTTTTTGGCTATGGAATAGGCGGGAAGTGTTGATCTGGAAGCCAGGAGAAGATGGGCAGTGACTGGCAACTGCCGAATGAAACGTCCAAAGAAAGTTGGATGCCGCCTGATGACATCTTCTCCTGGATGAAAGTTACAGTCATAAGTAAGTGAGTGCATTTCATGTTTTTAAAAGTATGCAGTACAACTGTTTTCAACATTGATGATAATGAGAAATGTTACCTGAGCACCAAATGAGCATATTAGATATTGTGTGACACTGAAAACACTGAGTAATGGCTGCTGAAAATTCAGCGTTATCATCACAGGAATAAATGACACATTTTAAAATATATTAAAACAGAAAAGAGTTATTGAGAATATGAGACAAAAATATATTTAAAAAAAAAAGAATGACCCCAAACTTTTGAACAGTAGTGTAAATGGAAGTGAATAGAGCACAAAATCTACTGCAACTGACCTTTTACAAAACCAAGCCATTCACACTGCTGTTTACACCAGAACTGATGACAGATTCACAACATAGCGTGTGAAAATTGAGAGGCGAATCTTAATTCCACAAAACTGCACCGAATTGCATTTACAGCAAAGCCGATTTCATCCAAATTGCACCATAGCACTTTGCCATTGTCAACTGAGGTTTGTGGTCTTACCTTCTTGAAATCCAAATATATTTGGGAGGGGTTCAAAGAAGCTTTTAGTGCATTAAGGAACACAAATCAAACATGGCCAAATCATTGCGTCATTGAAATAACCTATTATAGTTTCAATGGGCGCTAAAAGCATGAAGAATACAGGCTCGGATGGGATGATTCTATTACCACTATTACCACATGAAAGCTACATCGACCACAAACACCAAACTGACTTGGTGACAAGTCTACAGCATTTGGCGTCACCAAAGCTAACTCAGCAAAACTATATATAAAGCTGGCGGCAAAAAATGCCCTCATTCCCACCCTGGTAATGACAGTGATTTGAATACTTTGTGGTTAAGAGACCACAGTACAGTCAGTTTAGAAAAAAGGAACGCTGGGAGCTTATCACAGGAGAATCTGGGTGAGTTGAGGTCAACAATTTCTCTCTCAACACTCACTTTTTTTCATGTTTGATCCAATCTGATCTTTACTCAAGTCATAAAACTGGATGAGGCAAAAGATGAATTCTGGCCACTCTTTTCAATATAATGAAAGTGAATTAAGATTGGGCTGTCAAGCTCCAAAATGAAAACTTTTCAAAATTTAAAAGACATTATTCACTGAATATCCACCATTTTATGAGCACTCATGAAATAGATGTTTGGTTCATAAATGAGCTGTTCTTTTCTTTCTGTCAATTAATCAGTTGATCCAGTTCACAAAATCAGTCTGATTCGATCATGTGTCGTTCGATGCCATGCAAGTTCCTTCCGAGGTGAAATTCTATTTCTCTTTCCTCAATAAAACCATTCCATTGGCTAAGACAACTTTTATAGGTACTGCCTGATTAGAAATAATGAAAAAGCACTTTATCTGTGCAGTTAATCTTGGAAATCTGTGACCCTGGCTCACAAAACCAGTCACAAGTTGCACGGGTATATTTGTGGCAGTAGCCAACAATACATTGTATGGGTCAAAATTATTGATTTTTTTTTTTATGCCAAAATTGTAAATTTGTACTTTTCCTACCATAAATATATAAAACATTTATTTTTGTGAGTGAATGCAGCACAAACGCGAACATAAATGGACAACTTTAAAGGCGATTTTCTCAATGTTTCGATTTTTTTGCACCCTCAGATTCCAGATTTTCAAATAGTTTTTTAAATTAAGTTAATTTTCAAATCTCGGCCAAATATTGTCATATCCTGACAAACCACACATCAATGGAAAGCTCATTTATTCAGCTTTCATGTGATGTATAAATCTCAATTTCGAAAAATTGACCCATGTGACTGGTTTTGTGGTCCAGGGTCACATAATTATGTCAAATAAGGTCTTTTACGCCACTATTCGAAAGTTAAAGTTGTTGTTTTTTAAAGAAAATTAATATCCGTTAAATTGATCAAAAGGGACAGTAAATGCATGTATGTTGTTACAAAATATTTCTATTTCAAATAAATTCTGTTCTTTTGAACTTCATATCTACCAAAGAATTAGTTTTTAATCATGACTTTTGAAATGTCAGCTCAAAAAATACATTTTAAAATGTATTTCAAATTGTAATAATATTTCACAATATTACGGTTTTTACTATATTTTTGATTAAATAAAATTAAATAAACACAGCCTTGGGTGTGCATGACACTCCTTTTACTATAAACATTAAAAAAAATCTTGCCAACCCCAACTTTTGAACAGTAATGAATCAGATATTTAAGGAAACATGTTTTTCTTTTAATTAAAAATTATATCTAGCTAAAAATGATACAAATTTTCAAAAAAATCCCTTTCAGTTAGGTTCCTTTCAGTTCACTTTCATTTCAGAGGATGAATAAAATGAAAACATATTGTAATTTCTTGGGTGAACTATCCCTATCCCTTTAACATATTGTCTATTATTGCTTTTCACTTTAGTTCTCCCTTTGTTCTTTCTCACCTCAATCAGACCATTTTCAATAATAGTTCATATGCAGCATTTATGATTCCCCATGAGAAAACAGATCTCTGGAAGTTCAAATGCACACCTCGGAACAGACGGCTCACCTTCCCGTCCCTCTCTCTCAAAACAGTCGCCAATATCACCCTGCAGGACTGAAACTCCCCTCCAATCTTTACTTGTGCGTGAGACTTAACTACATTCAGAGGGTAAAACACCACCCCGAGAGCTGCTCCCAGAATCCCCCCACATACAAAGTCATTAACCAAATGCCCTGCCTTTGACTCGGCCTCGGGGAGCAGCTGCTTAATTGGTCCACGCAAACCGAAGAAAAAAACATTGCTAGGACCATTTCGGAGTAAGATCGGGACAAGGCCACGGTAAAGTTCTCGGATGCCATGTTGCTGAAGCAAAGCACGAAAAATATGAGCAGTGTTCTGAAAGTTTCCATGATGACGTGGATCCTGCAGTAAAGTTTGGACCCTCTCGAATGGCGTCAAGACTGCTTCAGCGGTTCCCGCCAAGACTGCTGCAATACTGTCCGTTAACAGGACGGGGGCATGAGGAGCTTTTAGCCGCAGCAACCTGGAGAAGTCCTCATAGAGTCCAAACATAATTGCAATAGTGCTGCTTTTCTGGAGTAACGGCGGGAGGATGCCTCGGTACAGCGTGCGCAAACCGTCCCTCTGGAGCTGTCGCACAGCTTCCCACGCCGGCACTCCGAACAACTGCTGGCGGAACAGCGCCTTGTGTATGGGAAACGTGATGACGATGTTGGCGAACGCCGCTACAGAACCACACAAGTAGTGTTTCTGAGTCTGCAGTGACTCCTGGTCTTGGCAGGCGGAGGCCATGGTCCTCGTTGATACCCAATCAAAGGTTGAAAATGAGGATCAGATATGACATCATCTGATGCATGAACTATAATGTGCTTCTGAGGGGGGAAAAAGGAAAAAATTAGTCATCAAAAATTGGTAAAACAACTATATTTCCTACATAAATGTAACAATTTAAACAGTATGTTGCATTGCATGAGCTATTCATTTCAATATAATAATGCAAATGAAAAAAATATAAAATGCATATAAAAATATTTTATAAAATTGGATAATTCAAGCCATTCCTTCATTTTGTGTGCATATGAAAGGACATAAGCTGACTATGCATACATCAGAAAAACAAAATGTGATTCATATGCCTAAAGATAGTCTGAGGATTATTCTTCATCATTTTTGACCCCGTTTTGCTTTTTATTCTGCATAGACCTTTTAGCCTCAGGTCACACTTTTTTTTTCACAATAAATAATACATATATATATATAAATTATGTTATATCTGATATACACTACTTTTTAAAAGTTTGTTTAAAAAAAAGAAATGAATACTTTTATTCTGCAATGCACTCAATTGATCAAAAGTGACAGTGAACACAAAAGAATCTATTTCACAATATTAGCCTACTGTTATTGTTGTATTTTTGGTCAGATAAATGCAGCCATGTGAGCACATAAAAGACTTCTTTCAAAAACATTTTAAAAAATCTTATCTACCCCAAACTTTTGAACGGCTGTGTATATTTCTGACTTTCAAAGTGGATTTGAAATATAAGTAAACATAAACATACAAAAATAAAATAAATTGAAACAGCTTTATGTATACTTAATTTATTTTGCTCATGGGATTTTTTTCTTTTTCTCAAATCATGTAGCCCCTTTGGAAGCTCGCTGAGGCCCCCTAATGGGCTCCAACCCTTTAGTTGACAACCACTGGACTAGTATGTTGATGTAATGACATCAGATCCCTAGTTGATTTTAATATAAGAGTTTTTTTTTTTTAATCCAGGTCATTCACTCAATTGTTATAGTCTAAAATTAAATACAGCAAATCCAGTATAACATTTAATTCCACATTTTTAGAGAGAAAGAGGAAACCAGTAGACATTTACATATAGTTGTAGGCCTATTTTTTACAGTCTATGAGGCCTACCGATTAAAATGTACCATGGTGACCTTCATCACAACACCCATACATAGTACAAGTATTACTGTTACTGTAAAATCAGAATAAATTAATATGGGGTTGCATTCCAACAGCTTTCATATTATTTCTGCCATTTTGGTTTATTTTTCTTTTGATGCATCGGTGAAGTATAAGTCATTGCATTTTAAGAAACTATGGCATTTTGGCAGAAATGATGGTTGTCATGGAAATTTAAATAAAGGCGTGACCAGTAATGTTTATGACAAAGAAAGACAAATTAAATTATCCGTCCCTGTTCATTTCGGCGATGCAGAACAGATATAAGATAATTTCATACAGTAGAAAGATTATTTCGGACTATAAAGATAATGAAGCATCTTCAGTCGTTGACAACAAGCTACATCATCCAAAAACACCACATCACGTTCAAATAGGCAGCAATTGATCATATTGTTATTGTTTTACCCGCTATGAATGACCTCTGGGTGAAGAGATGATAAAATATCCGTGATATAGACAATCTGATGATTAAGTGTCTATTTTATAAATACAGAAACATCGCCTCATATCATTCGTGCAAATACACGCGCTTCCGTCGCCCACATGTATCACATCATGCTCGCGCGCATCTCGTGCTCTGATTGGCTCGAGGATGCCATCGCTTTATGTGCTGATCTGAGATCTGCTGTGCCTGACAATGCCATCGATGCCTTGTCTGAGATTTGCTGTGCCTTTTCCTTTTAAGAACTTTATTTCAACCAGAACAGAATTACAAAGTGGTCTATATGACAACATACAGCAGAATAATAATTGTACTTGATAATGTGGCGTCGTCATTATTAAATTAAATTATACATTTTCATGGTTATTATTATTTTTATTTTTTTTTATGCCTAACAAAAAGAAAGATACAATTATTATAGTATAAATTCAAGATATTTATTTTCATCTGTGTTTTTTAGGGGAAAGTGTACTGACAGAGACAAAACTTGTCAATCAATTGATCAATTAACCAATGAAAATAAAGGAGCAAAATTGTCAACAAGGTGCACCTGCAACTTTAATTCAGTTCAGCCTCAGTTATCTAGAAGTCAGATTGGATTGTTTAAATCCAATATAAGAGTAAAATCAGGAGCCCTGTTTTGTATCTCCTTGTTTCTTGTTTGATCTCCAGTAAAGTGAGAGGTTTGGGACTTTATTTATTGTTATATCTTGGATAAGTGCACTTATTTGTTTATGGCATGCCTTATACATGTATTTGTAGTTTATCTCATTTATTTCCCCATAGATAAACTAAAGTAAAACAATGGCTGACAAACCAAACATCAGTGAGATCTCTCAGTTTGACAAGACCAAGCTGAAGAAGACTGAGACACAGGAGAAGAACACACTTCCCACCAAAGAGAGTAAGTTTGAGTTTTTCAGGGCACTCGTGTCCTTCTGATATTTTTGTTCCTGTTTTTTTTTGTTGGTCTCAAATCTTTGTTGGTTTTTGTTTTTTCTCCTCCTGTAGCCATTGAACAGGAGAAAAAAAGTGAGGCGTAAGTTATCAACTTCAGATCTTCACCAAGGGCAAGATGTAGAGGACTCTGTGAGATGGCAAGTCACATCACTTTAGTCAGAAGATGGCATCTCCCAACCACCAGTCATTACAGCCATAGGCTGGAGAGGGATATTCACAGTCTTAACTTCTGTAAGGCTTTTCATGATAATCATACAGTACAACCATGTGTTTGTAATCAACTTCGCACTGAGGATGTCTAACACTCAGCAAGATCTATGTAAATCCATCTGTAAGAAAATGAGTTTTATCTGCCCTCATTTTGAACTTTGGTGAAATAAACCTTTAAAATGAATTGCTGTGTTTTGCTTTGTGGGACTTCTATAAAAATTTAACCTGTCACTTTATATTTGTGTTAATTTACTCTGGCCTGGATGCTAATTAAATTCTGGGTTTTCAGGCCTTTGTTCTCATAGGCCCACTGTTTGCAAGAGTTTTAACTTATTTGCATCTTTAAGAGCTTAACAACTTTGACTGGCCACAGCATTTGAATTAGTTTGTGATCCACTGTTTCTCAATGTATTTGGCTAGCATTAAGATGCAGTGGCTGTATCAGAATATGCACACTTGCTGGCTATATAACAGTATGTCTAAATTCATTGGTTCTGGTGAGATTTAAAGTGTGTATCTAATGGACACTTTATTCCATAAGGCTATGGGAGAGGATTTATCCAATGACTATGGGAAATAAAAATGTAGTACATCTGGACTATATTCATATTGCACATAATACCATAGAAATACAACGTCTTCTGAGTGTATGCAATTTTGGATGCAGCCAGCGTCAAGCTCCAGCAGTGTGGTGCCTCTGCAGTCGAATACTAGCGTCTTGCATTTTCTGTGAACGGCCCCCTAATCTTAAGTTAACACCTTCGCTATATGTGGTGTACGCAGCCTGCATAGGGCACCAACAACCATGCAAGATGGGCACCATAGAGCCAAAGAATATGTTGTGTAGGACACCTATGGGAATAATAATCTGGCAGTGGTCGGAAGTCGGTACAACAGAGGTTCACACAACATATTCTTTGCTCCCTATCTAGTTACCTTTTCCGCATGTTGCTCATTAGTGATCTGTGAACTTTGAAGAACTTCTAATTTCAAGACACTGCATCCCTTTCCCTTAACGCTGCATCTCGTGTTTTTAAACGCAATAACATGTTCTGTGTAAACTTTTTCATCTCTTTCCTTGCATTCCTGACCCGCTTACTCCAAATCCAAAAAAAGATCTATGCAGGGAGTAAATGACATCTCTTGAGCATTTAGTTAGTTGCAGCTGAGGTGATGACAATGCACCTGTCCTCCACTTCCTGTCAGAAACATTCAGCAACTTGAGATGTGCATCATGTGTTGTACTTTTTGGCCTTTCTCACAGCTGTCCTCAGCACTGGTCTCTCTCTTTAATTTTAAACAGATCTTGTTTTGTAGACACAACACAATTACAACTGAACATCTGCGAAGTCAAGTTTGATAGCAAGATGGTCGACACAGTCATTATCATGAGGAAGATACAGTAAAGAAAATACTGGACATGGATGCCTGTGTGACTGTCAGGGAAGTAATGAAGCACCATCCCCAGGATAAAGCAGGTACGTGCACCAAAACGGTTCAAGCTTCAGAAGTACAGAACACATAATATCTAAGGGGAAACCATATCAACACCCGCCATCCTGAAGACAAGAATGCTGCAGTCCACTAGGGTTAAAGGGGTGGTATAATGCCCTTTTCACAAGATGTAAGATACATTTCTGATGTCCCCAGAGTCTGTATGTGAAGTTTTAGCTCAACATACCCCACAGATATTTTTATATAGCATGTTAAAATTGTCAATTTTTGAGGGTGAGCAAAAACGCACCGTTTTGTGTCTGTTTCTTTAAATGCAAATGAGCTGCTGCTCCTGTCACAGAGGGCGGAGCTTCAAGAGCTTGCACTCAAACAGACATGCACTGAAAATTTCTAAAACTTTTAACCTTTTATGTTCAAACCGGATTCAGACAATGATGGAGAGACTCAAGAAGAGGTGACAACATGTAGAATGCAACAGGACGTTTCTGAATGGTATTGATGAATTTATGTGGCTTATGTGTAGTTATCTTCTAGTCATTGATTAGCATATTCTGTCTTGATAATCTATAAATCGTGTTCCGGGGGCGGGGTTTATGTAGATTTTAGGGTTGGTGATGTCATTAACCCGGGAGGGTTAATTTGTGTAGTCCATACCAGCTGTTTGTTAGTCCTTAAAAAACATTTTTTTAAAAGCAAATATCTCCCTTTGCTTTGAACTTTGAGCGTTGTAACTTTGCAGAAATTAAGTTTATGCTCAAACAGCAACATAACACACTAACTAACGTTAAAAAAGTGAAATCATAATCAACCACCCATTTAAAGCTTGTTCCTTTCAATCCGACCACCATCACTGTGAACTAGACCAACTACGTCATCATATTATTACACCTTTAAAAGGTTTCACACTACACAACAACATTTTAAGATAAAGCTACTTTTAACTCTTGGTTAAGCCAGGGGTTTCTAAAAAATCTGTAGAAGTCATCTGACCCCTGGAGGTAATGCAGAAAACCTCAGAGAAAAACTTTGACATTTACTGAATTTGTTATGGCTTCATTCAGCTTTCTAAAGGCAGGCCAGAAATCCATACATTAATTGATTATTTTATTTTATTGATTATCATAGTTTTATTTACAGTAGGACTGAACATTAAGGGAAAATCTAGGGATTTCTACTTATTAAAGATGGTTTCAAACAATTAATATTTCTTTTTCAAGTTTATACATCTAAAATAAATATACTATAAACAATATTATGAACTATGAATATGTATGTGTATATGTATATAACTCAGAAAAAATAAACATCCCTTTTTCAGAATACTTTATTTTTAAGATAATTTTTCGAAATCCAAATAAGGTTTTCAGACCTTTATTGGAAAGAGTTTAAACAAACTTTTAAACAAACAAAGAACCATAAACAATTATTGCACATGCTGTGGATCAGTCACTAGTTTAAAGGTAGTAGACAATTAAGGTCACAATTACAGTAACTAAAGAGACCTTTCTATTGACTGAAAAACACTAGGAGAAAGATGTCCCAGGGTCCCTGATCACCTGCGTTAAACATGCCATATACCTGCCACAGGGAGGCATGAGCACTGCAGATGTGGACAGCTGAGACAGGAAGGACCGATCATCCTTGCAGTTCCAAACATGGTGTCGCCCCAGACTTGTTCGAAAAAAGCAGTCGAAAGCGAGAGGATGTTTCTTTTTTTGCTGAGTTTTAACGCCACTGTAAGTGGTGCTGACACACCAGTACAGTGCCTGGCCTGCAGTAGCTGGGTGCATAACTAAGGGACAGGCTGATAAACTGCCTGCAGGGCAGGACAACCGAGGTGTAACAGACATGGCAAAAACATTACATCCCCTGTAGGGCTGAGCAAATATGGGCAGAACTCTAGTACTTCAAAAAATCCTTTTGAAATGGTATACATGTGAATTAAACGTGGCACAATGGCCTTTCTCATCACAGTATGCTAATGCCTATCTAGTGAAAGGGATTTCATCACTATGCTGATTGAGGACTGTTGGGACACTCCAGGCACAGGATGGTTCTGTCGGGAGAGACAGAGTCATTTACACCTCAATGACACGTCTGTACCATTTGCTTCTGGACTTATGCTTTCAATTACATACTGTTTATTTACTAGTGTGTTCTAATAACTATGTCATGTTTGGTCTCATCTGACAGCTTAAAAACTGAAATGAATGGTGGTGAACTTAATAGAGATATTAATGTACAATCTAGGAACTATTGGTTAAACACCAGATCCTCCTGTCAATCCTAAAGACGAAGGGCATCTCGGGAACCGCACTCCAATGGTTCAAGTCATACCTCTCAGGTAGGTCCTTTAGGGTTTCGTGGAGGGGTGAGGTGTCTAAGACACAACATCTAGCTACTGGAGTGCCTCAGGGCTCAGTGCTTGGACCACTTCTCTTCTCCATCTACATGACATCACTAGGATCTGTGATTCAGAAACATGGTTTTTCCTATCACTGCTATGCTGATGACACACAACTCTACCTCTCATTCCAGCCCGACGATCCGACGGTAGCTGATCGTATCTCAGCCTGCCTGACAGACATTTCTGGCTGGATGAAGGACCACCACCTTCAACTAAACCTTGCGAAGACAGAGCTACTCGTGGTCCCGGCCAACCCAACACTTCACCACAACTTCACCATTCAGCTAGACTCGTCATCCATAACTCCATCTAGATCAGCCAGGAACCTTGGTGTGGTAATTGATGATCAATTGAACTTCACAGACCACATTGCAAGAACTGCCCGGTCATGTAGATTTGCCTTGTACAACATTAGGAGGATCAGACCCTTCCTATCAGAACATGCTACTCAACTCCTTGTCCAAGCGCTTGTTTTATCCAGACTTGACTATTGCAACGCTCTCCTGGCTGGTCTTCCAGCTTGCACAGTCAAACCTCTGCAACTGATCCAGAACGCCGCAGCTAGAGTGGTCTTTAACGAGCCGAAAAGGGCACATGTCACTCCTCTCCTCACAAAACTGCACTGGTTGCCAGTTGCCGCTCGCATCAAATTCAAGTCACTGACGTTTGCCTACAGAACAACCACTGGTTCTGCTCCCTTTTACTTTAACTCTTTACTTCAGACTTATGTGCCTTCCAGGAACTTGCGCTCTGCAAGTGAACGGCGTCTTGTGGTGCCATCTCAAAGAGGCACAAAATCTCTTTCTCGGACCTTTACCATGACTGTTCCCTGCTGGTGGAATGATCTGCCGAACTCAACCAGAGCGGCTGAGTCCATAGCCACTTTTAAGAAACGGCTGAAGACACTTCTTTTTCGACAGCACTTGATCCAGTAATACTAACACTTTCTCTCTACTACTCTATTCTGTTCTATTAAAAAAAAAAAAAAAAAAAAGCGTTTATTTAAACTGAGAAGGGTCATAGCACTTGCATTTTGTTGTCCTACTGCTAGTTTAACTGCTTCTATTGTTCTCATTTGTAAGTCGCTTTGGATAAAAGCGTCTGCTAAATGAATAAATGTAAATGTAAATGTAAACATGCATTGAGGAGAATATGTTAATGTTCTTCTCCACCTCTTGATCACTACCCATTTGCCTCCTCTTTTAGTTTCCTGTCAGTTGGTTTCGGTGTTGGTATTCCACTCATGTTTAAACATGCTTTGCTCAGGGTATAATTAGGAAAAGTAACTGTTGATCTACACTGTTAGACTTTTCAAGGGTTTTTTACAGTAACTATTAATTAAGATTTACAGTACCAAACCGTATTTCAGTTTACAGTATGGTACTGTAATTGTATAATACAGTGCATTACTGTAAAAACGAAGCTAATCAGTACACTACTAATTTATAATTTAATACTAAACATAAATTAGATTTCATAATTTTGATATATGATTAATTTTATTTTTATCCTACATAAGTACTTCTGACATACAAACCAATTAGACAAGTTATCACAAAATACCATTTTTTTATTTAAAACATTTCATATATATCACAAAATAAACAGTCTGCCAATGCTGGAAATGATGTGTGAAATTTTTACACATTAATGGGTGAGTTTAGGGACAACGTTTTTTGTGTTAATTTTAACTCATTCATTGTGTTAATGATTTTAACAAAGTAAATATGTCAGAAAGGTTAGCACAAAGATGTGTAAACATGTTAAATTAACACATTATGTGATGTCCTTCACTGCACACATTGTTAAAATCATACATAAAATCATAAACAAAATGTTAGCATTTGACAAAATGAATGTAGAGTCAATGGTTGTTTAGCTTATACAAGTATTATAATGAAATATCAACCATTACATTCATAAAACTGCAGAATATAAATACATTTTTAAGCAGTCAAAAAGGAAATGTCCAACACAGGACAAAACACAGTTCTTTTCACAATACATGACACATAACCCCACCTTCAAAATAATTTCACTTATTTACAAAAATTTGTTGGATTCGTGTACACTGGTGGCCAAAAGAAGTATTTAAGTGTCTTAATGTTTTTGAAGTCTCTTTGATTCTCAAGAAACATTTCTTATTATTATCAATGTCTGACTGTCTACCCCTCAGTCTACGTCTACTTCTACGAGTAAAAATCATCATCAAAATAATCTTTAAAAAGTCAAAACAATGTTTTTGTCCACCTTTGCGAATAAATGAACTTCTCCAAAGATTGGTTCCTGTTCAGAACTTGACTGACAACATCAGAATGTTCCCTGATCTGTATGCGTGTCCACAAACACAAATGTACTCAGTCCTTCAGAGGAGAGCCCGGTTCCAACACTATATACTGTAAGAGAGAGAGAGAGAGAGAGAGAGAGAAATAAATCAATATTAATGTCAAAATATTTTTAAATTCCTTTTTTTACATTTTTACTATTATGTTTACAATAACTTAAGAATATATATTTGTAAACAGCTTTGGCAATAGCATATTCAAACATTTCAACTGAACTAAATTAAATTATTCCAGATTAAATTTTAATACTTACAAATCCTAAATTCTGTCCAAAAATGCTGAGATCCATAGAGAGAAAGACTGACATCGATGATTTTAGCCCATTTCAGCTCATCTGCAGTGAAAGGGTCCCTGTCTGAGACAAATATACATTAAGACACATGCAAGAAATCACTGAGTGATGACCGTTCTCCTTCCTACAGTAGTTAACCCACCTGTGCGCTGATATTAGGACCTTCCTGTTCAGGTGGGACTGCAATGGTAGAGAGTCTTCTGCCTAATACAATATCAAAATAATGCAAAAATATAAACTTAAGTTGTTTAGAATGCTAGATTTGGTATGAATGAATTAGTGAGAGTTTTAGTGCAGTGCTTACCTGGATACATTTAATCTGGTGAGACTGAACATAGAAAATGGTCCATCTTCTGATTGGTTCATTTGCTGTGTAATAAATATAAAGTTAGACATGATGCAAAGGTCACTTATTTGATATAAAGTTAGCCAATTTTATAGAGATTTTATAAGATATTGTATGCTACCTAGTCTGCACCAGTGGCTCCAAAGCACTTATCACATAGCCTATTGCTAATCATTTCAGCAAACTTATGTCAAAATATATCACAAATGGCCTAACGTTAACTTATCTCCGGAATCTTGCTAGAAGTCACTGGCGCGAATTGGCGCTTTGTTGCAGTTGCCTTTAAACACATACAAAAATGGTAAATATTAAATTCCATAAAAAAAAAAAAAAAAATGTTATAGTTTGCAAACTAATGCTAAAACTAGAAAGGTGGCAGCTAGCCAAATAAAACTTAACGTTAGCTAACATACAACGTTATTTTCTCATCAGTAGGCCAACATTATCTACAACCAAAACAGAATTTCACAGTTAATTTATTGTTAATGTAAACTAAGCGTTGCTCGTTGGCGTATTTTAACTCGACAACAAAGTCTGTAAAATGAAACGTTAGCGCAGTTTACTGTGGTAAAGTTCGTTACCGCCATGTTGACGAGTATAGCAGGTTAAACTGGGCACATTCCTGTCAACACACACAGAATGTTTTTTACCTTGCTTGCTGGTCTCTCTCTCGGTGAAGTGAATTCCGTCTCTTCCCCGGGCCAGACACGAACAGTCCCAGTGATATTACACTGGATGCTCCGGCGAGACACGACAAATCCCAGACAGTATAGTGATGCGCCGTTATATTTCTGACGTACGGACGGTAACGTTACTCCGAGTCCAAGCGCTCGCGCTATTTCTGGCAAGGGACAAACAGGTACATTTTGCATTAATGGTCCGGCCCGGTCGCTTCAATGTGTCCAATATAGACAGCCTCTGGCTATTATAGCGTTGTAGACACGTGGTGTAAGGCAAAAATTAGGAAATAAAAAGCACGATGGAATGGTGCCAGCCAGAGAGGCCGTTACGTCAAATGCAGTAGTATAGCCTACAGCAAATTTAAAAAATACAGTAAGTCTCTGTATGTGGTGTTAGACAAATACAGTAGTATACAGCAAATTTAAAAAATACAGTAAGTCTCTGTATGTGGTGTTAGACGTCACAGAAAATGCCCATGATGCAATGGGAATCATTTACTGTGTAGGAGAAAGGCTTTAACCGTGCGAAGGCTTTTACGGCCTCGTTTGCACAACAGTGCATTATTTGTTACAACTAAGTTTTCTATACAGTATGTTGTTCCATTCTACTGTCTGTATATTGTATAATGGATAACTTAATAAATAACTTTGCCTGCTTTAAAGGCTTTGAGAATCTTTCCTTTTATCAATGATGATGTTTAAAGCTAAAGTGATTATAACTTTCGTTAAACGTTCAGGTTAAATCCTACGTTTTCCTATCAGTTCTAAGAAAGACCTTTACCTTTAAAGAATAAGAGGTTAAAGAATAACAACAACTTTAATGGAGTCAGATTAATTATATTGGAGTCAGATAAATATTTGAATTATACACGTCATTCTTCAACTGCCTTTTGTTACGATTACTGGTTCAAAATAGCAGCGTAAGCTTCCAGCCTTACACCCCAAAATGCAGTTATAAATATTTCCACTGAACAAATGGACCATATGTTTATAAGGGCTTTCACAAATAACATAAAGCGATACTTTCTTCATTATTCGATTTTCATTAAATCAATGTTTAGTATGTTTATGAAGCCATTTACCATCCTTTCCATTCTCAGGTCCATGTGCTCTATCTTATATGAAATGGTATTCCATTAAAAAAAGGAGCAACTATAGCAGAACTGAGCTTTCTGATGAACAAACAAACAAACATCCCTTGCTAAGCTGAACTTGACATGAACAATGCATGACCTAACAAGCAATGGAAAGAATTATTTAGAATGCATTAAAAGTTTTCTGTTTTCAGTTGAAAACGGTGTCGTGTAAGCAGCCCATAAGTCAGTAACTAATGATTTTTACAACGGAAATGAATCAATCAAAAACTTAACAATGCCTTACTTCAGCTGCACAGCCAAAACAATCTTTGTTGCATTCACTTCCTATTATCAATGTAAAGTAATCACTGCTTTGAAACAGTCTGTAGGCCTATTGTAAAAAGCGCTATATAAATGAAGGTGACTTGACTTGCATTTGATCCAATATTGACCTTAACCTGTGTATATATCTTCATTCTTTGCATTCCTCACAAAGTCCTAATATTCCACACTTTTTTACAGTTTCCAATGAAACTAGCACAGTACCACTAAACTATTCCTCATATTAAGCAGAGATGTATAAGAAGTCAGTGCATGGCTACCAGCTGAGTCAATTGTTAGCTGGTGTCCAGTAGTCTGGACATTAAATGTTTTATAATATTATATTATATATCGAAGATCTATATGTAATTAACAACAAACATTCGTATTTCACACACTGAATGTTATTTGTGAAATTATCAAATTTATTTTAAGTGAGAAAACTTCTTGTCATGATTTTGATACCTCGTATTCAGTCATACGTAATCTACCGTCTGAAATCTGAAATTCTCTTCATGTTTCTAACAAATACCAATTTTATACAGATACATTTAGCTTTATTACTTGCAGCACATCAGTTTGATGGTGTGTCTCATATGGAAACGACTTCAGTGTTAGTGTCACTAATAGCAGTAGTTTGGAGTTTGTAATATACAGGTATAGGCTACAGCTTTGGATCCTCATGGATAATAACATGAACAAACTTTAACATGAACGAACACTTTCATCATTTCACCATTAAATGTGGAACTGTCTTCGATAATAGGCTACATTTATTGATATTTTTTTGCATACGCCTTGTTGATTTTTTGAAGGAAATGGTAAGCTGAGCAGTTGCAGGAATCTCCTTCAATAAGTAGCGTATCTAATAACACTATTTTGTTCCTACAAGTAATTACAAATAGTTACGGGTCACTGAAGGAGTTTCCTGAAACTTGGGGGACAGGTTGATGTGCGAGTGCTCCACCAATGAGCGGATAGGCTACGCAATGGCATGCGCGAATCACGTGTCCCGCCCCTTCGAAACCCCGCCCACTTCGTTTCATTCACTCAGCAATACGGATATACTACACATTATTTATAATCCGACAGCTACAGTCACTGGTCACGTTATCATTAAATTCACCCAGAGCGACCGATAGCATTCATATGCCAGTGTAAAAGAGCAGAAGTTGAATCTCTTAATTGCTTGAATTACAATTTAGTTCCGAAGTAGATCAACATGGAGAACGACCTGGATAGCACAGGAGACAGTCGCCTGGACCAGGCTATCAAGCAATGGTTACAGTATGACAAGGTAAGACCAAACACATGCTGTTATGTAGCTTTAAGTATGTGAGATCGGACATCTTTAGTGCTGAACCTGAAGTTCAGTATTGCCAAAACCCCTTTTGAGTGGCGCAATAACAGCTCAGCTAGGAAACAGCGAAGAGGAACATCCATTATGTGGCAGTTATCCACTAACTGAGTGCCACTTTTCAGTAGTAGCCTAAAAATGCTCTTTACATTTAAATGCTCAGTTTCCTATTGATATGACAGGGATTCTATTAAAATACTTTGCTCAGAGGTTGTTCAGGAGACTTTGATCAGCTTTTGTCCAAGACGTTTCTCCTAAAATTCTTTTTGTAGAAATTAAAAGACAAATCAGAGTATAGAGCCAACTATAAAATGAATAGGCTATTACACTACTGTTCAAAAGTTTGGTAAAATTTTGACTGTTTTTGGAAATAAATCTATTATGTTCACCAAGCCTGAATTTGATAAAAAATAACTTTAAAAACGATTTGAATATTTGTTAAAATGTCATTTATTCCTGTGATGGTAATGCTGAATTTTAAGCATCATTACTCCAGTCTTCAGTGTCACATGATCAGAAATTATTCTAATATGCTAATTTGATGCTCAAGAAACTTTTCTTATTATTATCTATGCTGAAAACAGTTGTGCTGCTTAATATTTTTGTGAAAACCATGATATGTTTTGATAAATAGAAAGCCAGATGGAAATCTTTTGTAAAATTATAAATGTCTTTACTGTCACTTTTCATGCATCAATTTAATTGCAACCTTGCTGAATAAAAGTATATGTATATATATATATATATTTAATTACCACCCCAAACCTTTGAATGGTGATATAGATTTTAATTTGGTTTGAATTTTTATTTTCATATTGAAATCTGTCTTTTGATTGCAAACCTTGGTATCTCAGCAAATCTGAGCAGTTTACAGATTGCTCTGACAGTCTGAAGGAGACACATGAGATCACTGGGGTCTAGCCTATTTCTCAGGAGAAAAATCAGAAAAGCCTTTAATCCCAAGAGAAACATTTATCTAATCTAATCTGTAATTTCTCATCAGGAATGTTTTGGAATTGGGCAAATGAGTCTTGATTCATTTAGCACAAAAACACATGACCTGCCTGATCTGAAAGCGTATGAGCACTAGCCTATACTTCAAAAACTGACAAACAGCCGCAAATTTTTTCTAGATTGTTCGGTTACCCTGAAAAAGTCAGAGTATTCTCTAATATACTAATATTCTGTATGTTAACTAATATGAAAAACAAGTGCACACATCATAGTGTGAGGGAAATACTTTTCATTTGTTCCTGATATTTAATAGAATGTAAATCATTGTCAATGGACAGGTCCATAAATGCAGTTTAATGTCATTACAGTAATTGGAGTCGTGTGCTTAACTGGGTCACATGAAACGTGGTTAAAGGTTTTACTCAGAAGTTTATGGTCATGGATTAGGTAAAATTGGATGTTCAGATTTCCTCCTCTTTTTCAGTGCAAAAAAATGTAGCGGAGCTTTTTGAATCTATATTAGGTATCACTATATGATTAATTTAAGTATATTGGCAGTGTAGTCACCAAAATGATTCTATTGGCCTGTGTGCTACTCAGAGAGGTCATCATAAGTGTAAGAGCATCATAAGAGCATCCTCACATGGTCTCACTTATCAGGAGCGTGAAAGCATATTGTCCCTCACACACACACACACACACACACACACACACACACACACACACACACACACTACTCACAACACTAATCAAAATCATCAGGACGAAGTGCCTAGAGACAAAGGCTCTCCTTTCTTCCCTCCTATTCCTTTTTTTTATTGTCACTTCTATACAATATGCAAAGTCGACATACAACCAACATTTACCTTATTTACTTTCTTAATACACATTCCTGCTCTTACTGGAATGATTCATGAGTGCACATTATTTGAAATAATTTTTAAAATGATAGATGATATTTTTTGTGTGTGTTTACAGAATCCAAAGACGGCCGCTGCCGTGCGGTCTATGGTTGAAGATAAAGCCATGTCAGAGCTGCAGAAGTGTTTCGGAGCCCGAATGGAGTTCGGCACAGCGGGACTGAGAGCCGCCATGGGACCTGGAGTGTCCCGCATGAATGACCTCACCATCATACAGACCACTCAGGTGACGTAGCTTCCCATGTCATCTTCCCACCTATTATCTTATCACTCGGAATCATTAAAACTATACAGGAGATCCTAAGCTATGACATCAGATCAAAAAGATTGAAGTGCTCTTGGTTCCACACAGAACGACAGACTTCTTTCTGGTGACATATGCAAGACTTCATTTACTCCACTTAAACCCCGCTTCTGCAAACTCGCGTTCATCTACCTCGACTTTTCAGAGCAACAGCCACATCTCAAGATCTAATCAACAGCTTATGCATAGAACAAAGTCTGTACCCTACATTTCTTTTCAATAAACCGTAAAACTCTGATGTACGTCACAATATGGAAGAAAAGATTGGTCATTACTTCAGTTTCATTATGACCTTAAGGTGTGAAATTATGTGAAAAATTCACATCTGACACCGAAGTCACTTTCAAACCAAGTATCTTCCTGTTGGTCAATGTGGTGAATCCCCATGGCCCAATTTAACCCATTGCGAGATCTGTGCAGATTTTGTTTCTTACAATTGCAAAATATAACCGAGAAATAATTCAGAATTGCGAGATATAAACTCTTCATGCATCCCATTGCGAGATCTGTCTGTTTGTGAGTGCAAACAGTCTGTTTGTGAGTGCAACCAAGTCATACTTTTATGTATTGGCTCTGTAGAATGTGACCAAGAGTGTGAATTTCATTGGTTGGCCAGTTTTCTTTGCAGTATGATGGAAAAGAGATTAGAGAACCTCTTCTGGCTTTCCATAAAAAATCTGTCGCATTGTCGGTATGCAAATGTTCTTTCAGGCAAAATTAAAATGTTTATTGCACCAAATTTTTGCACCGATCACTCTTCTTGGTGTGAACAGGACTTAAACTTCTATTTTGATCAGTGGAACAAAGCACTTGTACAGTATACAGTCCAATTTATTAAGAAGTTTTTCTTATTTTCACATAAATTTAAACACTTTCAGAACGCTGGTAAATGTTCTGCAAAGCATAATCAAGGTAATGGACCAATATTAATATTAATTCCACTCTTTTGCTCCTGGTAGGGTTTCTGTGTGTACCTGGAGCAGTGTTTTACAGATCTGAAGCAGAGGGGGGTGGTGATTGGGTTCGATGCTCGCGCTCACCCCCCTAGCGGCGGCAGCAGTAAAAGATTCGCCAGCCTTGCTGCTTCTGTCTTCATCAGTCGAGGGGTCCCAGTCTACCTCTTCAGTGACATCACACCCACTCCATACGTGGTACGTATGAACCTGCTACACTGACTTACACTGTGGTATAGCATGACACATTAGCACCCATGAGCCTGAGCACCCACTCACTTTCAAAGAAATTAATACCTTTGATTAATACGACGCTCTGCAATGTGCCTTATAGGGGTCAAACGGCTTGTCATTGGGGCAGTACCCTTAAAAGGACATCTTTGTACACTTTTTTTCCCCTTAAAAGTTGCATATTATTACCTTAGAGTAGCAATACTTACCTTAAGGTACTACTATGAACCTTTATAGGGGTTGATAAGGTATAAAGTTGTCCTTTTAAGGGTACTGCCCCAATGACAAGCTGTTGTACCCTTAAAGATACATTTTTGCACATTTTATCTGAGAGTGAACAATACCAGTGAACAACCACAGCTTCTTAGGGTTTATTGCTTTAATCAAGCAGCAAAACTTTTTTTAACATTGGTAATAAGAAGAAATGTTTCTTGAGGACCAAATCAGCATAATGGCATATTGACTGCGACATGTTCCACTACCATTTACCACAGTAAAAAAGGTATACAAAAATAGAAAAATTGTATATACAAAAATCTACTACTTTCCTTTACTTGCTGGTGCCATGGTACAGTAATGGTATCACCGTGGTACATATGCCATGGTACTGAATGAATACCATACTACTTTGCATGCTACTCCAAGATGCTTCTATGGAACATAGACAATATGAAGTAGCAACACTGTGTCTTTGTAAAACATTTTCCCATTATTTAGAAGTGTTGTCCATTGTAGTTTGTGTTTATGTTCAAATATCTTTTTGAAAATTTTCTACGTCCGGCTACAAACAACTAATTACAAATCAAAAACCAAACGCATGAGAAAGAAGACAGATACACACAATTGCATGTGAAAACACTGTGAGATTGTTGCACAAGAGACTGGAAGGGTTCATGAAGATTCTTCACCAATCATCAACTTTTCTGTTCCCATGAGCACGCGGACAAACTCTCACTCATTCTCTTATCACTCTCTCAACCTTTCACTTTGAGCCCTCAAACAGCTTTCTCTCACTCTGTGTCCTCTAGCCCAAAAACAGTTCGGTCCCTGTTATGTAAAATGGAGTATTAGTTCACAAAACACTGATTTAAAAAATCAAATATGTCATATTTCTTAAACTCAAGAGGGAAACGGTTATGTCATCCACTGTAATTTGACATATTCTTTTGGTGGTCACGGGGGAATCTAAATGTCATATTCTCAATTATCAGCCTAGTGTGGGTCTGTGTACAAATGTGCACAGTCAGAGATCTGCCACACCATGATCATGTGAGCCTTGCATGCTCAGAGCACATGTTTGTTCTACAATATTAGGTAGCTACTTTTTAAGGTAGTGTTACTTTTAAAAATTACATGATACATAGTTGTGTTACTCTAGAAATTAGACATAAGAAATTAAGCCCCTTAAGACCCCCTGTGGTGAAAATCAAGTTTTTAAATGTTATTTATATCTCTATGTGGTGTTTTTAATGTGCTTTAAGACAAACCATGTGTAAATTCATAAGTCAACACCATTGCTGAGTATTTTCTCCTTAAAACTCCTTAAAACACGGTTTAAAATCGCTGGCGTTTCTGACATCACAAACTACCTTGTAACCAATCACGTCATCGTGCGGCAGGCTTTAGCATGGCGTTAACAGGGCCTTGAGAGAAGCCAGGTTATCCTGGAATATTTTTCTGTTGATATGAAAAATCAGGTATATTTAGCAATATAGTGGGTGAATTATGTATATGATGTATATTACAACATTATGATGTACTATGCCTTTCTCGACTGACTTTGTTGAGTTGTTCAAAGCGTTTCTAAGGATATTGATTTTTAGAAGGCAGCTGTCTGACTCCTTATTGGCTGTTCGATAACGTAGTCAAGCCAAACGTGAATCATATTAATTACCGTTATGTGTCCGACGTTGTAGAGCGATACATAAAACGCATTACCATTCTGATACATCGACTTGTAAACGAGTTGACGGAGTGGATCTCTGAGCTGGTGTGAGTGAGTGGAGGCGGGGATAATTTGCATGTTCATGGATCTGTGTATATTAAATGAAGAGAGGGTGTAGATGCATTCAAGCCATTTTAAGGCATTTTGGTGTTCAAAAAGACTACTTTTAAGGGATAAAATTATTGACTACAGGGGGAATTTAACTGTTCTAAAATCATTTTAGATCAAATATCATTTCTTGATAATAATTAGAAATGATGAATATATTACATTTTATTCCGAAATATTAAAATACATATTAAAATAGAAAACAGCTATTTTAAATTGTAATAATATTTCACAACATTACTCATTTTACTTCATTTTTCTATCAAATAAATGCAGGCTTGGTGAGCATAAGAGACTTCTTTCAAAGACATAAATAAATCTTTTGAACGGTTGTGTAAAGTTAAAAAAAATTAACACCTCTTTTCTTCCTTTTCCTTCTCAGCCTTTTACTGTGTCACATCTAAAACTGTGTGCTGGTGTCATGGTAACAGCCTCCCACAATCCCAAACAAGATAATGGATACAAGGTATCATATATCCCTCAAGCTAAATATGCTAGATCTTTGATTTAGAAGAATATATTTTGAGCATGTTTTGATTAGACTTCTAGGTATGATCCATTTTTCAATGTGTGTTGTGTGTGTGTTTAAGGTGTACTGGGCAAATGGAGCTCAGATCATTCCTCCCCATGATAAGGGCATTGCTGCAGCTATAGAACAAAACCTTGAGCCGTGGCCTGAATCATGGGACACAGATGGAGCTCGTCAGAGTTCCCTTCTCAATGACCCATACCAGGACATACACAGAGAATACTGCCAAACCATACAGCAGCACTGCTATCACAGGTACACTCGCAAAGACATGTCTGAAGAATTAGGACTGGGTCAAAAAGTTGATTTTATTCAATTTCATTTGAACCATCTGATTTTAATTTTCATAAATTCCTAAATTAATGCTTTCATCAATGAATGGGTAAAGTAAACTGTATTTATGATTATGAAATGATGCCTTTAAACATTACCTATTAAACTTTTTTTTTTTTTTTTCTGAAAAATGAAAGTCATGTGCAAAGATCAAATATCAATCATTACAACTCTCTGAGTAGTTTTAGCATGTTATTGAATATGGCTATGTTAATGTATTTGGTATTGGCCGACAAGATCTGCTGCGCTACTGCTTGCATGTAAGCATGTAAGATATCCTGCTGCTGCAGCATAAGTAGACATGCATAAATCCCATAGCAGATCTAGGCAGGAGGAGGTGGAGGGTATCAGATTAAATCTGATACACTGCAGGACTAGCTTGCAGCAAACAATGAACCAGGCTATTTAAATATTGAGCAATCAGGCCAATCAGCTTGTGCCATGCGGTAAAGATGTGATTGCTTTCAAATTTCATGTAAAGGACTACGCCCTCTACAGTTTCATTAGTACCCAGCCCTAATAATTAATCAATCTGATTTTTTACACCTCTCTTGTCCTCACAGGGAGCTGAATAAGAATACAGAAGTGAAGATTGTCCATACATCAGTTCATGGAGTGGGCCATTTTTTTGTCCAGGCTGCTTTTAAGGCCTTTGACCTTCAACCTCCATATGCTGTGGAAGAGCAGAAGGATCCTGACCCGGAGTTCCCCACTGTCAAATACCCCAATCCTGAGGAGGGAGAGGGAGTCCTGGTACAGTACACACACACACACACGCACAGCACACTTATGCTGTGGAAAATGTGCTCTTAACATGCAATGCCAGATGGACAGTAATCTGTATGTGTTTGTGTATGTAGACGCTGTCCTTCGCACTTGCAGATAAAGAGGGAGCAACTGTTATTCTGGCAAATGACCCTGATGCTGACCGACTAGCTATTGCAGAGAAACAGAAGAGGTCCGTGTTATTTGACATTTCGTGTTGATTTTCATTTTAAGTGTCATTTTATGAACAGCAATCTTTCTTTTTGTAGTGGGCAGTGGAGGGTATTCTCTGGTAATGAGTTGGGTGCTTTGCTCGGCTGGTGGATTTTCCAATGCTGGAAGCAGCAGAAAGGAGAGGGAAAAGCCTCCATTAAGGATGTATACATGCTATCCAGCACTGTCTCCTCAAAAATCCTCCGTGCCATCGCTGTGAAAGAGGGCTTCCACTTTGAGGTACCTCTGCTTTTTACCCATATAATGTGTGTAATATAATGAGTGATTCCTTAGTTTCGTGGTGCCTCAATCACAGTGGTTCTCAACCTTTTAAGACCAAGACAATTTTTTCCTAACTAAGCTGATGCATACCTCTGCTACTTCTATTGTAATAAAAATAAATATACTCAAAAATGTGATAGCAGTTTAATTTGTTTACGTTTTAATTAAGGTTATGTGTATATAACTAACTACGTTTAAAGAATTTTAAGACTTTTTTTGGGCCCCCTACTGGGCCCCGGACCCTCGGTTGAGAACCACTGCTCTATCCCATGGAAAATGTTCTTTTCTGATAGCAGCGAATATTAGTTATGTTGCTAAATTATAAACTGAATTTAGTTGCAAATTGACAAATTGATTGTTCTATGGGTCAATAAGAGTGTGTTGCCACAGCCCTGGAAATCTTGGAAATATCAGGGAATTTCAAAAGTGTGAATTTCAGGCCTGGAAAAGTAACATAGTCAAGAACATTTCTATAATCAATATACATTTCCAGAGTCTGTATTTACACTAAGTGCAAATAGCATGCCTTATTAGGAGAGGCTATTTACACTATCTCCGCCCACTGATGTCTGGTTGGGCCAAACAAAACTATGCAAAACGCTGACTTGTCAACAGTAGCAATAGTGTGGGGTAAGGTAATATTGCTCTACTCCCTTTTCCCATTACATATCAGACTGGAAAAGCATTTATTTTCAATAAAAATGAATAAAATATTCGAAAAGTGTAAAGCGTCTAACGTGTGTTTAATAATAAAGTGTTGATCGGTTAGGGGTAGGGGTAGGTGTAGGAAGGGCTTTATTTTCCCAATAAGGTGGTATCCATTTAATAATATTAATAAATATAATAATTTACTCTGTTATTATTGCATACCGTTTAATGTACAACAACACTGAGGTGCAAATAGTATCTGCCACTATTTATAAATAGCATCTAACTACTATTTACACTTATTGCAAAGAAAATACTGCTATTTTTACAGTGTAAATAGAATCTATCACTATTGTCACTTAGTGTAAATAGCATATCACTAAGAAAATACTGCTATTTTCACTAAGCGCAAATAGAATCTAGTAGTTATTTGCACCATACATCTTTGTAGCCTAATGCTCACTTCTAAAGTATTTCTTTGGCTCTTCTTTGTGAATGTGATCTCACATAAAATGTTTTTTAGAATAGCTAGAAAAGTTGATAAAATCATGGAAATTATTTGCTTTGTACAATATCATGTTTGAAAAAATGTTTATCTTTTACGTTTTTTTGTTTGTTTGCTGAATCTCTGCATGTCTCTTACACAGGAGACTCTAACAGGCTTTAAATGGATGGGAAACAGAGCCAGGGATCTCATGGACCAGGGAAAAACTGTTCTGTTTGCCTTTGAAGAAGCTATTGGTACACTCACATCCACACACCGCGAGTCACTAAAAACATGCAAATTTATGTGCATTTGTGAGGTTCTGGGAACATTCTGTCTTTAGTAACCCAGTGATCAAAAGTTCAAGACACTAGAGCTCTCTTAAAGCTGCAGTCTGTAACTTTATTTTGAGTTCAAAATTTACAAAATTGATATAAGCTAGTACCATGAGTAGTGAGTATCATGAATCCTTTTTCCAAACCATGTTTTTGTCTTATCCTGAATCACTACGGTACACCTATAATAAGTGTTAATATTTTGACTACTTTAGACTGGTTAGGGTCGTACCGCTGTGGAGTAGTCCAGTACCTTTGTGACTCGTCATAGACATAAACAGAGAGAAGTAGCAATGTTCTTCCACAAGACGCATGAAGTTGTGTTTATTAACCACTAGAGCGCCAAAAGTTACAGACTGCAGCTTTAATAACAGAAATCATGGAGGCCCTTGCGTAAGACACCTAACCTTACATTGATCCTTTGTTCCTTTTGTATGTGTACTGTTAAGTTGTACTGTTCATTTTGGATGAAAAATTTTCTGCTATATAACACACAACCTAAATCTTTATCAGTTTCACCTTGTCCTAGCTAGTGCGGTGTATCATTATATGATACATATCACAATGAGTCAATTCATTTTTATGCATCACAATATCATAATATTATTAAGAACCCCTTATGTTTTAAGCAAACATAAAACTAACTATCCTCTACATGAGATGGTTCTCCGTCAGTCTTAGTTGGAATATTTTTTTAAATACACAGTGGTGCATTACCTCCAAAGCCTTTAACATGTTTTCTTTGGTTGCATTGTTGTTGTAGGTTACATGTGTTATACTGCAGTTTTGGACAAAGATGGTGTGAGTGCGGCTGCCATTGCTGGCGAGTTAGTCTCTTACCTGGCTTCTAAAAATATAACTCTGTCCCATCAACTCAGATCCATTTATGAGGAGTATGTAACAAAAACTTTAGCATTGACATCTCTAATACATTTTCTTGTATCTTCTTGTTAATCCTTATTGTCATAATGTCTCTCAATGATTTCAGGTATGGTTACCACATTACCAAGAATTCCTACTTTATCTGCCACAACCAAGACACCATAAAGCGGTTGTTTGAGCGTCTTCGGAACTACGACGGGGAGAATTCGTACCCTAAAGAGTGCGGGGGCTTTGCCATCACAGCAGTGAGAGACCTCACGACCGGCTATGACAGCCACCAGCCCAACAACAAGGCTGTGCGTTGCCCATAATGATTAGAATTATTTTGATAGCTGATATTATTTAAATGTTTCTTATCTTATATCTTTTATTTGTGTGTCTCTTACTATTACTCACAGGTTCTGCCCACCAGTAAAAGCAGTCAGATGATTACCTTCACTTTTGCTAACGGGGGCGTGGCTACAATGAGGACCAGCGGCACGGAGCCTAAAATCAAATATTACACTGAGCTCTGTGCTGCACCAGGAAACAGGTTTAGAGTGTTACCATTTCACACTTTATAGGCCAAATCTTATTATTATTAATAAATAAATGTATGGTACAGTACAATATAATTATTGCAATAGTAATATATTTCTTCTTTTTTTTTTTTTTTTTAAATTATAAATAATACTAATTTATATATATATATATATATATATATATATATATATATGTAACAATATATGACATGTATATGACTTTAGTTATATAGAATTACTATTATGTTTTAATTATATATAATATAAAAATCATTATTATTCTGTACAGTATATAATACTACTGTTATTATGCGATATGACTATACAATAATAATAATAATAACAGTAATATATTACATATAATTATATATGACTTCAGTTATAAAAAATAAGTATTATTATTTATGTATTATATATAATTTATTATTATTAAATACAGTTTTAATTTTATAATACAATAGTATGGCAATAGTAATATTCTTTGTTAATTTGTTTAATTTTTATAAATGAATACAAATATTTTATAATAATACAACAATAATAATATATTACATATAATTATCTATTTAGTAATAGAATAGTATAATTATTATTACTTGTGTATCGTATAAAATATATTGTTAGAATTATTATTATTCTATACAGATATTATTATTATTCAAAATGACTGCATATTAATATTAATAATAATAATAATAATAATAATAATAATAATGACATATTATGATGTATTAAAATATGCTAATATTTTTTAACATTACGATGTGATAAACATTTCCAATAGTAGTTTTCTATGTTGTCACATACAGCATATTTTATTAAGGTATGTTGTAAGGTAGTAGTTGGTCATCATTGTATTAAATGTATACATATTTGCATATATATATATATACATGTATTTAAAATATATGCATATTTGCACATTATATGCACTGTACTCTGCAAGAATAGTAAGATCAGTATGGTAGACATAATCATAGTCTAGGCATTTGCTAAATAATTTAGTAGTGGCACATACCACTTGAATAACTCATAATCATGTATAAACAGGTTTTCTGTGTTTCTTTTCTCTAGTGATCTTAACCAGTTGAAAACTGAATTGGATAACTTGGTTGATGCCATTGTGGAACACTTCTACCAACCTGAGAAAAACAGCCTGACTCCTCGACCACAGTGAGAGATACAGTCACACAGGATTACAAAGATATTCATATCTCATCTAATTCTGATGTTAGTCTTAACCTACCATATATAAACACTATTATTAAAGCTTACATATTCTGAGTCTTATTCTAAGGAGGTTTTCTCATTATGTAGATCGAAGAAGGTGCCACATGAACATAACACTTGCCTTTTTCATTTACATTTTTTCCACCTCTCAGTTTTCTAATCTACAATGTTATGGGATAAAATAATGAGATATTATTTTTAATTTGCCTTTTTTTGACCTACAGTAGTGAACTATGAATGTACTAATGCAAATAAAGTGTGCTTGAATTAATATAAAGATTATTTATCTCAGCAGATATGTTAGTTGAGTTGATTGACAGAAATGATTCCATATTGCTGGAGCAGTGGACAATAGCTAGTTTCTGTTAAATTCAGCCATCCAAATAACCTCAGAAATCAAAATGCCAGCTGATGTCATTTAATACCAGCATTACTCAAATCTAGAATAGTTTTACCAAAAATCACTTAAAAGAAAAAAGAGGGACCTAAAAACCTTACTTTGAAAGAGCAGAGTTTGCCACTTTTACATGATTCCATTTCATTCTCATTCCATCATCTACATTAAGTGGCCTGTAATAGTTTTATTTATTATTATTTGTTATATATAACAAACTCAACCAGTTTGATAGTACATTCAGAACTGTTAACTGTGAGGTTGAGACTGGGAACCTGTTTGGAAAGTTTTACATTTGAACAGATGGACATGTTTTCCTCAAGCAGATAAGTGTATGATCAAACATATTTCTTGTGTTAAAGTAAATCTGATCTCATTTTTGCAATGGTTATGACTGAGATTGAACAGAAAATGCCTTAATACTAACTTAATTGTTGACTATCCATCTATGTCATCCAATGCCATCTAATGTAAGGCTGACTAGTCAAACCACCACATAAAAATACCTGTTGATTTCTTTTTCATGTACAGTGGTTTCATACATTTCAGGTGCTTATCAGTTTGATACTTTTAATCTCCAAATACTGCCCCCCCCCCCTCTATTTTGAATCAATAAACAGCAAGTGGTAACCACAGAGTGGTCTTTTATCTGTGTGTGAGTGTGCGTTAAAGATGTAGGAATAAATAAAATGGATCTATTATATCAAATGACACAAATAATAAAACTTTGTGCTCTGATTGAACGTGTTAATCAAAATTGTACTTTTCCTGTCGAGGTGTGTGAAATAAACTGCAAAAAAGGGGAAATTGCATGTATTATCTGTTTAAGGCCAGCAGAGGGTATTGTTTATCTGAAAACATTTATTTTATTTTTAACATTTGATAGTTTTGTTTTTTGACATATCTTTATAATTATTCCTTATATTGTTGTATATTTGTATTCCCATATTTGTTGTTGTTTATTATTTGCACTGCCTTTTTACAGCCTCTTAATTTCTGATCTCTTGTATTAGAAATTAGGGTTAGAAAATGTCACCATTACTTTTATAGGCTATATTTAACATAATATTATATATTTCTTTTGTTCATGGGAAAGTCTGTATTTGGCTAAGTTTATATTTTAGAATTGTGTCATTTTTTTATTTTAAGCTTTTCAGTCATAGGCAATCTTGGTCACTCTACACCTCTTTATTTATAGTCTTGCACAGTTGACAGTAGTGTGTGAGTGTGTGCGCGCGTGTGTGTATGTAGCTCGTAGTGGTCTTTACTTTCGGTTTGTGTAAAACAAACCTGAAGAGAGTACTTGTGTCTTAAATGAAGAGCAAGAGCTGTCTGTGAGCACGCGCACAAACACAGAGCGCGCGCACCGGGATATATTAATCCGGGCAGTGGACGCGGCAGGTGCGTCGCTGGATAAAGGCACATTTTTGGTAACTTTTTGCTTTACCGCCTACATATATTACACATATCGCATGTTGATAATATTAGGTACAATAATACTTATCAAGAATAGACTATAACACAATTATGCCTACATTTTAGTTGTTCAGTACTTTGACAGTGCATACGTAAACACTGACTTCTTTGGACATCAAAGGTCACCATTCACTTTTATTGTGGTATAAGGGAAAACGTACCGACATAGAATGGTGGCTGAGGCTGTCAGCCACAAAATCTAACGTCTCCTTTTGAGTTCCTCAGAAGAAACAAAGTCATACGGGAAACAGCACGAGGATGAGTAATAATGACAGATTTTTTTTTTTTTTTTTTTTTTTTTTACCTACGGAAAAGCAAAACCTATAAACAAAAACTCCGCAGCTTTATTAAAACCAACGTAGATTTCAAAGCACAACCGGATTGAAAAAGATTTGTTTTTATTTATTTATGTTTTATTTTAGTGCTGGCAGGACCTTCTCTCACCGTGATCTGCGCAGTCAGAAGTTCATTCAAACGTCAGAAAAGAAGACTTCCTCAATCACACTCACACTACTCCGTGTCGCGTTATTATGGCGAGAGAACGATACAGTGATTAATCGACTACTTTGGAGAAAGTTCAACCTGAAAATCAGTTGCCGATGGGACATTATAGTCTGTATTGTCAAAAACGGGACCGTTATTTAAGAACTTCCTCAAATAGGCGGTGCATCGTGCGTAAAGGTAAGCGAAAGTTAAAACTTTTGTAAAGCTCATTATTTGTATATAAAAGTATAGCAAAGTAACTAACTTATAGTAAAATATTGCTCTGCGACAAACCTATGACCTTGCAAAATGTCCTCAAAATCTTTTTTTTTTTTTTTTTTTTTGAGGTGACTTCTCTCCTACGATTTTGTAGGCTACTTGTTCATGACCGGTCCTGTATTTTTTTGTTGTGACATTTAGCTATTTCTTATTTGTTATCATCAGAGTAACTTTCTGTTGACCTCTCTGTAAATAGCAGTTGTGTCTCATTAGACATGCTTGGCTATTTATACTCGCTGTTGGCTTCAGTGCATGAAGACCCCGTCTCAGAACCGTGCAGGAGGACACTCTATTCCAATGCCTCTTCTGTTCAGATGTACAATATGACCTTTACATAATCTTATTTTATAACGCTTAATTCTATTTGTAGAGGATGAGGTTCCTTGTTGTTGTCATTATCACTACAAACTCTATTCTGAATGGCGCATCCCTTGACACACTGTACAGAATTTGCAGTGAATTTTGTTGGTGTAACATCATGCAAAAATGACTTTTGTCAGTGTAACATAATGCAGTCAGATGATTCTAGGGTATATTAAATAATATTCTAGACTTAATTAAACCAGTTAATTTAATTAAAGCACATTTTTAGGTTTTAGCCTGTGTAAAAAAAAGAAAAAAGAAATAATGAAATAAAATTTAATTAAATATTAGATGAAAAACTTAAAATAAAATAAAAAAACTGAGAGGGAAATTATAAATGTTGCTTCGGTAACTATAAGAGAAATAAGTTAAAATTTTTAAAATACTCAAGAAATAATATAAAAACTAATAAAAATTACAAAAGCATGCACAAAAAAATTAAATGAAACCTGAAAATAAAAAAAGACAAATTCAAAATATTAATAAATAATAATAGTATTTATAAAATACTAAAATAACAGTTTTTATCCTTCCTGACTTTTTTTTTCAGTGATAAACTTTTTTATCTATTGTTTTAAATATGTTTGACTATCATTTCTAATGCAAATTTAAAGAGCAAAAAATAAATAAAATAGTATTATTATGAACTTTTATTAATATTTTATCATTTTATCATTTTTAGACAACTTTGCTTAAAGCTGAAAGGGGGCAGGAATTCTTTACCTGTGTTCCTTTCCTAGGGCGTTCAGAGTAAGCTGTTTCATTCCCCTGCAAATGGCAGAGTTGAGGTTGTAGAAGTTGTATCAAACACCTTCAATGTATCTTATCACAGAACCACCTGCTTCATTTATATTAGTGTTTTTTTATGTTCTTGACAAGGTCACACCTAGTTCCTCATTTTTTGATTAGGAGCATGGAGGGAATTTGTTTCGAGGTCAAACCCAGAGATGACCCAATCAAAGATCATCCTCTCTCAGCCCTTACACAAACACTTCCTGGATCAGTGGATAAGAGGAAGAAAGAGGAAGGGGAAGAGGAGATTAAGTACAGGCTAACTCTGGTTGGATCTTTGGCCATCCATCCACAGACCACCATGGCCATGCTCCCCTGGGTGGTGGCTGAGATACGGAGGCCCCGGCCGGGGGAGAAGAACGGAAACCATGAATTTAATGGCATTTACTCTCCAGAGGTCAGTTTATTTATACATGTTGGGAAAGAATACATGTTACAGAAAAACACAGCAATGTAAAGCCTAATTGTAAATGTATTGTAAATATATATACACTACTGTTCAAAAGTTGGTGTCTGTAGTTTCTTATGCTCACTATAAAAACACAGTAAAAAAGTTATTATAATTTCAAATATTAAAATGTCTTCAGTTTCACATGATCCTTCAGAAGTCATTTTAATATGCTGATTTGGTGCTAAAGAAACATTTCTTATTATCAGTGTTGAAAATAATTGAAGGCTACTGCTTAATATTTTTATGTAAACCATAATATATGTTTTTTGATGAATGGAAAGGTCTAAAGAACAGCATTTATTTGAAATATTTGTATATGACATTAACTGTCACAATTGAATACATCCTTGCTAAATAAAATGATTCATTTCTTTCAAAAAAATCTTACTGACCCCAAACTTTTGAACAGTTGTGTATATGAAACATCTTGACCAGTAGAGTAGAATTATTGAAGACGGTTTGTACAATCAGGGACACAAAAGTGTTTTTTTTATTATTTAGATGAATACTATGGCACAGTATTCACTGTATATAACAGTATTCATGTACGTACACAGTGGGTTGCAGGAAGAAGACGATCATTTCAAATACAAAGTTTTAATTACAATCTAGAAGACATGCAAACAGGTTGATCCACACACACTTAACATAACAGTGATCAGATAGAGAATGGATGTGAGGGACCAACTTATATAGCAAACACAAATGAGGATGCTTAATCAAACACAGCTGAACCAAATGAACTCATAATGATGGTGACCATGGTAACAAAGGAGTGGCGGGAAAACTGAACGAAGGAAAACATGTGACTAATGAAAACAAACTGTGACACATAGAAGAATACCATGGTAGCACCATAACACTATTTTTTTATTTTTCTCTCTGATGGTCCAAGGTTCGAGATCAGCCTGTGGTACTGCAGATTTCAGCCAATTCAGTGAGCTGCATTCTGGACACGGCAGGACCGGGGAAGCTATGGGACCCATTGCAACATATGGTTCTGTTTGATCACAGGCCTCATCGTATCACCAAACTCATTCACAACAGCCAGGAGCCCAGCTATTTTGGCTGTCTGCTCAGAGAGGAGAAAAAAGCTGCCTGCTATGTATTCCGCTGCCAGGACCAGCTGAAGGTAAGGGGACATTTTTGGATTAGCTGCATTTGAACTCTGGATTGATTGATTAATATGGACTGATTAATATGAACTTCAAATTCAGTTAAGCTAAATTGAAATGTGATGGACTCCCAGTGTCACTCAATTCTGTGTGGACTATGACAATAAATTAGTGCTGGTAGTTTTGAGATTGTTGCGTTTGTGGCTCTTAGAACTGTTGGAGGGTTTGCAGTAGGTGTTATTCTCACACATGACTTTGAAGTGAATCTCTTTTGATGAGGGAAAGCTCAGAGGTTTAAATGTCAATCCTCCCTCCTAATGGGTGTGTGCATTTGTGCAAGTATGACTTTTGTGTAAATAAGATATAGTACCATAACATCACAATGACAATCAGAAAGAACAACCAGTTTTTTTTGTTTTTTTTTTTACCAGAGTGGTGCCCATGCATTGCTATTTATATGCGGTTGCTAAGGTGTTTTAGTGGTTGCTAGGTGACTTCTTTTTGGCCCACCCCAATCTTAAAGGGATAATCCACCCAAAAATGAAAACTCTTCCATCATTTACTCACCTTTATGTGGTTTCGGACCTGAATGTCTCTCTAACTTCTGTGGAACACAAAAGAAAGATATCTTGAAGAACTTTTTGATCTATTGAATACCATTTTATGGACAAAGAGAATTTTTTTGCAACAGACATTTATGTCCTTTTAAGTCTTAAGGCCAATTCACACCGCACAGACAAACACCACCAAAAAAGTTGGTTGTTGCATTTAGAATTTTATGAAAAATAACTCTCATGTTTACACTTCCCCAGACAACAGACACCGACAAACGCTGATTGAACATCCTGTTAAGTCTTAAAAATGTAATGGCTCATATCTTCTCAACTGGATCAGTCTCCAAAGTTTAAAACTGAGGTTTAACATTAACTCAAAGTATGAGCAATAATAATTGTGATTCTTGCTTTAACAAGCAACCTTAATCATAAAGGTAAATGAAAAGGTACAAATTTCACTAGGTAATAAGGAAATGGAAGACAGAGAAAGTACTGTATTCTTCACATAAAGTTTAGCACATGTGGCTAGCCACTGACATAAAAGGCTATAAAAAGCGCTTTATGTGTTTGTATGTGCGTTTACGAGAGAGACTGATTTGGCATCTATTACTTTCATCTTTTGACATCACACCGATGGCAGATTCACACAACTTGTTCCAAATGTGTTAGTTATCATTGGGTAACATGATGGCCAGTAGCACAGATTCATTCAGCTGTCTGTAATAAAGTTAAAACCCATTACAAATCAAAACAGGTTTGTGAAATAAGAGTAGCATATAAGGTGTCTTTATTGTAGTGATAAACAATGGTGGTTTATTACAATGGACTGATTGTTTTTGAATATTGACTCGTAATGATGGATTGTCTGAGATGTAGATTGTGAAGCTTCCTTCATAAACCTGCATTTAAGCAGGATGTAGATCGAAGTTGTCATAGTAACCGTTTCCTGTGTCAGTGAGCCAACCGCAATGTGGCTACGGACTCCTGCGACTGTCTATTAACTTGATAAACAAGACAGCGAGATAGAAAGAGAGATAGACAGGTGTTCATGTCACTGTCTTCTGACCACCTGTCACTCATGGGCTTCCACTCCCCAAAATATGTGTGTGCGTGCATGTCTGAATGACTGAGATTCAGATCATAGTGATGTTCCCTCAACTTCACATGCTCCATGTTCTTTTTTTAAACTGGAAAACAACTACTGAATGACCTCTTCAACCATAACTTAAGACATGTTTTCTATAAGCTTTCATGTCACCAGATTTACTATCTTTCATGTAAGACCCTACAGCTGTGCTTAAGCTCAACAGCTTAGCATATAGCAAATACCTTTGTATCGTTTCTTGTTGTTCATTATGTCTTTGTAATATGGTGACAGCTGAGAAAAGTCACATTTAAGCTGTGAAAGTTTGTGAAAGTCACATTGTAGTTATGGGTAACTTAAAGTCGCGATGAAACAGAAGAAGCGACAGATATATTTTTCTGTGTTGTGACGTACATCCGAGTGTAATGGATTACAGGGTGGGGACTTGGTTCTATCCATCAGTAGTGGATTGGATTTTGATGTGGATAAAAATAAAAATTAGAGTGCTAGCTTGCCAACACAATCACATGGCAATTTGTTAATATTTTACATTTTGGCCAATTGGTGGCTAATGGTACACGACAACAATGTACTAAAAATTGAAACGTTTTTCCTTTTGCGTTTTTTTTTTTTTGTTGTCAAAATTTTCCCCGCTCACGCGGATCCACAAAAATGACTAAAAACGTTGTATTATTCATGCCTGGCCAGTAGTTGGTGATATCACTTTGTAAAGAAACACCATGCACCTATAGACTGAACACATAATACGCATGTGTACTATGTCACTGTTTTCACTAATTTGCGTTATTGTTGTTTACAAGGAGACCATAACGGTATCGTATTCAAAAACTTGCACTTTGAATCTCGTTTTCACACAGTTGTCATGTAAATGAATGGCCAAAACGCATAAAAAGTTTAGTTGAAAACGATGGCGTTTAAACGGCCCTTAAAGGTCCCATTCCATGGATTATTTTTATTATTTTATAATGTTTCCAGGGGTGCCCTTATAATGTTAGTATGTTTTTTTAGATCAAAAATTGTTATAATTTAGAAATAAAAGGCATATTTCCTAGCCTGATTTCATTCCCTGGTTTGAACACTCTGTTTGAGGGGGCGTGTCTGCTGTGAGACTTCAATGTAAACGCCCTCTGCTGTGATTGGCTGACATGCTTGCATATGAAATATCTGGCATTACATGTGGAACTGTCTGGAAAACTTTTACTATTACAGCTATTATACGTTTTTACTATTACAGCTATCGGGATTAACGAATCATGAGAAGTTTTTTAAGTATTTAGATCTATTCCCATCACATAAAAGGTTGCAGTGATGAGCATTGAGCAGATGACAGTCTGTTGAACGCGTGAAAGATCTTATCATTGCAACGCAGTTTCTGCACTCTCACTAATGATTTCACCAATGCAAACATGAGGCATATAAATACAGTAAGAGCTTCGTTGTGCAGTGTAACAGCGTCATTGATTTCATAACGAGTTTTGGCAAGAGTCCAGATAAACTCGCGCTGTGTCACCGACAGCAGCTTGGGCGATTGGAAAGGGATTGTTCTTTGATCGCTTTCTGTATATTAATCACAGTTTAAGTAAGATTATTTTCATCCTACTAAGAGAAACGAACGATGTGAAGAGTGATCGCTACTTCCATATTAAATCACTACTTACCGCTTGCTGGAATATAGTTGAAATTGCCCCCTTCATCAGTATGAAACGCTGAGAGAAGCCTGCTTGATATTATTCCAGGTTAGAAAAACAGTCCGTGGTGAAATGGACAGAGCAAACTAACAACTTCGAATTAAACTTTTGCGGTATCCGATTATAGATAAACATCAACCACGTCTGTTGACATTTCGCCATCAATACGCCTGTGTTCCTGTGGGCGGAGGTTACGGTTCTAGTGACATCACTAAAGAAGGAAGTAGAGGGGTGTAGTCCAATCGAGCCGTTTTTTGTAGTCAACTTCTGTTAAATAAAATATCTCGCTTGGCATTGAACTTTGAGCTTTATAATTTTACAGATATTATTTATACTCTAACAACAACATTACACACTAACTAAAGTTTGAAACATGGGATCACATAGAACGGGACCTTTAATTTGTATGAGTTCGTCTGATCTCATTGGTACGTTTTTATACGATCTGCTTGCGCCACAGTCGCGTTAGGTTTTAGGGGTGGGGTTAGGGAAGGACATATCCGTATGATTCACACTGTACGAATTTATGCATATACTTAAAAAGCATCCTTTTTTCACCTCAGAAATATAGCAAGATTCCGCCCTATATGCTAAATTTCTCTATAGCTGAAAAGCTGATAAACTCATTTGTTGTCTCGCGGATAGATTGCTGTAATGCCCTTTTAGCCAGAGTTTCTAAATCCACACTTAATATAAGCTCCAATATGTACAAAACTCTGCCGCCAGGATCCCGACCGGGATCAGGACATGCATGCAATTATATTACTCCTGTTTTGGAGTCCTTGCACTGGCTGCCGGTCGGGTTCTGTGTCGATTTTAAAATTCTGATGCTGAGCTGACATTCAAAGCATTACATGGCTTGGCTCCTCATTATTTGCATCGTAAATCCCTTACACCCCAAATCGCAGACTGCGCTCCTCACAGTCTAATTTGTTGACTGTTTCACAAACCCGATTAAGATCTGACAGGGTTTTTTTGTCTATGCCCCTACCCTTCCTCTTGAACTCAGGAAGCTCAGACCTATGACATCTTTAAAGCTCAACTCAAGACACATTTTATTTAAACTAGCATTTGCTTGTTTACTTCTTTTTTTATTTTTTATTGTGCCATGTACTGCTTATTTTGTGCACAGCGATTTGAAGCTGCTTTTAAAGGCTCTCTATGAAATAAAATGTAGTATTATTATTAGTAGTAATTGCCACCTTGATAAAAATGTATGTTTGTCCATGAGATTAGGTTGGAAATTTCAAGGTTTTTAAAAATAGAATCATACTCATGGATGAATCGCCAATTGTCAATTTTCATTTCATATAAACTTTTACTATAGGAAATCTTTTTGATATACAAAACCAAAAATACAGTTAGTAATGTACTTACATTTGAGAAATTTTGTAGCACTTAAGTAAGCCTGCATTTTTGTTAAAGCACTTAAATTAATGTCTCCATTATTTGAGCTGTAAAGTTGTCTTAATGGGTTATAATTGGAAAATTGGTTGTAATAAAAAAAAAGTTAGTTAGTGATTTTGTCAAACTAGTGTTTGTCAGACTACTGCATGCCAACATGTATAATGTTTAAGTCTTGTGGCTATACTTTCAAAACTGTATTTTAACATTTCATTATTTAACATGATTCCAGATAATACTATTTTGAGCAGCCTATATGGCTCATGTATCATATTTATAATACTTTAAGTATAAATAATGAGGGAGATGTGTTTGCTGTTTCTTTTAATGGAAAAATATTAGATGGATATCCGTTACAGTGTCAAGGGAGTGGGACTGGATCAATTTAAGTAGGACAGAGGTGTGTGTGTGTGTGTGTGTGGGTGGGACAGAATGTTGAATAAAATGTGCTACAAAACAATTTTATCAGATTTAGATTAAACAAGAAGACATACTAATGACGTACAGTTGTAAAAAAAATCTAAATTTATATTGAATGTTATAAAAGAGTCCCTTCATTTAACTTGTGGGGTCCAAAAGCCTGATCCTTGCCTGAATCTTTTTTTTTCCTTTCTTTCTTTCTCATTTAAACCGGTAAATAATTTCATTTAAACCAAAGTTATGATGTAAACTGAAGAAATATTTAGAATGGGTCACTATTTCTTGGTAACTAAGCAAAATATGAGCATGCGAAATCCTTTAAGTCTAAGGTCTAAAGTATTGTTTTTTTTTGTTTTTTTTATTTAAGCACAAGATGCTCTTTGAACCATTCTCAAATTATGCTGGATAACATGATTGTTAGCTTCTGTCATTAAAGCAAATTATATGTTAAATTCTAAGATATTCTAAAAATGTATATTTAATATTCAATTAAACTTTTCACTTAAATTATTAAGCTTATAATATAATGTGATGAAAAATATTTTACGAAATAGGAGAAAAATGCTATATGTTTCTACAGTTTGTCAGAATACGGTGTTATAATTTGTGAGTAAATGTATTTTATTAGGCTATTTAGAGCTATTTCTGTCAGTGTATGTTGTGACTGTAAAATCCTATCTGCCACCAGGTGGTGGTCAAATCCTGAACATGGGAAATATACATGGAGAGTAAATTATTATTTCTGTCAACACGTTTTAATATTTTAATATTTATAAATAATCTTAAACCCAGTCAAAACTAAACTAAATTATGTTTTATTTATATTGCAACTAGTAATTTCATCTCCCTTCCCATAGGATCTAAACGAAAATTATTTTTCAAGCTTACAAATGAACATTTACCACTAAACACAAGATAGTCTACTGACAAGCCGTTTGTATTCCCATGGATGTGATATGATCTGCTACCTCAGTGTAGTTTTCTCTCAACATCATGTGAATGTTACCGTCACATCCCACTGAGCGCCACTCAAACGGTCACACTCACACACACTACTAACTCCCTCTAGTTTCACTTTCTCCATGAGATCTGGATGGCCGAAGCGATGAAAGCGCGCTTTCACATCTTTCATTTACTGCGAAGGGATGTGAAAAGCGAGCAGGAGACAGTGAGTACCTTTATAAAGTTTCTTTGGAATTTGTTTAGTTGGAAAGTGTATGTGTGTTAGCATACTTAGCTAGTCGGTTAGCCACTAATGAGAGATTTTAGTGAACGTTAGCCCATTGCAGCATAATTTATTCCCTTTTTATTTAATTAAATTATATAGTTTTCTCTCTTGTGAAAAGTGAATAACGAGTTGTTTATGTAAAGCATTAAAGTACATCTAGATAATTCACTTTTTCTTTATAAAGTTGTCTTAATGGCTGTGTTTCAAAACCTACCGAGCTGCCTATCAAGACAGCATTTTTGGGCATTGATTCAATTGTTCATGAAGATAGTGATGCACACAATGCTGTCAAGGTCGCCCACAATGCTGCCAGTTTGTTAATAAAATACTATTCAAATATTAGGCTGTATTCAAAAAAATTTTGTACGATTAAATGGTCTAAATGGGCTAACTTACTCTGGTCTAAATCTAGGTAAACATAGACCGTAGATGGCGGTTATTTGATAGGTACTGTAACAGTAACGCTAGCTGTATATCATTTATCTCTATGTAGAAAGGGATTTGCTGAGATTGTTTAAAGTAGTTTTGCAATGTACTAAATTCAACATATTGTATCAAACATGCTGAAAAATGACTCCAACTGAGATAGTTACTGTTGAGAATAAAAGGGTGGTGCAGTTTGTTCAGTTCAGTAAGTGTTCTCATTCAAGCAGCAGTGTGTTCCTATAGACTAATGACACTCAAGGCATTGTAGAGTAAGATTGATGGTGTGTCAGAACTCAGAAGGAACATCAAGAACAAAATGGGGAAGTGTGCATGAGAAATGTCAATCATTTACGTAGACTTTAAAGCTGTTTTTGTTCATGAATGAAAGAGGGCAATAAGTATAATTTGTCATTTTTCTCCCAGCCTGCCATAATGTATTGTGTGTTCACTTTTGAGTTCATTTGATTGTCCGGCTCTTTTAACTTTTTAGATGTGTGTTGCTCAGTGTAGTTTCATTAGGTTTTCCTTTGTGTTTTTGTGCTGCCAATAATTCTTCAGTATAGTAGCCTAAATGGAACCACCTCATTTTTAGGTGTGTGTCACAGTCACATGTCCCGCACTCGGTTCCACCTCATGTGACCGGTGCTCCTTCCTTCTTTCAAAGAGTTACTTTACCTATGTGTCTGTGTATGCATAGCCTACTTTTTGAGCTTTTAATTTTTAACACTGAACTTGAAACCCTATAGTGTTGTGCATGTGTGGTGTTCTTGCTGTGGAGAAGGTCTGGGTGATATACAGGACAGTAGCAACAAATATTATAATTTCAAAATGTGAGCAAATACAGACATTGTTGCCCAAAAAATTGTCATTTTCGCTTATATGCAGCAATATAAGAAAGCAGTAATATTAATGGTTGAATCGGAATCATCAATCAATTCATCAATGAATCCCTAGTCTAGTCCAGGTTTACATTTACATTTATGCATTTGGCAGACGCTTTTATCCAAAGCGACTTACATTGCATTTCAAGGCACACATTTACATTCTTATCAATTCTTGCTTTCCGTGGGAATCAAACCCATGATATTGGCGTTGCAAGCACCAACGCTCGACTGTTTGAGCTACAGGAAAATTTTAATGGAACTCCATCCATCCATCCATCCATCCATCCATTTTCCTGCTTATCCTCTCTAGGGTTGTTGGTTTTAATGGAACTATTCTAATGGTTTTAATTTATTATTTATTTTATTATTAAAAATAATGTTTTATTAAATTATATCGTTTTCATTTTAATGACACTATTCAAATTATTCTATTTAATTTTATTCTAACATTTTATTAGGCTAAATTATTCACATAAAATAATCAAACCTTTGAACTTTTAAACTATTAAAACTATTAGTCTGTCATTATTTTAAGTTGTTTATTATTTTGATAGTCTAAATGTTATTGACTTTTAAACCAAAAAACTATTTGTATGTCATAAAAGTGCAAGCATACTAGTAATTATACAGTAATTATGTTTAAAACTTTTCTATAAATAAATATAGCTTTTAGCACAACTATCCGGACATAGACTGCTCCTTGCAGTTTATCTCATTATCAAATGACTAATTATGCTGTTTTAGTTGAGTGGTGGTTGTGGCGATTAGATTACATCATTATTGTCTAGTATTTCCCTTCTTTTCCTGTGACTCGACCTCAAAAACCTGAACTTTGAGATTGTGGTCTTGTGAGTGGGTGTGCGCTGTGGAGTAATGGGCAATGAATGCTGAAAATCCTTTTGTGTTCTCACACAGTTGTTTTAAAAGTCTGTAACAAAGTAAATATGACAGAAACATTCATTTAAATATTTGTAAAATGTCACAGATTTAAATAATGTTAAAGTAAATTATCTTTGACATTTGTTTGTCCCTCTTTTCCTAAAGTTTTCCACCATTGTGTGTGTGTATAGGTGTGTGTGTGTCTGGACAAAGTCAAAGCTGTTTTTTTTTTCTCCGGGTTGGAGCTGTGTGGCATTTCCCAGACTCCCTTGTGTTCTGTCTATCTCGCTCCCCCTCACTTGTTTAGATGTTAATGGGTTTGGCGTGTCATCAAAGTGCTGAGACAAGCTATTTTTTTTTTAATGATCATGCCAACAGTAAAGACATTTAAGCTGTTTGTGACTCACCCAAGTTTTTCATCAACTTGACTGTCTAGGTATATTTAGTTAAAAGGTTGACTTGACTGATTTAAGTTGTTGTATGAGTCCAGATCTCTTTGCTTTCTGTGCTGATAATGACCTGATCTTCACCAAAGCTGCTCGCCACTTTCACTCGTCCATCGCGGGACAGGAGCTGTTTGTTAGGGTGTTTTCTGCTCTTAGGTGTACATGCCAAGCTGAAAGGGTACTGACTTCTCTTTATTTTTGGATTACTCACTGTTCCAGCCCTCCTGACTTCCTCTATGTGAGTGAGTGAGTGTGTGTGTTACTAAGTAAGAACAGACCATGTGTTTGTCTGTCTTAAGTGTTCTTGGGCACAGAAAACCATGGCTGGTTGTTCACGACAGAGAGGGACGCATAGCACAAGTCATACTGCATCAAACAGTGAAATATATGAAAGGTGACTACGTTTGAAAAAGTCATGAGCATGTCTAGAGAAATTATATTTTGATTGAATTTCTCTAGACATGTTTATTACTGTAAGTGAGAATTAAATCATTAAGAATAATGGGAATTACAAAAAACTCAAATATCCAGATGCATGCATTACAGTAATGAGAATTTTGAGGGAAAATGTGCTTAACTGTCTTGAAAATATTTTAGTATAATGTCACAATGCAAAAAATAATCCTAATTGTCATTTATTTATCATTTAAAAAAAATTTTTTCCCATTTTATTTGGTTTATATGACCTAGACATGTTTTCGTGAGATTCACCCATGGGACACATGCCATATTTCCAGTCTTTGGCAGGCTTGTATCTTTAAGCTGTAAGCAAACCTCCACACAATCAAACACTGTTACCCGAGATAAAGCCATTCCAGAGAGAGAAGAGAAAGGAGGAGGAGGGTATGAGAGATTGTAACTTTGCTGTGTTTCTGAAGGTGATATTCCTTGAAAGATGTCATGGTGCGGCGCTTTGACTGAACCACATTGTTCTGAATCAGCATGGGAGGCGGAGCCAGAGTCAGCTCTAGGTCCCAAAACAGAGGAGCAGTAAGAGAGGGAGTAACAGAAGAGAACAGAGAAAGCTTTGAGGGACTTACGCTTAGCATTTGAAGGTACAGAAAAGTGAAGGTGAGGACGCAGGAAAGTGAAGAAAAGAGAAATAGCTGAGATTGAGGGATGAGGGAGAACACGGGAAGGTGACGATCAGGTTTGGACATGCCTTTGCGTAGATGGCTGAGTCAGGTGAGTTATATGAGTGTGATTGTGAGTGTGTCAAGGTCATTTTGTCCATTGTTGTCATTTGTGATCACAACATTTCCAATGTAAAGTAAATATCCGTATCATTTTATTTGTTATCAAGAGTCTCTTAAAGCTTTGCTGTTTGCTGGTCATATGCTTGACAGCATGGTTCCCATTGGTGTCGTCTTCAACGATTAGGCTGAGAGCAAAACTTTGACCCTTGAAGCATCTGAAGTTCTGAACTGTGTTGTGTGGTTAGTTAGATGTTTTATTTTTGCCTTTTAAACAGACATTATAGTCTGCTTATGCATAGTTTTAGCTAGCAGCCAATTATTTTCTGATATTCCTGTTTGCAACAGGCTGTTATGCAAGACAAGTCTTGTTGATACTTGAATATAGGCCTACAAGTTCATCTTTGGCTCAAACGCTTGCAACCTTGATTTATGAGATTATTAACAAAAAGAAGTGTCTTGTTTGAAGCAGTCAGGTCCAGTAAATATCATTAAACCATTAATGATCTTCTGCTTTTTCCATTGCAGAACATCATTAACTAGAGTTCTGTCATTTTCACCGTTAATCCAGCATTGCAGCCAGACTGATCTGTGAGAATTAAGTTGTTGGTCACATTTATTCCCTTTCATTTGTTTTCTTCTTGTCATCCTCTTCTCATAAAAGATGGCCAATGAAATTACTCTCACACTGTGGTAGCCAATCAAATTATAACGCTGCACTAAATGGATTAAACCAATTTTTGGGTGAACTAACCCTTTAAGCATGGTAAAAGCAGACCTTAAAATTAGATGAGGCATTACTACTGTAGCTTTATGAAATGCAATTATGCAGATAAAGGCTATTCGGGTTATTTTGACTGGTTACAATTGGTAAAAGCTTACGAATCCAAGTTCCGATTTGCTCAATGGGCAATGACAGATATAAGTGTTAAACTGTAGGCCTGCTCTGGTTTCAGACTGGATCTGGATGGCTTTTGAAGTCAACATGAAGTAAAACTTGGTAATTTTTTACCTACTTATAGTTCACCCAAAAATGAAAATTCTTTCATCAACGACTTGAGGGTGAGGAAATGATGACAGAATTTTCATTTCTGGGTGAACCGCCCAAGCCCCCCACCCACCCCACCCACCCACTCATTTCTGAAATGAAACGCCCACTTTTTATCTAATTATTATCATGAATTGATGGATAAAATCATGATTTTATCTTACATTGAATGTTTTATTTCAATCTGAAATTTGTGAAAGTTAAATTGGTAATAAGATCTTATATTTTGGATCTGAGAGCATTAGACAATGGTTGATTGTACTGGATTCACAGTAAGACTTGAAATGTGTTGATCATGATGAGTCAGTATCCATCACAGTATCCTGTTCTCGTATCCTGAAATTCTGATGATCAGGCCTAACCGTCTTTACATAAACATGCACACACTTTGACTCACACATTAGAATCAGACCCAGGCACATAAAAAAGAAAATGCTTTGATATCTACACTGAAGGTGCCACATGCACTGGATTGGTTTCTGACCAGTGCTCTAATGAAAAGCACTCATTTAGAAACATTCAGCTGTGCGATTTGCTTTGATTAGCCAAAGGGTTTGTACTGGACTGCCCACATAGAGGCCTTTTGAAGAGTTCTTTAGCTGATCGCATGACTGGGCAACATCTCCACATCTATATCAGATAGCTGAGAGTTTAATACCTTCAAACCAGCACTTTCTTTTCTAATTTCTTTTCTTTTCTCCCTGTGTATATATATAATATATAATATAGAGATAGAGATGGGGATAGATATAGATATATAGATAGAGATAGAGATGGAGATATATATACAAGCTGAGCCATATCGCATTAATTATCGCTTGCGATACGTCCGCGATTTTAATGCGATATGGCTCAGCTTGTCAGTTAACTACGGCTCTTTGTAGTAAATGCCGCTCCATCTGAAAGCAGGTGATGGCGATTTACTACTAATCAAGGAACCGGCTTTACTGACGAGATGCGCATAACAATATCACGATTTAAATCGCCCAGCCCTAATATATATATATAATATATAATAGAGAGAGGCGCACACACACACACACACACACACACACGCACACGCACACGCACACGCACACACACGCACACACACGCACACACACACAAAATGTGGCCACAAAACATATTTGCACACTTTAAGCCATAATTAAAATATCAAACTAAGTTGCATCTCCAAACAAATGTTGCAAGAGCTTTTCTCAGAACTAATTTCACTTTTAACCAGTTTCACCCAAGGTCATGTTGTAACATTTGAGAAGCAGAAAGTATCCAATTTGTGTGTTAATTTTGAACGGGATAACTTCTGGCATAGCAACTGGGTCATTCCGTGTCAACTCAACCAGAGGTCCAAGGCTAACATTTTTGATTTTGTTAATATTTTTTTCTGTAGTAATCAGGAGTAATCCACTATTTTGTAGTGGTGGGTCAAAATGGCAATTTTCACCTGAGATTTGGAGCTAAATTAGAGGGGTATAAAAAAAATGACTAGAAAAATGGCAGCATCATTATTTTATTTTTACAAAGAGATTTGTAGGTCTATTAGTAAAATCTGTTGACTTTAGCAATCTTTGTTTCATTATATGCCAACGGTGAAAATAAGAAGTATCAAATCAAAAATTTTAGTCAGGGAAGTTTCTGAAATTTGGTTGATTTGACACGGAATGACCAAACTAGCTTTAGATGTTGTCTTTAGGCGTTCTTATTGCTTTGATTATAGTCGACTAGTTGTTCAGACAATCCATAGACTACCCAGTTTTGAAAATATGTAATTTTGCTGATCCCATGCATCTTGCTTTGATATCTTTGTAATGCTGTGTCATTCATGTGTTTTTGCGACATATCCATCCACGATTCTTGCAAACCCGAGCATGCAAAATAATCCACAGGCAGAGAATGGCTGGTATGGGTTGCGTTTCCCATACAACGACAATAGAACTCACTGCTTAACTGCCATTGTACAATTCATTGTTGAAGAAATCAACTAGCTAGTCACGTTTCCTTAAACCGTACCACGTTGGTTGATGTCACGCAGGTGTAAGAGTAATAACTTCTTTTTTAGTAATCCGTTTGAGACCGAATTAATGCCATATTTTTTGCTAACATTACAGACATGGCATCTGAGGACTAATTCTTCTTTGTTATTTTGCTTTATTTCCAGATTCAATCATAGGGCCCTATTTTAACGATCTGAAACGCAAGTATCAAACGCGAAACGCAAGTAACTTTGTGGGTGGGTCTTGGGCGCTGTTGCAGCGGGATAAATGACTCTTGCGCCCAACGCATAATCTAAAATGGGTTGGTCTGAAGTAGCTTCATTATTCATAGGTGTGGTTTGGGCGTAACGTGAAATAAACCAATCAGAGCGTCATCTCACATTCCCTTTAAGAGCAGGTGCTCTTGTTCCATGGCGGATTGCTATTATAACGGTGGATTTGCCAGGCGCACACCAGGAGCGGTTCACAGCCGAGGAGACCAACGTTCTCGTCAGGGCCGTAAAACACGGAGAAGTGACATTGGGGATGGGAGAAACCCACCCAAATTAGCTTCGGTTAAACAGGCGTATGATAATTTAGGTAAATGTGTAAGCTAGATTTATGCCTATTTTTTCACATCTTCATGGACACAATAATGATTTCCCTTGTGTGTTAATATTTTTCCTTGTAATAATGTAGCCTATGATTTGCAAAAATGAAAACTGCTGCTTCTGTGTAGATGAGGGAATCAAAGTGTATGCGTGTTGTGCACACGCTACATTATGGCCAAGCATGCACCCTCAAAATAGCATTTGAATAACATGCGCAACGCGCCACTGACTTTAGACTAGGTTTTTCCTGGTCAGTGGCGGAAATGTTGTTTAAACCTGCAAAATAGCACCAGGGAACGTTTGCGCCGGAACACGCCTCCTCTTTTCGCTGAACCGCCCCCGGGAGCGCAAATTCATTCTCTAATTTACCGACGTGCGTCTGTGGAGGGAAAAGTCCGCTGTGCGCGGGTGCAAAATAGGAATGATACATGCATTGGTGTACAAAGTCAATTGCGCTGGGTGCAAGATAGGGCCGAATGTCTTTTTCTTACATAGGCCTACTAGAGCATGTACGCACATGCGCACTCTTCAAAAACAGCGCTTTAGATCTCTTGACAAACTAAAAGACGTAAATTACATTTTTATATTAGGCTATTCAAAATGAAAGATATAAATTTGACTGAATGTCAGCAAACAAGAAGCTATGCTTCCAACCATTGGTTGAGAGATGTCGTTCCCATCAAGCAACTTTGCAATGCTGTTTGTGAATATTCGTTGAAACTATGGTTTCGGGAAACACTGACTCGTTGAACAATGTTGATAACAGGCAGAACTTGCGACCATAGATGGCTGTCGATGCTTTTGGGAAACACACCCCTGATTGTTTTCTGATATGCAAGAAAAGTGTGGGCCATTCCCCAAACGTTTTTTTTGTGTCTTTGTTTGTTTTGCTCTTTACAGAGAGCATGTGAAAAAATCAACAAAATCGGTTACAGCATCTTTATCTGGGACGTGTCCAAGTTTTGGTGCCACTGCACATACAGTCAGCCTTCCAGAAGCCTACTACATAGTACACTGTTTTTGACCCCTTAATAATGTTTATTGCCCGTGAAAGACTATCCAAAGTGGTGGCAATATTATATTTTCATAGTTATAGTTTCATAGACCGTACAAGAATCACTAGATTGTGTTGGAACTACATTGAATTTCTGGTCACATGCCTGTCCCATTCAGTGCTTATGAAACAACTCCAAATTGAGCTTGTACTATAGCCTGAGGTATTTTCCCAATGTTCACTGTTTTCTCCTGGGCCAGCCTGTTTGACTTTTTGTTTTTTCTATGGATGTTGCTGAAATAGCCTTTAACTTAGTTCTGCGTACCAGTGAATTAAGATTTGATTAGCAGAAAAATAAACTGTATCTAAATTCTGCAGCTGTCTGAGGCAGCAGACACACTCTTTTGCCCTTTACAGAGTGGTGAACATTTTTGCTGTAGTCATTCAGTGAATTAGATCTGAAATAGCATGTTTTTAATACCATGATTTGTCTTGATAAATATAAGTACATAGGCGTGATGGGATAAATGCTGTGTAAACATGTTATCAAATTAACATACATAAGTACACCTGACTTAAATTAACTCAACCTGTGTTTGCTGAAAATAAGAGAATGCTCAACCTTTGCAATTGAATAGATCCCTCTGTTTTTTCACTCTTTTAAAAAAGGATTTTTGGAAAATGCCCACTGTAGAGAATTATCTGGGTTAGTGGTAAATGCTCCAGTAGTTTCACACTTTTTAGTATCGCAGGAAATAGTAATAGAGTGGTATTGCTTTGTAAGTGTGGAATAGCATTTCCGCAAAGGAATTTAAATTTGTGCTTAAACAATGATACATGAAATTGTGTGTATTTTTGTGGTGAAGATGTATTATATTCTATAATTTTCAATCTGATAAAGCAGAAAAAAACAACTGATGGATCATGGACCCAAGCCATATCATCATAATGTAATTAAATATTGTACATTGTTATTTTTTTTTTGGCCACCGTATTCTTTGACCCTTCAGATGAGCATTTTAATTATTCTCTAGTTTTATCTGTTATGAATATGAGATTATCTATAGTAATTCACAATGCAAAAATACACCATGTAAGACTTCTAAGAGATAGCGCAGTTCTTGTAATATAACAAAGTATTATCTTTATAATAGTCCTAGCTACAATGAATATTGTGAGGAAATGAAGTGTGAGTCTGTCATGTTTTTTGGTAATGTTTTGCAAGACGTGGTTTCGGGCAGGTGTGCTTAAGTGTCTGACACATTATCACAGATATTGAGGTTCATACAGTAGTTCTGAACCCTCTGCTTCTGGAGTGACATTTAGACTCAATTTTATTATGGTAATGTAACTGAAAGCTAATGAAATCATATTCCCTCCACGATTGTAATGATGTGCAATGGAAAGATTCAGTGGATGATTCATGGAACCATTGATGCCAATGCCAATTTAGAGTATGGCTGACTGAGAACCATTGATGCCAATGCCAATTTAGAGTACGGCTGACTGAGAATAGAGCATACAGTTGCACTGGTAACTGAAAACTTTTGTGATGCATATTGGTCAGAGTGACTAGTTTACACTGTTTACTTGACCTCATTCTTTTTCTCTTTCACCTCTGTCCTCCAGGTTCCAGAGATCATCAGCACTCTCAGGCAGGCCGGCAAAAGTTCTGCCCGACAAGAAGACACTACCTCTCCTCTACCCAGCAACGATCAGCCAGATGCCTCCTGCTCCACAGCAATGACGGTCGATGCAGCAACAGCCTTTGCTAAGAAGTTTGAGGTGTTATTCTGTGGGCGAGTGGTGGTGGCCCACAAGAAAGCTCCTCCCGCACTGATAGATGAGTGTATTGAGAAGTTTGGACGTGTCAGCGTCACAGGCTCACTTGCAGCAGGCATCAGGCGGGCGTTCTCGCTCAATCAGGTTACACTCAAATTTCGTATTTCGAAATTGCTGAACACAATAGTAGATTGTGGTTATAATACTAGATTTAAATGTGAATGTGATTTAGCAAAAGCTCATAAAAATGTCTTTTTTTTTTTCTTCTTTGTTAAAATTATGACTTTCCATATGTTAGAATCTTATAATTTTTCAATCAAAACTCAATCAAAATCTGCAATAATTAAATAAAACATCCCTCCCCACACTTTATGGACTTACTTTTCTTGTCATTATATTATATTATATTATATTATATTATATTATATTATATTATATTATATTATATTATATTATATTATATTATTTAATGCAATTTTATATAATAAATATAAAATATTATACTAAACATCTACTTTTAATATGCATATTATATCTATTTTCATAGCACCATTCTCGTGACCATCTTAAAATTTAAAATATTTTTTTTTTAAGTATGTTTTGTCCTTAACTGATAATTGTGTTTCACTTCCAGGTGGCCAATGGAACAAACGAAGGAGCAGATGGAGGTGGAAAACGACCTCTATTTTTCAAAAGAGATCAGAGTTTTCCGTTTCTGCAAGGATTGGATGAGAATGGCCTATCACCGGAGCTCCAGCGACGAGCAGTAGATGGAGCCACCGGGGTCCAACCCACCAGCCTACAGGAGAACAGAACCATGCTGTTCACAGTGAGTGCCACACACACTCCCTCACACATGCAAATATAAACATCAGAACCAGAGGTAGGACTGTGTTGATGTTTGCTAATCGCCACAACAGGAAAAAGAGCAGCAGAAGAAGAGACAATCTATGCACTAACCCCAAACAAGGGCTTTTCTCAATACCAAGTACAAAAAGTTTGGACTTGTGTCCTTGGTAGTTTGGACTTAGGAGAACAAACTCACAAGGATGGGAGTAAGCAATTTCTGTGATTCTGCAAATGGAAACAGCAGCGTTTTTGATAACGTCACTCACCTCGCCTCGCTACTCTGGTTATCTGTATGTATATTTACAAACAAATGAATATCCATTATATAAGTATAAAGGATAAGAAGCTATACAAAAAAAAACAATAAAGACATATAAACAATTCAGTCAAACGTACAAAGTACAACTACTTCAGGGGGGACTAAATGCTGCTAGGTGGAACAAACCGCAATTTGAAATACTGTCTGCTCAAAATAAATGTCTATATTTGAAAAAATATGATTTCCAGTGCGCACAAACGTACCAGATTACTGAGTGCCCTGTTGGTTACAGTGCTTACTTCCTTTTTATTCATATTTTTTTCAAACTATTTCTCTATTAGTAAAAAATACTGTAATACGATTACAGAATCAAGAAGTTGCCATGTAAAGTAAGTCGGTTTAATTTAGTTTTTTTTTTAGTTTTTTTTTAATTTTTCGAATTATTTCTAATTTATTAAATGTTAATTTAAAAAAAAAAATAAAAAAAAATAAAAAAATAAATATATATATATATATATATATATATATATATATATATATATATATATATATATATATAATATATAATTGATATATATAACTTCTGTGTACCATTCCACCCCTAAAAAAAAATTAAAAAAAATTATATATATATGCACACGCACACACACTCACACTATCGGCTTTATAGCTTTATACCGGCCACCCTGCTCTCTAAGATATTCGTATCGGCCATCAAAAACCAATATCGGTCGACCACTAATACACAGTCCTTCACTGAGGTTACTAAGCATTCACAGGGTCACAAAGAACAACAGCTCTTACACCTTTGTTTAGCCCAGGCCCTTTTGTTTGTTCTTATGTGAATCACATCTAGATCCATTTCACATTGACCTTTTCACATAAAATCTGCTTTCCTAACGTAATCCACAAACCGGATTTTAGTTGAAATGCTGTCTTTGTTTATGAGAAACTTGCAATCCAAGATTATATGATGATTCTCCCAATAATTGCATTGAAATGTTACATGAACATGTATAACACATAAACACCACATTATCTCTGAAGCCATGCAGAAACCTGTTTGAAATTTAAAATAGTTATAAAATAGAGTAGAGGCTTTAAACTGTAGCCCGAACCTGGCCCGTACCCGAGATCATTTAACCCATTATCATTTAACACTGAAGCAAAAGAGAAAAAGCACATACTTGCCCATTTTGAAACTTTTTTTTGGGTGAACATTCATTCCTCTGGAACTCAAACTTCAAAACAAAGTTTTTTTTCTTTAAAACTATTTTACGCATGTGCTCTTGTTCTCGCGTAGTCTTCCGATCTCAACACGGCAGACGCCTCGCAAACCTATAGTTTTTGTTTACTTCTGAACCAGAAGCTATTTATAAAACATAAACCACAAACCCGACCTGAAACCTGTGAGTTTTTCGGGACCCGTCGGGCCTGGGTCAGGTAGCAGACCTCTAAAATAGATATGTTTAGCTGGCCGGTGCTTTTATTAGGCAGAGCAACAATACACTGTTTAAAGTCCCCCTGTAGTCAATAATTTTATCCCTTAAAACTCATCTTTGATCACCAAAATTACATATTTAAAAAAAATTTTTCTGTGAAAAGAAATTTCTTCATGCCTTAAAATAGCTTGAATGTTACTCAACACCCTTGCTTCGTTTAGTATAAGCAGATGCATGAATATGCAAATTATCCCCACTTCCACTCACTCAAACCAGCTCAGAGATCCCCTCGCTCAACTTTACTCAAGTTACTGTAGTAAATGCTGCACAATGGTATTGCTCTTTACAACGGTGGACACATAAATGTAATTAATGATTAGATTTTGTTCCCGTTTGCCATCTCTGTCTGCCTTCTAAAAAATCAGCATAGAAACACTTTGAACATCATTAAACATCATAGAACGTCAGTGGAGAAAGGCCTATAGTTCATCATAACATCGTAATATACATCATATACATAATTCACCCGCTACACAGCAGAAAAATATACAGAGGTAGATGGCTTCTCTTGAGACTCCCCTGCTTCGCAGAATAGTTAATGATATGCTAATGCCCGCCTGCACGTTGACATGATTGGTTCAAGGTAGTTTGTGACATAAGAAACACCAGTGATTTCAAACCGCGGTTTTGAGACTGTCTTTGGTTCTCTGCAGTTCTGATGAGAAAATACTCAGCAATGGTGTTGACTTGAGTTTGCACATGGTTTGTCTTAAAGCATATTTAAAACACTACATAGACATGAACCGCTTTAAAAACTTGATTTTTACCACAATTAAATCAAATTGTATGGTACCTTTTATTTGATTTATTTACCTTTATTTTACCAGGAAGCCTCATTGAGATTAAAATCTATTTTACGAGAGAGACCTGGCCAAGGTATCAGCCAGTAAGATCAACAGTAAGACAACATTTTTAAATACAAGTACACAATAGAACAGAAATATTAGAACATGTATCCTCTCAACAAAAACAATCACAAGCCTCCATTATCCCTCTATTCTTTTTATGATGCCTTTAAATTCACCAATAGAAAAATTTGTCTAGGTTTAGATATTTTTGCAAATTATTCCATGCCCAGCCCAGGGTGCGTGGTAGGAAAATGCAGTTTTCCCCATTTGTGTTAAAACTCAAGGTACATTAAAAAGCAAACACTTGGAAGAGCGTAGCTGGTAACTGTCAGAACTAAGGCAAAGAAGGGTACAGAGATAAGCTGGGAGTTTTGCTTTATAGATAAAAATGTACCAGTGCTGTTTTCTACGTATGGTGGTTAGTGATGTCCAACCCACCATCTCATAAATAATGCAATGATGAGGACGGGATTTTGCATTTGTAATAAAGCATAAAGAAGCATGGTACACTGAATAAAGGCTTGTTAAGATGGAGGAGTCTGCTCTGCATGCATGTATAATATCTCACCATAGTCAATCACAGTTAGGAAAGTAGTTTCTTGTTGGGATCAAAAGTAAAATTTGATTTATTTCTAAAATAAAGCCAATCTTCTCTTTGAGTTTCCTGATTAGATTAGCAATATTGACGGTTAGCTAAATGTTTATCGTCTATCCAAATGCCCAAGTACTTGTAAGATGGTTCCCTTTCAATAGTTTTTGTTCAGTAGACAAAAGGTTGTCAAGTACTTATAAATGTTAACTTTTTTTCTGTGAATATAAAACCAATTTTAAGCTCACCAGAGCACTTTGCAATGACTGAAATGCAGTCTGAAGCTCATGCACCGCCTGTGTTATGGATGGAGCAAGTGTGTAAATAATAGTATCGCCAACATAAGCGTTTTTTTTGTTGTTGTTTTTTTTTTTTTTTTTTTTTTTTGCTTTATATAAATAGAAAAAAATAGGTCCCAAAATGGAACCCATTCAATGATGTTTCTAATTAACTAGTTAGACCAATTAATTCATGATTTGTTTGATTAGTGCACATGAACAGGTTTGTATTTATACGGCGATTCACAGGGGTTGCTCACTTTATATTGTTGTCGATTGTTTCAAAGGCACACAGAGTTAAAATGAGGATTGTGCTGAGTAATATATTGTTAAAAGATGCACACTGCAAGATCCGATCAGCACTTCCTGTTTCTCTGACTGACAGGAAGCTGTCAGCTCCTCAGCAGGAAATTACATGGCAACAATGATGAGTGTCAAAGTTAGCAATTTTTAAAAAAATGACTGAATTGCCTGCAGCAGCAGCCCCGGTATTATGAAATTACATTGTGGGCAATCTGTTCCGGTTTTATTTGTTTGTTCTTTTCTTAATAAGGAAGTCACATCTAATGTGTGGTGATGTGTTTGCTATTGTGTAATTTTGTTTTTTAGAAAACAAAGGGGATCATCCACAGGGGAAGCAATGGTCACAGTGTGCACTTATGTTTTTAATGCTCTCTAAAGTTGTGAAGTCAGTGATCCTGTCTATGGTAACAGTATAGCATTTGCCCATAAATCAAAGCAGTGTTTCCTGTACATTCAGTGGCTGTGCTGCAAAATAAATAATATTTTAGCTGAGTTGTGAGTTTGAAGTCTGATTTGGATGTATTATTATAAAGGACCAAGTCTCTCGCGTCACAAAAACAACACAAGTTTCCTGGCTGCACGCAGAAAGCAAACATACAGTGTGACAAGTGTTTTATGAACAAATGATTTCAGTTCTAAATCAAAGTTGTTTCTGAATGAACATACGACACTTGCTGACTTATGGCAATGAATTTTGATTCAGTAAATGGTATTTTTAATTAGAACAGTACCTAAAGTATTATTGTTTTTTAATGTGTAGCCAGCCATTCATTATAGCAAAATAAACTTAAAAGGGTGAACAGAGAAAATAAGCAACAACACAACGTTTTATTTTAAGTTCTCTCCATCATCCAGCTCTTCAATGAATGTCCTGGATGAATAAATGCTTGCTGTATCTAAAACTATGAAGTTATGATCTCATCTGTTATACTACAGAGGAAAACTAGAGGCGGGTGAAATTATATAGTGGTTGCACAGAGGTCTTGTCCCACAGAGCAAATATGTGCATGGTCATCTGGTGAAACCCAACACACACACACACACACACAACACACACACACACACACACACACACACACACACTGATTTGAATTTCAAACATGTTGTTTACACTGTAAAACTATGGAATTCAATTTGAAATGTAATATGCAAAATGACAATGCAATATGTTAAACGGCAATGCATTTCTGTATTTAAATGTACATTTTCCATTACATTTGTGCAACGTTGGTGCAAAATGAAGATGAAAAATCAATTATATAATTTACATTTGCCATTTCATACAATAGTTTTCATATGTAAAATTGAATACATATTTAACGCTTTATAAGTTGCAAAATGAAAATGTATTACAGAAATGATTAGATATGTTTAACATGTTCAAGCAAAAACTAGCAAAATGATCATTTAAATGTTATTTTTCCTAATTGCATTTACACTCACATTCATTAAATGTCCCGGTGATGTAACCAGTACGATGTTGGAACGTCTGGGATCATTTTCTGCCTTATCAGGCGTCGACACCCGTCTGGTGTCAACATTATGCTGCGCTGCTGTTGTCTGATGCTGGACTGTGTTAATGATGGTTTCGTTTTGTATAAAATATTCTCATTGTCTGATACACATATTCTTATTACTATTAACTATAATTACCCAATAATGTTGGAGATCATACAGTTTTTCCTTACAAATGCATAGGCCTATTACTCTGAGATTACAGAATATGACGGGTCAAATTCATAGCTACCGAAAATTGTGACCGCTCTTTATTTCTTCATAACTGACATGTTCAATAAAGTGACTCATGTGACGTATGACCATCTCCCATTTCTATTTTATTTAGCATATTGATCAGATATTGATAAATCTATAGGTACAGTAGGGTCACGGAATCTGACGGGTCAAATTCATAGAAGACTAGCCTTTTATTGGGTGAATGTGTAGCAGGTCGGGGGCTGGTGACGTCATCGTCTATAATTCAGTGTCTAATATTTAAAAAAAATGAAGCTGCACAAACAAAACAAAAAAAACGGCACAAACAAGACTATTTTGCATGAATTTGGAGCATGTGGGGGGCTGAGTGACCTGAGAATGACCAATAAATATTATTTTAATATCTAAGAAACCAAATCAGAACAAACTACTTTTACTGGCACAAACGAAGCACAAACAAACAAGACTATTTTGGGTGAGTGTGGAGCTGGTCGGGGGGCTGGTGACGTCATCACGTGTAATTAAATGTCTAATATCTTAAAAACCAAGCAGCACAAACAAAACTTTAACTGACACAAACAAACAAATCTATTTTATTTGGAGCATGTGGGGGGCTGGGTGACCTCAGAGTGACCTATAAATATTCTTTTAATATCTAAAATACCGAAGCAGCACCAAAAAAAAAAAAAAGTACAACACAAATCAGCACAAACTAAGTTAAAACGATTGAGCCTATTTTGCCGACGTTTTGCATTGTGTGGGGGCAGGGCCAACTTCACGGACTGATTGACAGGGCGGGAGGGGTAGGGGACGTGATCGGCTCGGAATGCATTCTCAATTTGCACATTGAATTTTGCTACATTCATTGCGGGACATTTAATGAAAATGCAATCGCTGTGAGTGTAAATGCAATTAAGAAAAATAACATTTAAATGATCATTTTGCTACAGTATTTGCTTGTACATATTAAACATATCTAATCATTTCTGTAATACATTTTAATTTTACAACTTATAAAGCATCAAATGTTGCACAAATGTAATGGAAAATCTAAATTTAAATACAGAAATGCATTGCCATTTTACATATTGCATTGTCATTTTGCATATTACATTTCAAATTGAATATTGCTACCCATATGCTTCCATATAAAACAGTCTCAGCTCTGACATCATTTGGTCAGCATCCCAGGAAGAACCATCATTAATGGCTTTATTTAGCGCTCGTGCATATATTTACTCTTTGAAAGGAGATTTTCACTCTCTCCATCATTTTTATCTACACATGCACATTCATTTATTATGTATGTCTGTCTGTTTCAGATTGGGCGCTCTCAGATCTTTCTTGTAAGTCCCGACACTAAGAAGGTGGCCATAGAGAAGAGCTTCAAAGAGATTTCCTTCTGTTCTCAGGTCTGTTTCATCATGTTGATGCTAAGATGTTGTTGTGGCCAGTTAATTATATTATGCCTACATAATGACTTTTAGTTAAATAGAGATCTGATCAACAATCGGGCATGATTGAGCAAGACCTCAAGCTAGCTGAATTCCTAGTGTAATTAGCTGTAAAGAAATCACCCCTTTGTCTTTGCACTTGTCTAAACCTGTTTTCTAAATATTATTATCCATATGCTGCGTATCTAAACATTTTCCAAATCAGGTATTGTTGCCTGTTAGTGGGTGGTAAACAATTTTACAATGTTAAATTGTACAATGTTAAAATTATTTATATACTTACTCCAAAGTTTGGGGTCAGTAATTGATAATAAATAAGAAATGTTTATTTAGCAGCAAATCAGTATATTAGAATGATTTCTAAAGGAATATGTGTCACTGAAGACAAGTAATGGCTGAAAATTCAGATTTGCCATCACAGGAATAGATTACATTTGAAAATATATTAGGAAACGGTACATTTAAATTGTAATAATATTTCACAATATTACTTTTATTGTATTTTTGATCAAATAAATGCAGTTCTTTCAAAAAAAAATCAAAAAAAAATCTAACTGATCCCAAATTTTTTAACAGTAGTGTAGTTGTCTAGTTGACCCTTTACAAGTGCCTCCTTGGCTCTTTTTCCTCATGAATTTCTTTTTCTTTCTTTAGGGTATTCGTCACGTGGACCACTTTGGCTTCATATGCAGGGAGTCGGTGGAATGCGGAGGCTGCCAGTTTGTTTGCTATGTTTTCCAGTGTGCTAACGAAGCTCTGGTGAGAACCATGGATTAATAGATGGCGGGATTAAAACATTGTTTCCATCTGATGAACGTATTCAGAATAGTTCCTTTAGAGAGGATAGAAAAATCAGGATATTTGATAATGGTCTTTTTCAGTCAAGTGAGTTTGAAAATACAAAGTGCTATGAAACATCAGAAGGAAACTATAAGTATGTTGGAAATTATTTTGCACGGATTGTTTTTAAATTGAAGGCTGTCTAGTCGCCTATCGCTATCTTTTCTAACATCTTCCGTTGGACTTTACCTGGACTTCCCCGTCGTTCAGTGCTGATACTGCGGGGCATATTCCTGGGGCAGACACTCAGCTGTCCTGATGCAGTTTGGCCTTGAGCCTAGGACCGCTTCCTCTGTCAGCTGCTTCCAGCTAGTCCCCCATGACTCATGCACCTCACTGCTATGTTATGGACCATTTTTCATAGCTCCAGGCCAAACCTTTCGGCGACCGGCATGAAGCTCAAGTATTCCATCTCGCAGCTGCTGAATCTTAACAACTGCACCATTCCAACGTGTGTTGCAGCCATTAAAGAACGTGGACTTCTGAGCTGACCGCGATATATCCACAGAAGTTCCCGTGGAAAGTTTATTTACCATCAGCCTGGCCACTCTGCTTCAGCCATTCCATCCATCTGGACCACTGGTCATCACTGGACGTCTGCCGCGTCATCAGGGCAGTAATACATCCAGTGTATTATGGCCTTTAAAGAGATTCACCATCTCATCAACGCTTAAAATAGAACTTTTTTATACTCAATCCCTCACAAATAAATCATCTTTTATACAAGATCACATCATAGACAAGGGATTAGACCTTATGTGCATAACAGAAACATGGCACCAGCCAGAGGTTTATTCAGCATTAAATGAAGCCTGTCCCCCCGATTATAGCCATCTTGAGAAAGCCTGCAGTACTGGTCGTGGTGGCAGCTTAGCTGTAATACACTGGCAGAAATTGGAGCTGTCCCCTCTCACTGCCTACACTGTCCTCATTTGAATGCCTTGCATTTAAACGTAAACCCCCTTTTTGCGTGACAATTCTTCTTATCTACTGGCCCCCAAAACCAAACTCAGTTTTTATTTCAGAGATGCATGATCTTCTTACAACACTGTGCACCACTTCTGCCAACATTATAATACTTTGAGGTTATAATATTCATGTAGACACCCCCTCTTGTCATTTTGCAGCCAAGTTTCTGCAACTATTGGACTGTCTTAACCTCCAACAACATGTTGATGTCCCCACATACTCCAGGTGACATACTCTTGACATTTCAAACTCCACCCCTATTTGCAACTTTCTCGTGTATGATCTGGGTGTGTCTGACCACAACGCCATCTCATGGAGCTGCCAATCCCCCTTTGCTCACACCAAAAACAATCGTCGAATCTGCTAAAGGGGCCTGAAACATTAACCTTGACACCTTGACCATAGACCTCCAGCATCTCTCCTCTGCTGATTTCTCTTCAGTCACTGAGTCAGTTGACTTCTACAATCGATCTCTGAGCAGTCTCCTAGATCTCCACACCCCTGTCAGAACTAGAACTGTCATCTTTTCGCGTCCAGTCCCTTACACCTGTGAACTGCAGAAGATGGGCGACAGCTGGGCGTGTCCTTGAGCGGCGTCTGAGAACAAGCTTATAGAGAACATCAGAAGACCTATGCAAAGTCCTGGAGAGATGCACGATCACAGTTCTAAAATCATCAACAATAACCCTGGAAATTCCAAACAACTTTTCTCCACTATAAATCACATCCTTAAACCTCAAACCTTTTATTCAGAAGCCCACAGAAGAGAGGTGCAATAATTGTATCACTTTTTTCAGACAAAAAGTAGACTCTCTCCGCTCTCTCCTTTCTAGCTCCTCTGCCTTACCTGTCCCGACTGTTGATCCACATCCTGGGACCTTCCAACCGTTCTGTTGTTTTTCTGACATCTCACAACGAGAGGTTGAGGACATCATCAGCAAGATGAAACCTTTGCCCTGGACCCTTTTCCCACAGCCTTGGTAAAATCTAACCTCTGTGTCATAAGTCCCATGATTATTAAGGTCATCAACCACTCCCTCCAGACTGGCCATGTTCCAGCTACACTGAAAACTGCTGTCATCAGACTACTTCTTAAAAAACCCACCTTAGACCCAGATATTTTTGCCAACTACAGGCCCATCTCCAACCTTCCTTTCATTTCCAAAGTGCTGGAAAAAGTAGTTGCTGCACAGCTTCAGGTCCATTTAAAACAAAACTATTTGTTTGAGAAATTCCAGTCTGGTTTCCGCTTTGGCCACTGCACGGAAACAGCTCTGGTCAGAGTCAGAAATTACCTGCTGATGACAGCAGACGCTGGCTCCCCATATCTTCCCATCCTTCTGGACTTGACTGCAGCATTTGACACTGGATCATAACATTCTCCTCCATCGTCTACACTCCACTATCGGTCTATCTGACTCTGTTTATAACTGGTTTTCATCCTACCTCACTGGGAGAACTGAGCATGTTGCCTTGGGAGAGGCTAAATCCTTGACACACAACGTCACCTGTGGTGTCGCTCAGGGCTCGGTGTTCGGGCCCCACCCTGTTCATCCTCTATATCAGGGTTCACCAATCTCGGTCCTGGAGGGCCGCTGTCCTGCAGAGTTTAGCTCCAACCAGCTCCAACACACCTGTTTGAAAGTTTCTAGTATGCCTAATGAGACCTTGATTAGCTGGTTCAGGTGTGTTTAATTGGGGTTGGAGCTAAACTCTGCAGAACATCGGCCCTCCAGGACCGAGATTGGTGAACCCTGATCTAAATGCTCCCCCTTGGCAGTGTCATCAGCCGGCATTTAATTTCATTTCACTGCTATGCTGATGACACTCAACTCTATCTCAGGACAAATTCAACCCCCTCTGCTGCATCATCCACTATGACCACCTGCCTGGAGGAGATAAGGCGTGGATGAAGCAAAATGTCCTGCTCAAAGACAGAAGCTATTCTAGTCGGTACCCCACATCAGGTCCGGACATCTGACATTACCAGCATTCATTTCTCTGGCCAGGATATTCCACTTTTAACATAAGTCACCAACCTGGGTGTTAAAATGGATTCTCATCTGGACTTTGATATACATCTGAGTAAGACCTCCTTATTCCACCAAACTTCGTCCTACACTTACTCTTGCAGATGTGGAAAAGCTCGTCCATGCCTTTGTCTCTTCCAGACTGGACTACTGCAATGCGCCTTAAGAAAAGCTACAGTATATTCAGAACAGCACTGCTAGGATCCTGATGAGGGTGCGCAAATATGACCATATCACCCCCATCCTCAAATCACTTCACTGGCTTCCTGTCTCACTCAGGATTGAGTACAAGGTTTACTTGTCTAGCCAAATGGAAATGACATGTTGCAAATGTCAATGAATTATTTCAATCCCTTCATGAGATTTATACCTATAAATAGTCAGAATATTTCCACAGGATGCAGTTATTGTTTTTTAAACTGTTTTCAAACTGTCAAGTTAGATGCTCAGAGCTGCTCTGTGTGAATGTCACTCTTTCCTGTTCAGGTGGATGAGATCATGTTAACTTTGAAGCAGGCGTTCTCTGTGGCCGCCCTTCAGCAGAACAGTAGGACCCAGAGTCAGCAGTGTGACAGCTGTCCCCTGCAGCAGCTGCACAAACTGTGTGACAGAATAGAGGGTGAGATGTCTACTGTTTGTCATATCACTCAAGTCTATCATGTTTTATCTCTGTATCAGACCATTTCTCTTTCTTTTTGTATCTCTTCATGTTTTGCACCTGTCAAAGGCCCAGAGTAACAAATGTTCTAGTGCACACTCTCATATTTATTTGGGGCGGATTTATTGGTTCCCTTTACTCTAAAGGGATAGTTCATCCAAACAGTAAAATTCTACCAGCACTTCTTTTTTCCTTTGGATCATAAAAAGAGATATTTTGAAAGAATGTCCCCATTTCTTTTTCTCATACATTGAAAACACACTATTGTTCAAAGGTTTGTTCAAAGTATTTTTTTTTTTTTTACATACAGTATTCCCTTTTGTGCTCCATTGAAGAAAGAAAATCATACCGGTTTGGAATTAAATTTGGGTTAATTATGACAGAATTTTTACGTTTATGTAAATTATTCATTATAAACACCCCAACTTAACCATAATGATGGCAGATTTGATCAATTGTTTTTTCAGAACATGAATTAGGAGGTTACAACAGATTTTTAGTTCCCAGATTTCGTTTCAGAGTTCTGTGGGCTGCAACAGTGCATAGTTTGTGCTTGGCATGACACTGTATTTATGTGCAGGTCTACATCCATCCAAAGCTAAGCTGGAACTGCAGAAGCATTTGGCAGGTCTGGATAATCAGGAGCAGGCAGCTGTGTTTGAGAGCACCATGGTGAGTTATTTCAATTTTAAAACCGCTGTAACATGTTACGCAAATACGCTTTAGCTCCCCGGTTCCCTGGATTACCAGTGTGTGCCAAATCCTTTAAGTGTGGCATTCAAGGAATGTGTGCTTTTCTGTTCAGAGGGTGTGACTGGTATAAATTAAACCAGTTTGTCCACTAGTCTAGCATCCTGAAACCATAGTCAACCTGAACGACTGAACATTTATCAACCTGATGAATGGACAGATATCCTCAGAGCGTCAACTGTTTTTCTTTTTTACTTGATGATTGTTTTAAATTGAATATCAGCTTTAAGGGTGCAACAAACAAATTGTCTTTACAATATTGATTGTAATATAATTGATTTAAATATGCCCCCGTTTTCACATAACTTTTATATATCTTTAAAAGTTTTGATCACCTTAAAATGCTCGTTGACTAGTTGAAATTTGAGCTTTTGTGTAAATAGTGTTATAGATGAGTAATTTTCGGAGTAAATTCCTTCTGCTCTCTGTTGTTCACGTTTCCCACTAACCGTGAGTGTGTTTTGTAAGGTCGCTGATGCCATCTTGTGGAAGTTTGGAGAAATAAAATCTTTGTTTGTGTGTTTGAACAGAAAGCCAGGCCTAAGTCAGATCAGGAAGAGAATGAGTTGGTTGTGTCATTTCTTAGACGACTGTATGAGGACAGACAAAAGACACACACACACAACGGACAAACAAAAAAGGTACACCACCATTTAATTAATTAAAATCCTTATGGACATATGAATGTTTCCATTTTGTTAGTCTGTTACAAACTTGAATATTACAGCTGGGATCTTGGAGTATTGGGTGTGGATGGCTGTTCGTATACAATACTGTATACATGAATGCGTTTGACTTCTCAGGAGGTTGTTGTGAATGCTGAAAGCAGCACGAGTTCCAGTCGTGTGCGTCTGGAGGAGTTCAAGACTAGAGCCAAAAGGTCTCTCACCGAATCCCTGGAGGGGATCTGGAAGGTATGCCAACATTTTATGCATTTTTAACATTTTGGCTCCCTTTACATTTTTTGTGCATCTAACATTCAAAGAATGCAGGCCTTGTATGTGTAGCTCGATATGTGCTGCAGGGTCAATACTGTAACAAAAATAACTTAACTATGATACTGTTTATCTATATAAACATAATTTATGGAAGAGTTTATGTCTCCATGTAATAGGGCAGCAGTAAGTCCAAATCCCAGAGGGAGAACAGTGAAGGAGAGAGCAACTCCTCCAGCTCCACCACACTGAACGGCACATATCAGGTCTGCACAACGCTCACATCATCAATATATTTTCTGTCACAGTGTTATTTAGAACTGGACTATATTTTGGAATATTCACAATAAATTTGGGATGATTTTGTTGAGGTAAAATATACTAAGATTTGGCCATTTACTTTGCAAAAGAGCAGAAATGGATCAAATTTGCAATCCTTGTTTCATGACTTGCATCTATGAAAAAACTACAGTAAAACAGTAACATTGTGAAATATTGTTACAATTTTAAATAACTTTTCTATTTTAATATATTTTAAAATGTAATTTATTCATGTGATGAAAGCTGAATTTTCAGCATCATAACTCTAGTCTTTAGTCTTCATTATTTGAAGTAGAGAACCTTTGTAACATAATAAATGGCTTAACTTTCAATTTAATTAATCTTTTCTGAATAAATTAATTTCTTTATAATTTAAAAAAAAAATACTGACCTCAAACTTGTGAATGATAGTACGAAATGTGTAGGATAAAATGACCTTTTAGTCTATTATTCAGATTATTTCATGGTCAGCACCTTATTAGTCCATACTTTTAAGGGATAGTTAACCCAAAAACATAAATTCTGTCATCATTTACTCACCCTCGTGTCGTTCCATACCTGTATGACTTTAGTTCTTCTGTGGAATACAAGAGAAGATATTTTGAAGTATGTTGATAACTTAACAGATAACTTAACTTTTTGTTTCCCGTTGACCTCCATTGCATGGACAAAAATATCTTCTTTTGTGTGCAGCAGAAAAAAAAATGCATACAGTTTTGAGGGTGAGTAAATTATGACAGAATTTTAAATTTTAGATGGACTATCCCTTTATCCGTGGTAATCTCAAGGAACTTAATGCTTTTATATAATGGTATCAACAGCAATATGATTTATGTGTTAATAATCACAATAAGCATTGTTATTTATTACGCTAATAAATAATAATGCTTATTGTGATTATTAGCACTTAGAAATCATATTGCTGTTAACTATTTACTGTTTTACAACTTTGTATTTCAGTGGTTTTAGAGCAAGAAGTATCTGTCATATAAGATGTCTTTTCCTCTAACAGTTATAATCACTTACATGAACTTACTGCCTTTACAAGCTTTTTTGTTTCAAGAATGATTTATTCCATCAGAGTTGTTGACATTTTCTGTTTTGTTTTTTAAGGAAACATCACTGGAGGAGCCCCTCTGCTCTCTCCTAACCAGTCCACTCCGCTCTCACAATTCCACAGGGGATCTGAAACATCTAGAAAGCTCAGCGAGATGTCAGGAGGATCCTGAGAGCCCGCCGCAGGGTTTCAGGAGACGTGCAAGCACGATTAGTCACTCTCCCATGCTGTCGTCTTCTGAGCCAAGTCTCCCCCCTCTACAACCAACTGCCGCCACCAAGCCCAAACTGGTCCGACACTACTCCGTCAGCACAGACTCCCCACACCAGAGCAAGTGAGACAGTTGGTTTGGGGGATTCCTTATTTTATGCTGTTGATAAGTTTGTATTATACCATGCTTTTTAACTTGCTATTATTTTACTCTATTCCGAGCGCCAGGACAAATCACTGGTGTCACGCACTTGATGCGTCATTCTGTACTTTTTGGTCAAGGCGGCAGAACAAACACTAAATCTAATCACCATTCAGACAAAAGTTCCCTTCGGGAATGAATAAAGTGGCATCAATAGGCCTGTTTACACCTGGTCTCTTCATGCATCGTATAGCTATCGGATAGATAGAGCGTAAAAAGACCAGGTGTAAATGCCCCCCCAAAATGCATTCGAGACTGATTTAAATCTGATCACTTAAACCATTTAGGAGGTGGTTTTATACGCATTCCAGACTAAACTGGACAAGTGTAAATGCATCTGGTTATTGAAGCCACATATGTAAATTTTACTCCTCCCAAAATTATAAAAAATAAAAAAAACGTGTGAGAGGTGTTATAGGCTACCGGCTCTTATGACAGTGCTACAGCAATATGACCCGCTGCAGATGAGTAGCCTATCTCGGTCACACATTAGTTTAGGGTCCAATTCTCACTATTAACTACGACTTGAGCCTCAATAAAATCCTAATTACTACTTATTAATAGTTAGTATGGTGGTTGTTGTTGAATTAGGTAGGTAGGATTAGGGATGTAGAATATGGTCATTCAGAATAAGGCATTAATGTGTGCTTTATAAGTACTAATAAACAGCCAATATCCTAGTATTAGGCATGCTAATAAGAAACTAGTTAATAGTGAGAATTGGACTCTAAACTAAAGTGTTACCCTATCTCTTCACCAAGCCGACACACAAACTGCCGCAAATGAAAATGAAAGTTCAGCGTTGTGTCCTGGAGCTCAACAAACAATTGTCTTCATTAAAAGTAGTGAGACTAAATTATCTTACCAGTGCTGATGCCGCTTTCTCTCGTATTGCGGTCTTTGATCTTGAAATTAGCTGATGATAAATAAATTAAAGCACATTTGTTGCTTTCGTTTGTGCGGAGACACATTTATGTGGTCAAGTGTAAATGGAAGGGATTTAACAAAACGGATGGCTATTCGATCATTAAAAATGCATCGTGACCATGTGTGAACAGGCCCAATAAATAATAAAAAAAAAACATTGCAAACCTAAAGTCTGATCTATATTATGATATTTTCTATATGAAGCATAGACTTTATCCCAGCCAACTTTAAGTTGTGTTTTCTAGTTGTGCTTTCTAGTTGTGCATCCAATCTGTGACAATTCAAACAGAATTAAAATTTGAATATTAGAATTACATGTACAGGTATGTACAACATTTGTTAAATTCAAAGTCTGTTTGTTTGTTCATCACAGTGACAGACTTTTGTCAATCAGTTACTGTGGGTGGTATTTTTGGAGGGGGGTGTGTGGAAGTTTCCTATTTTTACATCACATTCTGTAATGTGAATTCAGTTCACTGTGCTCCACTTTTTTCACTCTGTGCTTCTCTGCTTTTGTATTCCTTTGCACCCTCCTTTATCTTTTCCATCCTTTCTGTATTTTCATCAGTCCTTCCTCCCCTTCGGCTTCTTCCTCTCCCGTGTGTCAACGGCCTCTGAGGCCTCATACTTTTGTTCATGATCTTTCCACCCGGCCCCTCAAGCGGAGGTGAGGTGTGTGTGTCTGTGTCATCTCTACTGTCATTCACAAACAGGTCAGGGTACTTTTTTCCCCATAAAATTGTTTTATTGTCTGTCTTTCTCTGAATTTTCTGTGCTTTTTGTGTAAAAGTTTGTGAAAGCACTATGGGGAATTTCACTCAAAATGAAATGCACTAACAGGCTGGTTTTGAGTGCTGGGTTATTGAGGACGCAGGAGACTACCATGATGTGGCCTGTTAGTCCTCTCTTCTACGTCAGTACTGCGGCCTTGATCAATATAAATAAATAAATGAAACAAATAAAATACTGTCAGTATGTCAACAGTATCAGCATGTCAAAAATGCAAATCTGGTACATAGAGCAAGGTTTGGCCAAAAAAAATAACATCAATTTAAATGGCTCAAAGTCAACATAATGAAAAAATTACCCCTTATTTATTTTAGTGTACTTTCAATATTTGATCAGTTTATGTTTGTCTTTTTAAACTTTCTCCAAAAGATTAGGCTTACATCGATATAAAAATTCTGACTGATATCGAAAAGTCATTTATTATTTTCATGTTATGGCCAATAACCAATAAATGGCCAAGATTAAAATGTGATTCTATTTTGTCTAAACATAAAAAATAAAACACACAAATTCCTGTCCCAGTACTGCGAATATAAATTTTAATTCAAAAGCAGCATTATTACAGTCTTGTTTTAGTATTACTTATACTTTTATAGTATTTATTGCTATTTTGTATTTTGCTTTGATTTTTCACTTTTTTTTTTTTTTTTGTAATTTTATGTGCATTTTTATTACTATTTGTTTTTTAGCTTTAATTTATATAAACTTATTTCAGTTAGTTACCATGGCAGAATTTCTCATTTTTAAATTTCACATATAATATTATTTTATTTTATTTCAACTTAATTAATTAATTATCGAACACAGTTTTGAGTTGTAGTTAACAATAATCAAAATTTTCAGCATTATTACAGAAGTATATTATATTATAATAATTATTAATTATTATATGAATAAACCACAGGGTTTTGCCAACACATTGAGCACAAATGTGAAATCACCCCAGTGTGTTCTTAATTCTGCTCCAACAAGTGCAAGCTAGAGTTCGCTTTTGTTCTGGTTTCAGTGACTCTCTGTGTCTCACTCCTTTACTCTGTGGCCTCTCTCTCTCTTTCTCACGCTCTATCTCTCAGTCCATCAGGGCTGAGTGGCTTTAGAGCGAGATTACACTCCTCCTCCTCTGTTCCAAATTTCCTCAAATTTCTGGCCCCTGTAGTGGAGAGTGATGATACCTGTGACTCTCAGAGGAAGAGGTATTCTGTTTCTTTTTCACATTCTGCCAATCCATCTTTCCATTTTTCTGTCTTCCATCTCTGTTCTTTTTCAGCACCTGCCACAGAGGCAGATGTGGATAAAGACTCACTGGAGTGAATACATTTTCTTATAATAAATCAGGATGTGCACAGGAAATCAACTAATCGAGTACTTGTTCTGCAACTAAGTTTTTGTTAATGTATATTGTTGTTGTTTTTTAAAAACAAGAATTAGAAAATTGCTCAAAATGCCTATGACTAGTAATGAGTTGGTCTAGGATTGCTTTTAAACAGATTTGAAATTGTTTGGTCTTCTGACAGATGTCTGTGACTCCCTTTTATACTGTCTGTCAGTGTTTGTGTATATTTGTGAATGAATGCCTATGCTTATGTATTTGCTAATGTATTTCTATGTGTGTGTGTAGTGACGTGGCAGCCCTGTCCAGTCCTGGTGCAGTGTGTGTCGTTGGGGATGACAGTCCATTACGTAGCCGGAGACACTCCTGGAGACAACAGATTTTCTTAAGAGTCGCCACACCACAGAAGGGCTCAGACACCAAAGGTAATACCCTACTTATGTACATCATGTAGGTTACATCAATACAAAACATCACCTATATCAACTCCACATAACAGTGTACAGTGCATTAAGTGCCTCTACATGCTGCGGTTACTGTTGGTGTCCTCCAGGTGGCGCTCTTGCTCTTAATGACTCTATAAAGAACTCATTGGGTGAGTTTGACAGCTGACAGCCTTCCTGGACTTGATGTTTCTTTTGGCAGAGAAACAGAATTACATTGATTATGACTCTGTTCATTTCCCCCCCACTCAGACATGACTCTGTCAGTGTCTCGCTTTTCTTCTTTTCTTGACCTGTTTTGTCTTTCTTTAACTGCCGAAACAGCGTATCGAGTCTGCTATTATAAAGTTGGTAGCTCGTCACACTTGGCAGTACTTCACAGTAAATGTTGATACGGATGTCAAAACACCCCTCAGGTCTGTGTGAGTGTGAATGAGAGAAACGATCATTAATTGTAAACACTGTTGCTGTACATCTTAGGCCCAAAACATTAAATGCCTGCAAGTTATGGTGATGTAAACCACGGGTTTAACAGTTGTTAAAACCCAGTGCTTTTGCTAAAAAAGGCCAAGAGTGTTATTTCTGTGCAAAATGACCCGTCTGTTTGAATGGCCATCAGTGTAGAACTTAATGGGGATATCTTAGGGTGCTTTCACACCAGAGTGTTTGTTTCGGAAACTAGTGCGTTTTCTCCCTTGGTTCGGTTCATTTAGGCATGTGAACAAGGCAATCATGCTCGGATCCGCACCAAAACAATCGCTCCAAAAACACCTGAATGAGGTGGTCTCGGACAGATTGCAAATGAACACTGGGACGGTTCGCTTGAAGTGTAAAAGCAATCCGACCCAACGGACCAATGAACCAAATAGTATTATAATTCATAACGGCAAATGTGCTATATAATTAGCAGTAGTGTCTGATTCTGTGAATGAGCACATTAGTTACCACAGTTGAAAACCAAAAGAGCACCTCTTCATCTTAAAATGTTGTGTAATTGCACTTCTCCGTGCGAGAATGCTGTCCCAGTGAAGACTTGAGTCCTGCTCTAGCTGCATTATAACATTCGTGTAGTAGTAGTAACAAATTTTTTCTTCAGGATAAACCCCTTGAGGTGCATCATCTCGTTTTCAAGGAGGTCCTAATACACACAAATTAGATAACACAAAACTATTAACTAGACAAAACAATTACAATAATCACCTCATTCAAAACAACACTCAAACTCAAACACACCGCTACAAAATTAATACTTAAAATATATATAAATATTCAGTATAGTGTTTGCCTGTGTCTTCTTGACACAGTTAACCTCTAGACAGTGCTGGGAGATCAAGAGAGAGCGCGTTTGAATTTTCTGCGGTATTAATACAAATGTATTATATAATTTAAAGGCGAGAATGACGGCTACATTCGTATAGTGTTTGCGTGTGTTTTGAGAGTTGCAAATAAAGCCACAATAAGTTTGTAGAGCAAACTTCAATCATCGTCAATCATCTTGCTGGATGACGCAGAGGAAACTCTGACCAATAAGAGGACACTTGTACTTGATTGTGACTTGCGTGGACACATTTTGGTATGTTTTGAAAGGATGCCTTGTGAAAATGAAACCTTGTAACGAATTAAGTGTCTGTTTCGGAACAAAACAAACAATCTATAGGTGTGAAAACGCCCTTAAAGAAATAGCTTATCCAAATATAAAAATGCTGTCATCATTTACTCACCTTCATATTGTTCCAAAGCCACAAGACTTTTGTTCATCTTCGGAACAAAAATAAAGCTATTTTTAATATTCTCTCATCAATTTTGTCCAACTTTTAAAAGCGTATGTAATTAACAGGTAAAGTGGATATAAAAAATCTACACACCCCTGTGAAAACAGCTGATTTTTGTGATGTAAAAAAAAAAAAAAATGTTTATTTGTATTGCGCTTTTCACAATACATACTGTTTCAAAGCAGCTTTACAGAAAATGCATGTGTCTACATTATAATTTAGAGTAATCTGTTATCAGAGGTGACTGTCACCAAGTAATGTATTTCAGAAATGTACAAATCACACAGTTAGCTAACTTCATGTATAAATTTTACGCAGAAACAATGAGTTCAAATTAATTATTACAAGTTAAATAATATCAGATAAGATAAATCATACCAGATATATCAAATCAGAACGTTTGCATGTTTATTGTAAAAAATTATAATCTATGCAATACCATTTCAGAGTGACACATTTAAAAAAAAAAAAAAAAAACCACTTGGAATAAATAACTGCATAAGGATGCACACACCTGAACTACTACTTAATTGAAGCACCCTTTGCTTTTATTACAGCACTCAGTTTGTCTGGATAAGAGCCTATCAGCTTGGCACATATTGAGTTGGGAATATTTTCCCAATCTTCTTTGCAAAAAATTTTTCCATACCTGTTAAATTGCGAGAGCATTTCTTGTGCACGGCCTGCTTCAGGTCCCCCCACAGATTTTCTATAGGATTCAGGTCTGGGCTCTGGCTGGGCCATGCCAAAACATTATTCTTTCTTTGCGGAAGCCATTCTTTTGTTGATTTAGATGTGTGTTTTGGATCATTGTCAGTGCTGAAAGTGATTACCTTCACTAAAGCCCCATTTCCAGCTGAAGAAGAGCAGCCAAAAAATGAGACTGCTACCACTATGCTTCACCATGGAGGTGCTGTGTCGTTTTTACAGCTAACATACCTCTCAAAATTTTGTCCAGAAAGTTCAATCTTGGGCTCATTTTTCCATATGGTTTGGGAAGACTGGATATGTTTTTGCAAAGTTTAGCCGGGCTTGTATGTTTTGTTTTGTTTTTTAGTCAGAAAAGGCTTCATCTAATTCCTTGGAATTTTTTCTTGTTGCCTTTCAACAATGATATGCTTTATAAGCTCTTTGTGGCCCATGGTTAATCAGTGTCTCTTCAGGTGAAGGCTGGTGTGTACTATTTCACATGAGCTTGATGATTTATTAATTCTGAACACAGACACATAACTATTTATAAAAGAGTGTGAACATTGAAACTGGGTACACACTGTTCGATTTATAATAGCCCTTTACGACTGTTGCTTGTCTGACTGTACGAAAATGATCCCCGCTGTAAGCCATGTCGCACTGTGCGATCTCTGTTATCATTAATGTCAGGCTGTACGGCAGTCAAGGCAAGGCCGTTAAACGCGCAAGAAGACTTTTCAATCCGTGACCCGTTCAGTTACGTGAGCTGCATTTACATGTGGTTTAGAAATGGTGGCTAGAAGACTAGCATTAATTTTGATCATGGCTTCTCTAGAAAAAAAAAAGAAAAAAGAAAAAAAGAGTACTATGTGTATTGAGCAAGTGGTGGTTGTTGGTGAACATGTAACGATCAAAGACTTCAGATTTTTGCCTAGGATCCGAGGAATCTTTGAGGATTCACAAAAAAATTCTTAGACGGCCCAAATCATGGACAAAATCATACAGTGTGAACCTGGCTTTATGCAGTTATTTCAAGTTTTTTATTTTTTATCTTTAAGGTTTAAGGGGCATTGCATAGGTTGTTATGTTTACATTAACCTTTGTTAATTCTCTTGAATTTTTTTTACATTACAAAAACAGTTGTTTTAACAGGAGTGTGTAGACTTTTTATATCCACCCTACATTAAAACATTGTAAAAGGAATCAATATGAATCGATCAGTTTAATTCAGGTATTCAGGTCTGAGGAGACAAAATCACTTTACATACTGTAAAATTAGTATAAATATCCAGATTATAGATAGATGGATTGATAGATATGTGAAAGATATTTTGAAGTTGTAAAAAGAAAATACTATTTCAGTCTTTCTACTTCAAAATGTCATGTAAAGTCCATTTGAAACAATTTTCCATAACAATTGCTAGTAAATTTTACAAAGTAAATGCTACACCAAGGTTTAGGTGAACCAATGTATGATGAACAGATTTAGGCTTTTATTCACAACCGAGCTTACTTAATGTGCCAGAAAAGCCTAATTGGTTCTTGCTTTTGTAACAAACACATTTGAGCTGCCGTTTACCATATTTGATCTTCTCTATTTTATTGGGTGTACTGTATGTATGAATGAAAGAGATATTATTTTCATTTTTGGACGAACTGTCCCTTTTAAAGAGGTCCTCATGACACTTCTAGCTGCTTTTTTCCATACAATAAAAGTGAGTGAGGGTTCGTTGGATGCTGACAAGGTCCAAAAATGTCCTTCTCCTTCACCAAAGCTCTGAAATCTCATTTGCACTCCTGCATATTCAAACTTGGAACAATGGATTCATTATTGTGGCCCTGGTTTGGTGGGCCCAAAATGGCAGTGGCTCCCAATCTGGGGTCCACCCCCATCTTACACATGTCTACATCGGACGTACATTGACTTAAGCCATAGTTATGGCGACTGTGTTTGTGTGCTCAATTAAAAGGTTTTTAGTATCTGATTCTGGGGAACTGGACAGATTTTAAATACTGTCATTTACAGAAAAGTGTGTGTTGATGTAAGTGCAGTAATATGAGTACACTTCCTTAAAGTAAAATGCGTGCCAAGAGGGCTGCTGTTGTATGTGCGTGTTTCTCTAGTATATTTGGGTGTGTCTTTACAAGTGTGTGTCTGTGCTGAATGAAGTAATGTTCGTGTTAATGAGGTAATGTATATATATGTGTGTCTGTGTGTGTGTGTGTGTGTGAGAGAGTTGGGTGTGGTGTTTTGCAGGAGGTCATGTTGACAGACATCTACAGGAAAGTACCGGCCTTATTGACCCATTTACATATGTGTGTTTGCACACTCGCAAGGCGTTGGTCTGGGCAGAAACACCACTTATTTGCAGAGGGTGTGGCCAGTGTGCGTGTGTGCACGCGTGTGTGTTTGCAGAGGGAGTGACCGGCGCCCAAATGTCCGAGTGCGTCAGTGTCCGCAGTTGAAATCTCCACACATACACTCAAACACATGTGCTACTCCACCCCACTGGAACTGGGTCAGATGTGTGTGCGTATGATTCTTCACATAAGAAATTGCTGTTTTGACAGAAGTTTTATGGCCCTTCTGCTAAAAGCTATGAATTATGTGATGTAGAGACACTGACTGACCAAGACCAAATGTGATTTTTGTGTGTATGGAGGCACTTCAGTTCTCTCAGTGTCTTGAGAAGTTTGTTCATAGCGCACTTGACTTGTATACAGTATGTTACTGTGTGTATGCAGGAATCAAGGATTGGGTGGGAATTAAGTTTTGTCCACCCATATATATATATAATATATACACATATATATACACATATACACACAGTGTTCCAAATTATTATGCAAGTGACATCAGTACATAAACATTCAGATTTAAAATTTTCAAACAAAGTGTATTTTTTTTGTTTGATTACTCATATCTTTTTAGATAACTGGTATCAATCTCAGACAGGTTTGTTAAGTAGTTTGCCTGGTCTTTTTAGGTAAATGGAAAACCTATTTACTATAAAGAGGTTGTTCCACGTTAAGCAATTTGTGGTTCTCATGCAATATGAGGAGGAAGAAAGATCTTTCTGAAGATTGAAAGCATGATATGGTGCAATGTCTTGCACGAAAACAACTAATATTTTGTGAAAATTGAATAGAGATTATCGAATTAACAAAAGATTTGTGAGTGATTTAAAACACAGAAGAACTCGGTCAGGTAAAGGCTTATTAAGGAAAGTTTCTGTCAAACAAATGAACTGTATTTGAAGGTCAGTTATAAAAAAGCCACTGTTGAACAGCAAACAGGTATTTGAAGCTGCTGGTGTCTCTGGAGTCTCAAAACCCTCTCCATGCAGGCTGGCAGTTGGATGGTTTTTTCAGGAACAAGTGGATGGTTTATTTTTAATGGCACCCTGGATCGCGTCGGAGGATTATGTTTATTCAGCGAATTTGACTGCAGATTGTTTTGTAAACGAGGCACAGTGTAATGGAGAGTTATTTATTCTAAGTGAATGTATCCAAAAAAGATTAAGCAGTATTTGGCTGGTCATGTGATCTCAAGATGGCGGCCCCCATGCAGCGACCTGCTCCATGTGAAATAAAACTGCTTTTATTCTACTGATACTGTTTGACTGGAGTCTACAATCATATCAGTGTAACATATTTTTAAAGTATAAAGTTTTTTTTACTTTGTTCTATTTATTTCTTTACGTGTGAATTTTTTAATGACAAAAAAAGAACCTAGTTCTCTTTGCAAGTGGACTTTTTTTTTTTTTCTTTGATCCTCTTAGCTAAACTGTAAACTTTCTCTTTACTCAGTTGTTGTTTGGCAAACAGTTAAGATTTTTAGTTTCCAACGTTATGGTAGGTTTCCTGTCCAGTTGTTGTTTGGCAAACAGTTAAGATTTTTAGTTTCCAACGTTATGGTAGGTTTCCTGTCCAATTTTGCAATGATAATGATGAGTGCACATGACATTTACAGTTACATTTGCTGTCTGTTGCTATTAATATATACAGCCATAAATATTTGGAATTACAATGTCACAGTAATTCAGTGAATCTTAAGTGTTTTGTGACCACTGGAATAAAGAAAGTGGGGGGAAAAAACTCCCTTACATTTTGAAAATCGAACAAAGGGGTTTGAAAATCTTGTAATATTATGAGCCTTAAAAGCTGTTCACACTGCAATAGACCTTTCTGCAACATTTGTATTTATGCAAATGAGGCTTATTGCTGGTGCTGTCTGAACTGTACATTTAAATCCAGTCTATATTTATCTTCTTTTTTTTTTTTTAACTGGGTGGGAAGACAGCTAAACTACAGCAGGTTTAGACAAGATCTAGTTGCATATATTACAGGAGTGAGATGAAAGAAACATGTGTACAGTGTGTTGCTGAATGTCGTTTTATTTCAACACTGATTTGATTTTTCTTCCCCCTGTAATATGCACCTCTATATAGGGTAATCTCACATTATGTTTATACCATGAATAACAGTACATTTTATTTTTGCGCACTTTCTCACTTTGTAAACAAAAGAGGTATTTTGTGGTCTCGGATCCACCCTATAGTTTGGGTGGCGTTTTACACCTCTGCCTGTACGCATGGACACGTGTATATGAGTGTGATGCGAGTTTGTCTTCTGTGTGTGTTTTGTGGTTTGTCTCTTTTGTTAAGTGTTGATTTTTACAAACATGAGGCGAAACTACTAAATCTTGTGGAGAACCTGTGTTATCAATACACCTGCCATTTATTAAAATGTGGTGAAATTACAAACTCATTTCAGGTTCTTTTAGTATCACCTTTTGAGCTGCTTACTGTGACTGTTAACTGTGCATGGTTTTAGTAGTTATAGACATGAATTTAAACATTTATTTTGTGTAGGCTTATTAACGTATCGGAGTAATTTTGAAAATACATGAATGCTTTTCTGATTTTAGATTTTATATAGCCTAGGTTATAAGTGATGGTGATGTTGGTAATTGATATAGGTGTTGTTGATTTAGACAGGTGACAGTTGCTGTTTTTTTTGGTAGCTACTCTAATGTCTTGCCAAGACAAGCAATTTCACCTAAAGTAAACACAATCATGTTTGTCTTAAATGATTGTAAACAGCTGTAAAACCGATATTTAAATTTAAGTAGAATTTGTTTTACCTTTTATTACTTATGTTTTGAGTGTTTACTTGAATACTTGGTCCTTCTATATAGCTTTTCTCATATTATTTGTCTTATTTGTAATTTCTGCCTGTCTGTATTTTATTACAGTTTATTTAATACCTTGCAATAATATTTACTTGGAGACATGCACAGTAACAAAAAATACTGATAATTGATCATAACATATGGCCAATACTCATATAGACAGTGCTTTTTACTGTAGCATTTTACAGTCTTTTACAGACTGCATACCAGTCTGAATGCAGAATCTTCATTGTTTTTGGTATTAACTGCTGAAATTATGATATAATGACAAATGTAGACATGATGATATTGGTAGATGTTATGTAGATGATGTTGGTAGGTAGTAATTTATCTAGGCAAACGTTGGTAGTTCATGCAGGTTGATTTTTGTCTTATGACAATCTGTTTACGTTTTTCTTTATTTTTCAGAATCCGCTTTAGAGGTTGGCAGCAGAATGGCATTGGGGGGCGGGGACAGCACCCTGCGGGCGGTGCCAGAGGAGAGGAGAAAGACGAGTGGGGCGGAGCTAAGAGAGTTATGGAGAAAAGCCATTCTTCAACAGATCCTCCTCCTGCGGATGGAAAAAGAGAATCAGAAACTACAAGGTAAAACACAAACACATATGCAGTGACTCATATCATTGTGAACACTTTCATTCAGCATACAAATGGCCAAGTAATCTATCTAATGGCGTTTTTCCATTACCAGTATCAGCTCGACTCGACTCGCCTCATCTCGGCTCGGCTCGCTTTTCGCTCCGTTTTCCATTGCAGATAGTACCTCCACAATAGTACCTGGTCGTCATAGCGGCACCGCAGGAAACTGCCGTGACTTAATCTTCTACGCGAGACCTTTATTTTACTTTCTATGCGTGAGACACACCCGCTACCCACACACACAGGACAATGGAGGAAATCAAGTGTATGCTGTTTTTGTTTTGGATGTTTTTTTATTCAGGATACTCCGTCTGGCGCGTGCAATGATGACGCAGTGAATAGTGACGATTCTCTCTGACCAATCAGCAGTCTGCCGTGTTTTCACGTCACATTTTAGTATCGCCTCAGCTCGCTTAGAACCTCGCCGGAGGTGATACGAAAAAAAGTACCTGGAAGCAGATACAGTTACAACTTTTACACAGTGGAAGACCAAACAAAGCCGAGTCGAGTCGAGCCGAGGCGAGCTGGTACTGTGTAGTGGAAAAGTGCCATAACATTAGGATGCCTTTTGCAGACTCAATTAACAAAAATAAAATCAATTGAAAATGAAATCATTTATCAATTACTGATTTATTCAATGAATGGTATTCAGCATTAAAAGTATTTAGGCATTTAGGTTGCTGTTAGATGGATGATTTGTCTGGTTTACATTCAGCCGGCATACACAAAAGCATAATAGTCCATAAATAGTAGCACACACACATATCTGCAAAACCTGGCGCACCCATGCGCAGCCTTACCTGGAAGTCCCTGCTGCAGGTTATGAGATGATTATGAAAGGTAAAGAAGTTTTCTGGCACAGATGCGTTCTGATTTGGGCGTGTTCATGATTGGCAGATTGTCACGTCCTGCCATGCCATGCTCAGTCATGCTGCTCATTAGCTGAAAGGAAAGAACAGAAGCTTGAAAAGAAAGCAGCCAGACCTATTGAATAGGGTGTGTGCATATAAAAGTGGGTCAGAAGGATTGTACTGGGAAGGCTGTCTGCCCTACTTCTTGCCTGTTTTTATTACCATGTTTCTTCTCAATCACAAGACATTTGATGTGTGTCACTTTGGAGACTTCTATTTCTGTTTCTTTCTTTCTTTCTTTTTTTTTATGGTTTAATTTTTTCCCATGGGTAAGGATGGGTGGGGAGGGGAGGGTATTATTCTCCTGTTCCTGAAATTTCCCTTCTTGCTGTTATGTCTCTTCCTGTGTTTGTGTGTGTGTCTGAATGAGAATTCTCACTGGTGCAATAAGTGCGATTAGACTTACTAGGCTTACTACAGCTAGCTTTTATTAACATAACAACAAACTACGATAAAACAGATACAAATCAAAGACCACATTGCAAGGACAGCACAATCATGCAGGTTTGCACTGCACAACATCAGGAAGAACAGGCCCTTCCTAACAGAGCATCCTCCACAAATTCTGGTCCAGGCCCTTGTCATTTCTAGGCTGGACTATTGCAATGTTCTTCTGGCTGGACTTCCATCATGTGCAACCAAACCTCTAAAATTGATCCTGAACGCTTCAGCATGACTGGTCTTCAATGCACCCTCCTACCTCCACTCGCTCTTATGAGTCTACATCCCCCTCCAGAAGCCTGAGGTCAGTAAGCGAGCAACGACGCCTCGTGGTACCTTCATTGAGAGGCACAAAATCACTTTCCAGGATGTTTTTGTTCAAGGTTCTTTGCTGGTGGAATGGTCTTTGCAACGCTACCCGGAACGCAGAATCCCTGAATTCCAGCAGCACTTGACTGCATCCCGCTGAAAAAAAAGTCTTCAACTGTGCTTTATTCTTTAATCTCTCCCTGTTTTAGCTTGTACTATTCTAAACGATGCCTGAAACTTTGCATTAACTGCACTTCTTGTGTTTATTGGCTCGATATGATGAATCGCTTGTTGTATTCCTTATTTTGTAAGTTGCTTTGGCTAAAAGCGTCTGGTAAATGAATAAATGTAAATGTAAACGATAACAAATATGGACTTCACACTATATATACTTTTTCCCAATCCTGTGTAGCACTAGGAGCAGGATTTCATGACAATGGGTTATACGACTAGTTTAAACTTTTAATATGGACGTTAATGTTCAAAAGTATGGAGTTAGTAAGATTTGTTTTTTTCATCAAGCATTCATTAAATCAAAAGTGATAGTAAAAACATTTATAATGTTGCAAAAGATTTCTATTTCTTTTAAAGTATCAGTTTAAGCAAAAAATATTAAGCACAAAAATACTGAGCATAAGTGACTTCAAAAATATTATAAAATCTTACAGACCCCAAACTTTTAAACGGTAGTATATATGTTTGTGTTCGATAACCAATATGTAAAACCAATTTTTAATTATAGTAATTTTTGGTGGAGAAATAAACGGCTTGATTATGGCAATAAAAATGTAATGTATCTCATAAATAATAATTTCATAATAGCAACAAATCCTATTGTTTTTAGATATAAATATTTCAAATTAATTTTGGGCAATGTGACTTAAGCTTAGTTTATCACATCAGAGTCCATAAATGGTACTGAAAAAGTAATTAAATGAAATGCTCTGTGGTGTCATGCGGTTATTAATGTGCTATTCTTTAGCTCAACTATCTTTATTCTGCACATAATTCAGTTTCTTAACCTTTTATTCGATGTGTGTACAGCATCAGAGAGTGATCTGCAGTGCAGACGACTGAAGCTGGACTATGAAGAGATCACTCCATGTCTGAAAGATGTCACTCTGGTCTGGGAGAGAATGCTCAGCACCACTGGGAGGTCAAAGGTCAGATTCGACACAGAGGAGATCCACACAGCTGTGGGACAAGGTAACTAAAATGCATACACACACACGCACGGAGACATAAGAATGTTGAAGTTGATTTGAGGCTTGGCCTCAGCTTATTCAATGAATATTTTGACACCTGGATTAACTGAACTAAAACTGATCATTGAGTGAGGAGTATGTAATATGATGTTTTAGATAGTTTATGTATCGGTTTTCAGTTTAGAGAAGTGTACATCGTGATGACTGTTCATTTCTTATTTTGAAGCCTTTAATTGACTTTTCCTGGAAAAAAAAAAGAAGTTTATTATTGTTTTTCATATTTGATGGTGTATTCCAAATATGTGCGTGAGTGTTTTATTTGCATAGATGGAAGAGCTGTCTCGTTGATAGTCAGCTTTTTATAGTGGTAGTTCTGCAGAACAGTATTGTGAATGGTGAGCTTGCATGCACTAATGCGCACACACACACACCTGTTCAAGTTCAGTGGACCTGTGGCATTTACATGAATTGTTCACGTACACCTACCCATACAAAAAATGTTACACGTAGTTTACCATGCTATCACGATAGATCTAGTGTAGTTCTTCACATAGTGATTAATCATACTGATTTATGTATGATATACTGCGGTGGAGACAAAATGAGTGTTTGCAGTTCTTTTTGGTCACGCTAGTGGGACAGACTTTTCACAAGGAACCATGTTTTAAGCTTGTAGTTGGCTTTTGGATTTGTGATGTTTGTAAATGTCATCTTCTGATGCGTGTGAATGGGGATGCGCGTTACCGTTTTACGTCAGTCCTTGTCAATGTTGACTTTGTCCTCTTAAAGTGATTGAATGGACGTCCATCTACATGTCAGATGAGATCACAGTTAGTGAGTGTTTTCTTCAGTAATGTGTGGTGTTCTGCTCAAGGCATGTAAACATTCAAAGGTCCATCAATTAAACTCTTTCTCCTCTTCGCTCTGTTTTTCTCTCTCTCAGGCGTTCCTCGTCAGCATCGAGGAGAGATCTGGAAGTTGCTTTCAGAGCAGTATTTGCTGAGGAAGGAGGGGCCCAGCGCCAAACCTCCTAACAATAACGCTCCTTACAAAGAGCTTCTAAAGCAGCTCACATCTCAACAGCATGCCATCCTAATAGACTTGGGTTAGTATTACGAACACAATGGGTCTGTGCCAAAACCTAGTGAACTGCATTGCTGCCTACAGCTTACATGGGCACCATCTAACTAAAATGGAACCTCATAAGTGACCAATTTGGGACATTCTTGATAGGCAACAACTGTGCTTGATGCACAAATAATGCTCCTCTCGTGAAGCACACAGGAGACTGGGCCCACAACTGATTCTGATAGAATTATACATTGGCATGTTGCTATGCTAACAATTCAGTATTTTTTTTAAACAGTGGTTCTCAACCAGGGGGCCGGTATCCACTAGGGGCCTCTGCACACTTACAGTGGGGCCACAATAAGACTTACAATTATTTAAATTATTCATATTTAGTTATATTAACATAATCTTTATTTAGATGCTAAAATAAAGATGTACATCATTAAACTGGTACTTTTTTGTGTTTTTGTTCGTTTATTTATTTTTATTATAACAGCTTAAGAAGGAGGGCCTTCAAATATTGTCTTGGACATAGTGGGGCCGTGAGGTGGAAAAAGGTTGACTGTTCTAAAAAAATATATAGAATTCTCAAATGTCGGGTTAAATTGTAAATAAAATTAAATAAATTAAATGTAGTTATTTAAAAATATTAAAATGTACTCTTTGGGATTGAATGAAAGTAAATTGTGTTATTTGTTATATTAATATACACTACTGTGTTAAAACATTTTTGGGTCAATAAATTGAATTCAAGGATGCAATAAATTGAATTCAAGGATGCATTAAATTGATCAAGTGATTAGTGAATACATTGATAATGTTACAAAACATTATTAAAAAATAAAGGCTTTCTATTCATCAAAGAATCCTCAAAAAAAGTAGCATGGTTTCCACACAAATTTTAAGCAGCACAACTGTTTCTAACTTTGATAATAATAAGAAATGTTTCGTGAGCAACAAATCAGCATATCAGAATGATTTCTGAAGGATCATGTGACACTGAAGTAATGATGCTAAAAATTAAGCTTTACCATCACAGGAATAAATTACATTTTAAATGTATTAAAATAGAAACAATTATTTTAAGTCGCAATAATATTGTACTGTATAATATTTTACTGTATTTTTGATCAAATAAATGCAGCCTTGGTGAGCATAATAGACTTCTTTCAAAAACATCAAAATATCTTACTGACCCCAAACTTTTGCAATGGTTTGATCAAATTAACCACTTAATGTCCCCATTAACTTTCACAATGTGTGATATTGTTGTTTTCAATAATGTCAAATGCCCTTAAAATGCTGTCTTGGTAGGCAGTTCACTAGGTTTTGGAACAGAGTTACTGTTAACCTTTTGTATAGTCTGTAGTTGTTTGTTGCCTGTGAAGGTCGTCAGTTATCCAGGTCTTTGTTGAATATCTATCAGATTTATTCTAGTCAACTGGATGTGTCTCGCTGTTGCTCAAGATGTTTTGCCTCTCAGAAATGTCTTGAGAAAGATAGAAACTTGTCCATTTGATTAGATGGCTCAACAGTTAATTGTTGGGCTTGCTTACGGTTATGCTCTAGCATGCCGAAAAACAACTATTCTGCTGTTCTGTCTTAAAAACACACTTGTTCATTCTTGCCCTGGAATGTTTTCAAAAATTGTCATTTGAGTTTACACAAAAGTCTCCATTCTTTGCAAAATGATCAGTACTTCAGTTATTATAGAGAACAACTTCTGCAGAACCTCAGGCTGAATGAATGGTTGAGACACTAACGGAGATAGACAGATGTGAAGATGGAGAGATTAATGGGGAGGCTCAGACAAAGAAAGGGAGGTGTCACTGGCTCTCAGCACAGTGACAGCGGGAATAAAGAGAGATATACATCTTTACAACACATCAAGACACCTAATCTTATAGGAATGTATATTGTTTCTAGGGAGACGGGATAATAAAAACTCTTATTCTATGCAGTACTGTGAATTCCTATATTGCAAGATGCTTGCATAATTCATGTTCTAAACATTTCCAACCATTCGAGGTAGTCCAAGTATTCAAAGATATAGTAAGATTATTGTGTTATTATTGATGTTTCTGCCAACATCAACAACAGCAGCAGCATTGTTTCACTCAGACTGCACTGAAAAAAATTAATACTTGAATGATTATTCCTCTCCCAGGACGTACATTTCCCACTCATCCGTATTTCAGCGCTCAGCTGGGGGCTGGCCAGCTGTCCCTCTATAATCTACTGAAGGCATATTCTCTACTGGACCCAGAGGTGGGTTACTGCCAGGGCTTGAGTTTTGTGGCCGGCGTGTTGCTGCTCCATATGAGTGAGGAGGACGCATTCCACATGCTCAGATTCCTCATGTACGACATGGGGCTGCGGAAACAGTACAGACCTGATATGATCATACTACAGGTACAGTAACATTCACATGCTAACAAATATGTCATCAAATGGTATTTTTTCCCACTTATTTTTTACACCTAAATAGTGCTTTTGACATATGTTTAAAATGATGTACACTCACATGAGCTGAAGACTGCAGTCATAACAGCGGCCTTTAATTCTACATATCATTGGCCTCTATTTCCTTCACAGTGGCTGCAGTGTTTAATCACATTACCTGCCAAGTAGCAAGCATTACATTATTTTTCTGTCTCTTTTTATTTTCCATGGAAGAATGTAAGTCAGACGATGTGGAACAACATGTTGAATAAATGATGACAGGATAAAGTCTTTTTAAATCACATTTTCTTGTAGGCCTTTAAATGAGTTGATCTGTGATTGGATATAAGGTGAATTCTTTAGACAATTAGATGTGTTACTCAAGTTTTTGTACACTACTGTTCAAAAGTTTGGGGTCAGTAAGATTTTTTTTGTTTTTTTTTAAATTAAATGTATTAAATTGATCAAACATGACAGTTTAAGACATTTATATTGATTGTCCAGCCAAATGGGTTTTCACACTCTGAGAGAAACCCATAATGTATATGAGAGGACAGATCATTGTCCCAAAGACCCAATTTCAGTCATAACTTTTCCTAAAAAAAAAGTAGTTACTGCGTTTGGTTTTGTACAAAAGGATTCCTCTTGTTCAGGAGTTATAGATTGGGATAGATTATTTCTGAAATCTTAACTTTAGCGTGATCTCATTATTATAATAATTTAAATAGTTCTGTTCACTTCCTTTTAAGTAATGGGTTGCATTTATTTTTACTGCATTTAAAAATCACAAATCAAATAAACATTTAACATAATTAATCACATAGTATATCAACTTTGACAGCCCAGATACAAGTCTCCCCCCCCCCCCCCCCCAAAAAAAAAACAAAAAACAAATTCCACAGCCAACCATGTAAGAAGAATTTGATCAGATAACTGTAAGAGATGCTCAATAAAAACACCACAAGTAACCATCACATTTTTTTAGTGTTCATCAGATGAGAGATATGCTTTATATCTGTTTAATGTATTCCACAGTATACCAGAATTCTTTATCCATGATAATCGGACTTGCTGACTTCTGTCTTGTGTGTTCTCTCTTTCTCAGATTCAGATGTATCAGCTGTCTCGTCTGTTGCACGACTATCACAGAGAGCTGTACACTCATCTGGAGCAGTACGAGATCGGCCCCAGTCTGTACGCCGCTCCTTGGTTCCTCACTGCCTTTGCCTCACATTTCCCACTTGGATTCGTGGCGCGAGTGTTCGGTGAATGCACACACCCTCACTCGCACTTTCATACGCACACACGCTCGCAATACACACTTTCCCAATCTAAATGAGTTCCTGAGATTACCCATTACCACAGTGCTTTTTACAATTATACATTTAGCAGAAGTATTTATTTAAAACAGGGACAGTCCCTTTGGACAAGTTCCTTGCTCAAGGGCACTATGGTTGTAGTTCATGAATTGCATACAACCTACAATCCTTAGGGTTTTGTTACCAGCTCAGATGTTTAACCACCAAGCCACACCAGCCAGAGATAAAAGGCATCTTTTACTGAAGTAAAAAGTAAAAACGAAAGCACGTTAGGAGATATGAGCAGGCAAGTCAGATAGTGATTCTCTCAATTTCCACAGAAGTGTTTATGAAGATGGCCTGCATGTTTGCCATACTTTTGTTGTCTCGTAGGATACTGTGGAACACATACTGTACACAACAGCGCATTCTCTCTTTTGTCGTTACCAAATACATTCAGGGGCACACACATATCTGCATGTACACAAACACACCCTGACTACAGAGATATTAACGAAATGTTGCAAGCTGGCACCGGGTGCCAGGGTGGTTTTACTGGTTGGGGAAGAATTTTTGCATTTGGGTTTTTCGCTTTCTTTGTTATTTGTCTCTTAAGTGGTGCCTGCTATTGCACATATTTTCTCAAAATCCATAAATCTTAGTATTAAACTTTGGTGCATAACACGCTCTGCACTGATATCTTAAATCTTGCGGCTTATTGTGCCGTTATGATCGGAATCACGGTTGCGATTTGCACAATTTTATTGTTAACTAAAACCTAACAAACTTAACAACTTTAACACATTTCTTTATTTATTTACTTATTTACATCATCACAGTTTTAACCATGTAATAATTTGTTTTTATGATGTATTTTTATATATTACATTTGAAAAGGCAACCGCAATCTGAACAGAAAAAAACGGTATATTTGTTTTTATTCCCTCTGTATAATTTGCTGTATGAAAAATGAGATTCAATCCAAAAGTTCCGAAAAATCTAAAATATAGTTTTAGAACTGTTTTGCTATAGTAAAATTACTGTCTACATCAGAGTTTAGGTACAACCTTAATCAAACTATCCTGCCTGTAAGTTTCTAGTAATCCTAAAGATCTTGATTAACTTGTTCAGGTGTGTTTGATTAGGGTTGGGGCAAAACTCATCAGAAAAGTGGATCTCAAAGGCCAGAGTTGAGAACGCCTGGTCTACAAATGGTATAGTGTTACTAGCAATAATTTTTTTATATATATGAATTTTTACATTTGTTGCTGAATAAAATTATTCTGAGGTTTCAACTGGCAATCTGGCCTTCTCCATTTATCATTTTTAGAGAGCTGAAAATTCATTGTCTCTCTTTATCGTACTTTGCAAGCTCTCTTATCTTCTATGGGAACGCTGAAGTTAATTATGCATGATAATCACAATCGCTGATGCATGGCGACTGGCGCTAACTTTGTTTTGCCTAACCATGGATCTGTGACGGTGTGTGTGGTGTGATTATAAGGTTGAATGTCATTGACCTTGTGACACACGAACTTGCATGACTCTTTCCAAGGTTAATCTGTTGAACCATCTTGGAACCTCTCATCTTATACTCATCTCACACTAACTTACACACGTAAACATTTCTGTTTGCAATCTTTTGTCTTCACACACATACAATGCAAACGCACAACTCTCAACAAATCTACTGGAGATTTTCAGTTGCAGGTTTTTTTCTTCTAGTCTTAGGCAAAACGTGTATTGAAGTAGATGTAATAAAGAAAAGTGTAATTCCAAAATATTATATATGAAACGTTATGGTAATAAGTTTGCATACATTTAGTTTTTAAACACACTGATCATTTTAAAATAAGAGGGTACAAAAAACTACGTTTTTTTTCTTAAGCTATTTCACATAACAGATGTTTACATATAGTCCACATGACAAAATAATTATGGAATTTACACAAACGCCCTAATTCAAAACTTTACATACACATACACATTCTTAATACTGTCATTAACTGGATGATCAACGACTATATTGTATATTTTGTGTAGTTGTGTAGTCATGAGTTGCAAACAAGGGACTTATAAACATAGCGTATTCAGGGCAGTGCTAAATAAAAAAATATAGTAGTTAGTAAATGAAATATTCTATATGTAAGGAAGAATCCGCAGCAAGGTGTGCATTAAACAATTTTAATGAATGATGTTGAGGCAAAAAAATTGCCCTCTGCATATTGGATATTTAATTGTATATGCTTTATTTTCTGTTTTATTTTACCGTTGCCCTTGAACATGCACTTTAAGTTAGTTTATAAATGCAAATAATTTAATACAACTGTTTAGCAATTCTCTCTCTATATATATATATATATATATAATTTTTTTTTTTTTTTTTTTTTTTTTTTTTTCAAAATGGTAACATTTTTTGGTATTGGTGCGTTCCTAATATATTTATTATCAGGCATGCTGCTAATAGACTATTGAACTTCAGTTGTGAGCATATATTATATTATATTATATTATATTATATTATATTATATATTATATTATATTAACTGTAATATATTAACTGTAATATATTATATTGGAATGAAATTTTGCATATTGCAATCGAACATGGATGCCTTCAAATGGATTCCTTGATGTAAACTGAACAGTATTTATTGATTTTATATCTTCCAGACATGCTGTTCCTTCAGGGATCAGAGGTCATCTTCAAGGTGGCCTTGAGTCTACTTGGTAGCCACAAGCCTCTGATTCTCCAGCATGACAATTTAGAGTCAATTGTCGAGTTCATCAAAACAACCTTACCCAATCTGGGCCTTGTGCAAATGGAAAAAACAATCAATCAGGTAATATATGTGTCAGTTAACCTGCATTCCAAATAGACGTACGACTCACATCAACACATACGCACTTACTTTCGCTAAGTGTCAAGGCAGTGGCACATTTGGGTGTGGATTCTTTTTGTGCTTTTGTGGTGACACCAATATATGTGTCTTTCCCTACACAATCAACGCATACTCGTGCTTGGGTGTGTCCCATGTTCATCTTCAAATGTGGTTTCGTATAAGTACTAGTTTCATCATGAACTCGGCACAAATAATAGATGGAGTTAGTAAAGTATGGGTGTTGCTCAGTGTGTGTGTGTGTGTGTGTGTGTATGTATGTGTGTGTCTCAAATGATTCTTGCATGAAAAAGTGTTTCATGCAAGACTATTACCAAGAGCACTCTTCGTTCTCTTGAATATTTTAAATGATGGCCAACCACTCACAATGGATCGATATAGCAGCAAGAAAATTAAGCACATTTTTACATTTTTGGGAGTTCTTCTTGGGATTGGTAAATACATTTTAGAGTAGTAGACACGTATATAGAAAATCTGTAAAAGTGTGTGACCTATGTATTACGTCTTTCAAAGCCATATGATTGCTGTGCGAGGAACAGACTAAAATGTACACCTTTATTCAATGAATATCGTTTCCTGTCAAATAGACAGTGATGTAGGATAATGATAAATGATGATTTTGATGATGAATTTTAATTGTATCTAATCAATTTATTGGACAGTCTAGAATCAGAATCTTTTTAAACATGTTACAACTTATCTATTTGCTTCATATTTAAAATGTCTACTCTTTTTAAATTATATAAATATAAATGGTAGTATTTGTGCATGTAATTCCCCTGCCATAAACATGACTCCGTTATAGGATCACCAGGATAACAATTTAATTGAAGATGTCTCTGTTTGATGTCAAGGAAGTGTGTATGAGCACCCTACACTTTTAGGAATTTATGAGACTCTAAAATGGCAGTTGTGAAGAGTGCGTGTGCACGCGCGCACACACACACTCATACACAAAAACAGCTAAATGAAAACATACACAGGATGTATGTTTTCATTTTGTTGTTTTTGGATCTTGGAGTTATTTAGACCCCCCTCATCATATAACTGAAGTTTGACATGCTCTCTCACACACACACACACACAAAGAAACATGCTTTGACTTGCCCATCTTTGACATGCTCATCTTGTATATTTGTACATGTCTCCATGTAGGTGTCTGAGATGGATATCAGTAAGCAGCTGCAGGCCTATGAGGTGGAGTATCATGTTCTTCAGGACGAGCTCTTGGATGGTCCCTCCACTCTCAGCCAGTCACAGCGAGTGGCCCAGTTGGAGAAGACCAATGGAAGCCTCCGACAGCAAAACTTAGACCTCCTAGAGGAGCTACAGGTGGCTCATTTTAATACAAGCAGAATCCTTTTTTTAATACATGCATTTAGATCAGGGGTGGGCAAACTTTTTGGCTCAAGGGCCACACTGGGTTTTAAAATTTGACAGAGGGCCAGCCCAGTAGCAGATTATGAAACACGATCTCATGAAAGTGCATATCTATACCACAAATTTTATTTCTCGTGCCATTTATACGCCAAATTTATTTATTTTTTGCGTGCATATGCTACGCACTGTAAACCCCTTGGTTAGGATTAGGGGTGCGGAGTGCGTGCCTATTACACGCCATAAAGTGCGTATCATATGCACGCGAAAACTGCGTTTCATAAGCACTACAAATACAATTCGACTATACAAATTTATTTTAAGTATAATAAAATAAAACATAAAAAGCAAAGGCAGATCAGAACATTTAATGAACAAAACCGGGTTCTGTACATGGCAGACAGGGGAGCCTAGTCGAAAGCCGGGCGATAAAGGTCGGTAAACGGAATCAGTCAGGATACATCCACAAATCCAGAAGAGGAAAGAAACTAAATAGCAGACAAACCAAAGGAAAAACTAAACAGGTGTGCAAGCGGTTACCAAACATTTTTTTTTCTCTGTGAGTTTCCAAAAAAGGAAAAAACATTAACGTGCAACAAGTCTATGCGCTTAAGTCGCTGTCTGTTTGGTTTCCATGGTGACGCGTCATTGCTTGTTAAGTGACACCGCAGCAACAACAGCGCTGAATGAACGATTATCTGCTTTTATGTAATTTTTCCTTTTTTACATTTGTTAGCTATGGCATGAAGTATCTGATATTCCGATTGTCAAATATATGCAACGCAATATATATATATATAATGCAAAGTATTGCAAGAAAAAGGCAAAATGAATGCGATCTTAAGACAATTTTTTAAATACTCGACGGGCCGGATTAAACAGCCTAACGGGGGCGTAGTTTGCCCACTCCTGATTTAGATAGATTACAGGCTTATTCACATGTTATCTGAATTTTCAACATTAACAAGATTTCAAATTGGAATGTATCTTTTTTCATTAGTATTATTTATTCAGCTGTTAGTTTCCCTGCAAAAATTCTTCCTGAATATTTTGTACTTTTTTATTTTCTTTCTTTTTTTACATTGCATTTGGCTGACATTTATCGTCTTCCATCAGGTTGCCCACGCTAAGATCAGGTGGCTGGAGACTCGTGTGGACGGCCTGATGAATCGAGAGTCAGAGCTGCAGTCGGAGGTAAAGACTCTCCAGCAGGAACAGACAGAGCAGCAGCAGACTGTATCCAATCTCAGAGATCTCCTCAGGAGTCTGGGTATAAACAGCCCCTCTCCTGAGCAGGACAACCTCACCAACACAAGCAACAACCAATAACTATTGCCAGTGAGGATACAGAGTCAAGTCTTTATAAACACTCAACTGTCATCACCAGCTCTGCTATCAAGCTCCTCTTGTAAATATCACATCTGTCATAATCCTATTGGCTCTGTCGTTCTTTAAACAAGCCATCTTAGTGGAGGGTTTTCAGGGCACTGGCCTTCCTTCAACTGAGATGATCTTGGAGATCTTATCTTGGTCTTTCTCGCCAGAACTGATCAAACAACCTAAAAGATCAAAGCATTAAACAGCTCAAAATAGCTGAGATGCCTCTCTTTCTGGTTCTAAGCTTTCGTGACTGGCTTTTACTTTATGGACAGAGAGGGTTTGGATCACTATTTTTTTAATAGACACTCCCTGCTGTGGTTTCTGTGTTTTTAACATGGCAATGACCCCAACAAAGCCTCTCCATGGCAGATTTGATTGGCATTCATACATTAGATTGACAGTTCCCAAGAAAGCACTGAACAGCCCTATGAAAGGCTACGGATAAATGCACTCTTTCTGTGCAGTGTAATTTTGCACCGTTCTTATTTCGTGTGATTGTTTGTGTTTGTGTGTGAGCATGTATGGATGTGGCAATCAACCATTATATTCCTGTGCAATATAAACTAAAAAAAGAAAACCCTCTAGAACACTCTAAACCTGCACAAACTTCTGTTCTAACAGAAACCAAAGAGGAGCTTCAAAATCTGAGTGCACTTCCATAAACAGAGAAATATGTTTTTTTTTTCATCTGAGGCTCAGACCGAATGCTGCGGATTTACTCAGATTACCCAGAAATCACTTGCACTCAACAGAAAATCCTGACTGACACATTTGCCCAAATAAGATTAAAACCATTTAAGCAACATACGGTTCCTTTCATTATTACTCACAAACTTCGCGCATAAACTCAGTATCCATCAATTTCTACGCGTCTTTTGGATAATTTGGATTTTGAGGTTTCCAATGATGCCGTTTTTAGCTACTTGGCGGAAAGTATTTTAACACTTTCTCAACTTAAAAAAAAAAACTTCAGGTGCTTTTATTTGTGATAGTGTGTTTGTCTGAGCACACTGTACGCAAGTGTCGGTTTTAAACGAGTTGTCACCTCTGTATTTTAGCGTGATATATTTTGGCAGTAGGAAATACATTGGAAAAAGGGTTGTGAGTGAATGAGGAAAGAAAACAGATAATCTTGATTCATTCGCGTGACAATATGCCCTTACCCTTTGACCTCTTGTGCTTTTCTGGAGAATTCCATTCGTGTTGGAAAGACAGGGACACTGTTAAAACATCATTCTTGATGAAGTGCTTTATTTTTATTGGTTTTTATTGAGAGTATTATTCTTATTATATGCATTAAATACATTTGAAATAGTTTGATGTGAGTTGCGTTGATTTACTTGATATGCAGCTTTGGTTTCATTTCGGTTGTGTGTGTGTGTTTCTCGCTCCAAAGAGCAATTCCATGTAATACTTTGAATTGGATGTTCTGTTGAATCATTTCATTAAACAACATTGCACCTGGTTTTAACGATCTACAGTGAATACTGAGATGCATTTCTTCAGGAAAGCATCTGTAGAAGCTTTTCTGTAAATGAAATGCTCCACATGCTTCGACTTGTTAAAGTGAGGTCAAGTTTACAGTTCGGCTAAGCTGGATTTCTTTCAATGCCTGTAAGACACTTGAAGAGGTGAGTTTGTGTATGTCTGTGTGTTTATATATATAGTTGCAATCAAAATGATTCAACCCCCTCGACCTGGAAGACATTTTGCTGCAGAGAACAAAACTTTATGAAAACAATTAAACAAAGGAATCGGGAAACTATTATAAAAGGTTTATTCGTACAAATTTGAGTGATTCTGAGAATGTAAAGTTGATGAAAAAAAATTAAATTGGTTCTAAGCATTCATGTAGCCTACGAAATTATTCAACACCCAAAAAGTAAATTTTGTGCAGAATCTTTTATTCTTTATAACCTGGACAGAGCTTGGAAGTTTCTGTCACCTCTCTGCTGCAATCTTGCCCCATTCCTCACTTGAAAAAGCATCCAGATCACTGATAATCTTTGGTTTTCAAGTTACCACTGCTTTCTTCAAATTCCACCAAATTTTTACAATGACATTTAAATCTGAAGGCCACTCAAGAACATTGTACGACTGATCTCTGATCCAAGCTTCAGTAGATTTGGAATGGGATGGCTTTGGGATGGCTGTACGTCCATTGATCATCAAGCTTCAGTCTCTGCACCGAAGACATCACCATCTTTACCAAAATGCCTTGATACTTCAAATAATTCATGGTGAATCATTTTGATTGCAACTGTGTGTATATGTGTATGTGTGGTATTAATATTTATTCAAATTATTTAAGGATTAGTTTACATTTATGCATTTTGACAGATGCATTTTATTTTTTTATGTATTCTCTGCCAATTAAACCCAACCTTATTGTTGCTTGTGCCATGCTCTACTGTTTGAATGAATATAAAATTCAAATAAATATATTTAGGACATTTTATTATGAATATGATGACAAGTAATGCATTATATCAGAATTGTCAACAATACACTGCTACATCAGTGATCACTATAGATTAGTGTTTAATCATTCTTTAGTGAAATTTTCTTTATGAAAATAGTTATGAATTGATGTAATATTAACATTGAGGATAAGCAGAAAACAAAAGTGATATGATTTCACTTCAAACCCCTGGATATCATTGTGTGCTTGTTTCTGATGTGCTTAATTGTAATTCAAATTAATTCTGTATAATATAAATGTAAACAGATTTATCATATAAATTGCAATGTCTGTAGACATAAGATAAATTGGAAGATTTAACAAAAATAGTATATTGGCTCTTGTTTGAGTCCTGAGCCAAAAGGAGTTTCCGAATCCTGTTATAGGCCATTAATAACTTAAAACCTAAGAAAGTGCTTTCATCATGTGTTTGTTTTGGATGTGAATGATGTCGTCATGTGTTGGTCTTATTGATTGCCTAACTGCTACACAACATTCATCAGTGCTCATCAAACATTTCTTAAACCATGAGCAAATACAGTGTGTTTTAACTTAAGCCCTGGAATCAGTGGAATCTGTGTGATGTGTAATAGCCTACAACTTTCAAAACCAATGATCAAAGTCAAACGACAGCAGACATACACATTACTTAATAACAGGTGGGCGTTTAGATAGGAGGGAGCTACTTATCTGAGCCGTTTTATAAGCTGATTTATGACTAAACTAACCTTTTGTGTGTGATAATAAATGTAGCAATATAACTTTATTTTCCACAATCATGTTAACAAGAACAAAGACTTTCTCTGATCAACTGCTGTAGAGCCTGTTCCTCAGCTGTCATGTTTCTGAATGTGTTTGTGAGTGCCCAAATATTCCAGGTAGGCTAAGTGCCAGTTAAGCTCAGTTTTAACCATCTATAATACATTCAGAACAAATTGCACTAGCACACACACATCCTCCCACTCATTTTCTCACCCATCTTTAATTTCACTTAAATCTAGCTCTGTTGTTTTGTGTAATCAGAGCCGATCAGCTCTATACGCACACTACGCAAGTTGCGTAGGGCCCCGCAAATTACTCAAGGCCCCGACTCCCCCTCGTGTCAAAGCGCGTCGATCAAAGTTGAAAAAATCGATGAGAAAATTAAGCGGAACTATCATTCTGGTCACGAAAAGAGAGAAAAAACACACAATGGGAGTGAATTGCGGAAACAGCTATCAGGTAGACTTGTGTTCTCTCCTCTCCAAGTTTGATGTCAGCAAATGTGCATCTCTCTCTAGTTTGTATGTCTGTCTCTCACCCAGCGGGCAGTGCACCTTTTGGTATTTCTGTGTCTTGCTTGCTAATGCCGGCCACTTCCAGGGCTTCTGTGACTTTGTGCCTGACAAAAAAAAAAAAAAAAGTGAAAGTGAAATATTACGTTTGATAAACGACAAAGGGCAACGGTGTTTGTTTATAAACTGCGGAAACCGCGTCGCGCGTTAACATGCGTTCATATGCGCGTGCGCGAAATGAAACGAGCACTTTCCAGCAACACATCTGTGGGGACCAGTACAATATGGGCGTGATGCCACTCCTCATTATAGGCGCACATACTTTAAAAACAAGACAATTAATTATCTAGTCTCCAAGTCAGTTTAGTTACAACTCTGCAATAAAGCAAGATGAAAAGCAATATATTGACAATGACTATTGGTTTATGGGCTATATTGCATTTAAAATGTTGATTGGCTGGACATAGGCCTACTGGTTAATATGGATGCACATCCCTCAGTAAATAATAACCACCAAGTATTGCTTTTATCATTTAAAACACAGTAACATGCTATGACAAGCCATTTTAGCTTTTATTCATTCACAGGATGCATTTTTGATATTAATTACATTTGTACTATTTAAAATGTGAACTCTTGATATTAAGAATGTACTTTTTCTAGTAGCAATGTCTGTTTCTGATATCAGGAATTACATTTTCATTAGTACTAGTTAAAGGAAGGAGGATTGTAATGGGAGCACTGGGGTGTCAGGTGTGACTGTGTGGCAATGGGAAATGGTTGACATGGCTCACGGGTCAGGGAGGGCCCCTTAACAGAATTTTGCTTAGGGCTCCAGGAAGGTCAGGATCGGCTCTGTGTGTAATAGCTGAAATGTTTTTGTTTTTTTTAATCAACACATCTTTTCGCAAAAGAGGTGTCGAAATAGTTACTGGTGAAACCACCGTTCCGTTGTTCTGCTTCCTCCTCACCTTTCATTCACATATACCTTTCTCACCTATTCTTCCTCTTGGCAACACTAGAGTGATTTGTAGTTTTTGCCAAATTGTGGTTTTGCTACACCCGTCGTGCTTCAGCCACACCACACGGTCTGTAAGCAGTTTGGAATGGCACAGCATATCAACAGTTACTCTGGTTGTGTAAGATTTCGGTTACACTTTATTTGGTAACACTTTATCTTAAGGTGTCTTTGCACTGTAATTATACATTTAACTACTGAGTAATATTAGGGTTTGGTTTAGGGTTGGTTGTATGTAATTATGCATACTTTATAGTTATTACTAGTAACTACAAGTAACAATGACATTGTAAAATAAAGTGTTACCAAGACTTGGGTGATGGGCTGTGCTCGAAGTGGGTACACACTTCTATATTTTGAATTTAATTAACTTGTCTTTAGTCTTTACAATATTACATCACATTTTTCACACAGAGTATAAATGGGATTTTCTACATAATATATTACTGCTATACATTTAATATTTTATCATACTTGGTTGATTTGACGTATATATGATGTTATACAGCAACATTTAATCTTTATAATTTAGGGTGCGTTTAAAAAACAATGTAAAGGGCTTGTTTAAAGAGGATAGTAATATAAAAACATGCCTTAGCAAGCACCACTAACTATCTAACATATTTATATTTTGTTTTCTGCTTAAAATAAATGCATTAAAAGTGTAAAAACTACTCGACAAGTTTATCTTAGGAGCACATGCAGAGGGCAGAGGAACACGTACACTCAAATGGGATGGTCAGGAAACAATCTGCCCTGCCTTTAAGCTTCATGTGCACAGAGGAAATGTAGCCCAGGACAGCATCTGAAAACATACACAACACACACACACCAACTTTGCTCTTAGAGACACACCCAAACCTCCCTGGTCTTATTTCAGCCTATCCTGAGAAGGCCCTGTAGTGAAAAACACTGTATGGCGGTTCAGGACATTGAGGTCACATCCGAAAATGTGGCAAATGACCCATTTGGTGACCCATCCCTCCCTTTTCTTTCTCCCTTTCCTTCTTTTTTCTATTCTCCTGTGTCTGATGCAATGCAATGTTCATTGGTTCCAACCCCAAATGTTCATGTTCATCCGTTGTTTCTACTGCAACACTGATACAAAAGGTTCCTGGCAAAAGACGGGGGAAAGTCATACAAATGCAAATATTTCACCACTTCTATACATACCGCTTGAAACGCCTCATTAATCTTTTCATTCAATGTATAGGTTGTTCATTCTTAAAAGCTTCTTTAAGTCATCTTTTTGTATAGCGCTTATATCGTCACAAAAACTGAAAGTGCAAGTATACATAGTAAAGCGAGCACAGGCAAATGTCTTTCGATTGTGGGAGTTGTATGGAATGTGTTCAGAACTAGTTAGTGTACATCGCTTCAGTTTGTTGGCCTAAATGAGTTGCTATATTCCTTAATGTTATTAAGCACCACACCTAGTTTATGCAAATATCTCAGGGTGTGGTGTCACAGCAGAGACTGTTAATCAAGTTTCATTTGATTCCTTTCTATTCAAAAGAAAATTGCTTTGTATTTAGGTTTTGATCAAGATAAACGTTTCTAAACCTCATGTGACAAAAGTAGTTCTGATAATTTAGAATTTTATCTAATATATATATATATATATAATATATAATATATACACACACACATACATACATACATACAATATATATATATATATATATATATATATATATATATATATATATATATATATATATATATATATATATATATATATTACATCATGTGTGTGTATATACATGTGTGTTGGCCAAAACGATGATTTAATATTTTTGAATGTTATGTTTTACATTTTTGCTGCTTCATAAATAAATGATTTTGCATTACCTAATTGTTTTACCAACACATGGAATAAAAATAAATAAAATGGCAGGTTCCATTGCGACAAATTAGACCATAGACTGTGCTTGCTTTCTTTTTTCTTTTTTTTTTTTTTTTTTTACTTTTTGAAAACATCATTTGCAACAATTACAGACTGACACCTTCGATAAATTTTTTTTTGAGGAAGTCTTTGTTCGGTACATTCCATTATGTTGGTTTTAATGAGTGCTTTGTGTCATTAGGGATTTATGATTTTCAGAGTGATGATTTGGTTAACAGACCTATGAATGTTGAATGTGTTGCTCTCGGTTGAGCCAGCTAAACCGAGTGACTATGATGTGACTCACTCGGCAAAGCAGAATCTGAAACTGTCTCTGAGAAGAACTCTATTGAATTCAAACTGAAAATAAATTCTACAATTTTCGTAGGAAATTGGCACGTTTTTTATTTATTTTTTTATCTTTGTGTTGCTGGAATGTAGAATTTCTTGTCACAAGTTACAACCATGAAAATCCTGAAAATAGAACAGATCAATACTGGCTGTGATTTATATTTTTATCTGGCTTGTTATGTATAAAAAAACCCTTACATTGTGTTTTGATAAGACCTCTTAATCTAGTTCTGAATAAGCCTTTAAGCACATAACACAGATAAGATAAATGACAGGCAAGTGCAAACGGAATAAATTACCTGTCTTAACTGGACAGATGCCATGTGTTTATATAACTGCTATTCTCAAGGTTTCTGCATGACGCCATACATTTTCTTCTCTAATATGCAAGTTAGGCAGATGGGTGGAGTTGCAGCTGGAAAGTAACAGGACCTGTGAAGACATGAGAGGCATGTTCTTCCTCCAAACACTTACTAAAACATGTACACCAAAACCATGTTATGATACTAGCATAAATTTAAAATTTGAAAACTGTTTTTTATATTTTAAAAAGTAAAATATTCCAGTGATGACAAAACTGCATTTTCAGCACCATTATTCCAGTCTTCAGTGTCACACGATCCTTCAGAAATCAAGAAACATTTATTATCATCAATGTTTTTTTTTTTTTGATGAAGAAAAAGCTCAAAAGAACAGCATTTATTTAAAAATATGTAAAAAAAAAAATAAAATAAAAAATAAAAAAATACTGTCGCTTTTTGATCATTAATTTAATGCATCCTTGCTGAATGAAAGTATACATTTCTTTAAAAAAAAAAAAACAACAACTTACGAACTGACCCCAAACTTTCCAATGGTAGTGTATTTTTTATTTCTTATTTATTTATTTATTTATTTTAAATAGATAATGCAGCTGCTAGAATTCGTACCAGGTCACGAAAATAGCACCATATAACTCCAATTTTATCATCTCTAAACTGGTTAGCTATTAAGTTATTGATTACAAAGTATTGCTACTGGCCAATAAAGCCCTAGGTTCAGCTCCTGTGTATTTGACTGATCTTCTATCACACTACTGTCTAGCACGCTCTTTAAAGGGATAGTTCACACAAAAATGAAAATTCTGTCATCATTTACTCACCCTCAAGTTGTTCCAACTTGGGTTCCAACCCAACAAAGGTTGAACACAAAAGAAGATATTTTGCAGAATGCTGGTAACCAGACAGTTGACGGTAGCCATTGACTTACATAGTATTTTTTCCTACTATGGAAGTCAATGACTACTGTCAACTGTCTGTTTGATTACCAACATTCTTTAAAATATCTTATTTTGCATTCAACAGAAGAAAGAAACACATACAGGTTTGGAACAACATGAGGGTGAGTAAATGATGACAAAATGTTAATTTTTGGGTGAACTATCCCTTTAAGGTCTCCAAACTCTGGACTCTTGGTTGAACCTATGACATCTATGGAGAGTGTTTTCACAGTTGGCTCCCAAAACTCTGGAATAGCCTTCCTGATCATGTTTGAGGCTTAGACACTCTCCCAGTTTAAATCTAGACTAAAGACACATCTCTTTAGCCAAGCATCTCATAATGCATCTCATAACCTTTCACTCCAATTATATCTGATCAATTGTGAATGACGATCTATTGCTTGAATATTATGAACCGCAGCAACGCTAAATATTTTCTATTTTCTTTCTGTTTCAACCTCGGGATGGGCATCCAAGATTACATCAGCTCCAGTTTGGATCCAGCCTCTTAGGAAGACTTTAGATGACCCCAAGACCTTTGAAGAAATGACACCAACTCTGAATCAACAAAAAACAATCGTTACGATCACAACTTGTAATAATTGCTTTAATGAGATCATTGTTTCATGCCTTAATGAATAAATGATGTTCGCTAACTGCATTTGTATTATCTTAGAAATGTACATTTCTGACACATGGACACAGTCACCTCTGATAACAGATTACTCTAAATAGTAATGTAATTTTAAATGTAGTTTTCTGTAAAGCTGCTTTTAAACAATATTGTGAAAAGTGCTATACAAATTAATGTGAAATTGAATTTAATTGTGGATGAGCCACCTTTATTAAGTAGATGTACGCACACACACACACACACACACACCAATTAGGAAACATACTCTGTTCAATGCATAATGTTTTGTTTTTCCTCATTGCTGGCTTTTTAAAATTGTTGAAGTGAAAGATCAGCTTTTTTTCCCATTAGCAATCAATGTAAGACCTCCCTGAATCAACTGATTCACTTTGTTTAGTACACATTTGTGCCCATAGTAACCTTCATGCCTTGAGTGAACTGAAGGATTCACTCATCCAGAAATGAGTTGAATAATAAAACCATCAGTAGTGGATATTCCAAATGAGGTGCTTACATTACTCAAAATTCTCAGGAATGCAGGCATATGCCCGTATTTATAGCAAAACTGGCATAATCTGCTTTTGGAAATCAGCATGCATGGTACATAATTGGAATTCTGTAGCTTAATTTGCATATTCAGACTTATCCAAGGTGACAAAATGACCATATTTTTACCACAGGAACCACATTTTGAATCTTTGGGTAACAGCCAACCACCAAGTCACCATTTCTGTCTGTTTCCCTTTCCTATTGTTTTTGCTCTGTTTTTGTGATTGGCAATGGCAACCAGATGATACAAGACTCTTTCTCGTCTGTCTTGCTAAAGTGTATACAGCGCATGTATAGCCTCATTAAATGTTTGTGCTATAGCCCGCAGACTGTGATGAGTTCATTTTAACAGAATGAATACCGTTCATACAATGAACATACAGTTCCCAATAATCACACCTCAGGAATGACTGCTTTACCACAAGATACTTTCTTTTGCCGTCAGGGACTGGAGCGTGTTCAAACAGAGGGTTAAAGGTAGGTGGGTATAGGCTAAGTTGTAAAGGAAAGGTATTTATATATGTATTTACATAAGTTAATAACAAATGTAATTACACACAAGTATTTGTTTAAAAATATAAGAACAATATAAAAACATGTATAAGTGCATTGTATCAAATGATTAGTAGGCTACTAGTTACAGAATCTTAATATAACTTAGAAAATTCATACTTCAACCTGCACTAGATGATTTTTGGTTAAAAAATAAGCAAAATTTAATTATTCAGTCAGAACCTACAAATCTATGTTTACCTTTATTTTCTTTACTAATCACATTGCTATTGTGGCCCTATAATATTAATGACAATTTTGAGTTCCATAGTATAGCTTGAAATAAATTCAATGAGGTAGCAGATTATTTCTGGTATCATTCAGTTTCAATATGCCTTGGTTTTAATCATGTTAGAATGGATAAAAGCTCAATAATCCATATCTCTTTCAAAACATGTTTAATGCAACAACTTTTCAGCCCTGTTACATTCAAAATAGACTAAGTATAACCGATGATGTGCTTGATGAGTTAAAAATGAATGCAACTATAATGGCATACTAATAAAGACAATGTTTTAACCATACGGCCAAAAATCTTTGATAATGCACACCATAAAACATATTAAAAATAAGTGAAATATTGGAGAGTTGAACTAAACGTAAGCTGATGTAAGGGGCAAAGACAAACTCTGAAGTCCACACACACACACACACACACACACACACACACACAAACCTATTGATACTTTCTCTGGAAGTCACACCTTTTTTTAGTGTCTGTTTATATCACATAAATCAGCAAGGTGATTATAACTCATTACTGTCAAAACGTTCTTTCTTCACTACAGGTCTAATTTATTCATTTTGTTTCTTTGTTTTGGCATGTCTCTATAGATATCGCCAAAGTTTGTTTTGTAAATTGAGCCGATCCTGACCTTCCTGGGGCCCTAAGCAAAATTCTGTTAAGGGGCCCTCCCTGACCCGTGAGCCATGTCAACCATTTGCCATTGCCACACAGTCACACCTGACACCCCAGTGCTCCCACTACAATCCTCCCTCCTTTAATAGACATTGTTACTAGAAAAAGTACATTCTTAATATCAAGAATTCACATTTTAAATAGTACAGATTGAATTATTGATATCAAAAATGCATCCTGTGAATGAATAAAAGCTAAAATGGCGTACCACAGCATGTCACTGTGTTTTAAATGATAAAAGCAATACTTGGTGGTTATTATCTACTGAGGGATGTGCATCCATATTGACCAGTAGGCCTATGTCCAGCCAGTCAACATTTTAAATGCAATATAGCCTAGGCTATAAATCAATAGTCATTGTCAATATATTGCTTTCCATTTTGCTTTATTGCAGAGTTGTAACTAAACTGACTTGGAGACTAGATAATCATTGTCTTGTTTTAAAAGTATGTGCGACTATAATGAGGAGTGGCATCACGCCCATATTGTCCCACAGGTGTGTTGCTGGAAAGTGCGCGTTTCATTTCGTGCACGCGCATTTGAACGCATGTTAACGCGCGACGCGGTTTCCGCAGTTTATAAACAAACACCGTTGCCCTTTGTCGTTTATCAGACGTAATAAATAGTTGTATTTCACTCTCACTTTTTTTGTAAGGCACAAAGTCACAGAAGCCCTGGAAGTGGCCGGCATTATCAAGCAAGACACAGAAATTCCAAAAGGTGCACTGCCCCGCTGGGTGAGAGACAGACAGACAAACTAGAGAGAGAGAGATGCACATCAGCTTAACTTTACTGTTCTTTGCTGACATCAAACTTGGAGAGGAGAACACGTCTACCTGATAGCTGTTCCCGCCGTTCACTCTCATGGTGTGTTTTTTTCTCTCTCTCTTTTCGTGGCAGAAGGATAGTTCCGCTTAATTTTCACATCGATTTTTTTTAGGGGCCCTGCCTACGCAACTTGCGTAGGGCTGATCGGCTTTGTTTGTAAAGAATAGAAATTGTAAATATAAAACTAAATTTACTGCAAAAGATAAAATGTTTTGGAGAAGATTAAGTAAAATATCACACTGCTACTGTACACACATGATAATGACACATGAATGGCATGTTATGACTGGTCCTTCAGGCTATCAATTAAGATGACACACACAACTGGTTATGGAACTTCCCGTGTTCTCGTAAAATGGCTTAAAATATGCCTATAGTGTTTTTTATTATTATTTTTTATTCAAAATGCCAAAAGATTTCTGTGAGTTTATGTTTAGGAGATTGAAAATTTGCTAAAAGTTCAGTGGGCTAAAAAATATCATTCATGGAAAGTCCTTGTAAAACACATGCAAGTGTGTGTGTGTGTGTGTGTGGTCCTGGTGAACATTAGGGGGACAAAATGTCCTCACAAAGATGGCAATATCTGAAATCCTTGAGCTTGTTTGGACATATTATGGTCCCCGTGAGGAAAACAGCTTATAAATCATATGAAGTGATTTTTTTTTATTTTTATGTAAACGTTTTCTGGGATGTATGCTTAGGGTTAGGAGATATAACATAGGCTACAGTTTGTATAAAAATAATTATGTCTATGGAAGTCCCCATAAAACATGGAAAACCTATAGCCTATACGTGTGCATGTGTGTGTGTGCATGCCATGCAAATACACAATGCAATATCTACCTTAAATGTTATGCTAAACCCAGGTTTGGAATTTACTTTATCATCCTCTTTGAAAGTAAGACACACCCAACATAAATAATATTCAAAATGTAAACGGATTCTGTAAATGAGCCGTGATATTTGCTCCGCACATGCGTATTCATGTTTTTACTGATCAGATAGCTATATGATTAATCAAAACGATTCCATTTACACATGGTCACTATATGCTGATTTAGGCTAGGCCTAATAAGTTCAAGAAGTGAGTTCACGTCACCGAAAGCAACAGATATGTGAGCTGCATTTTATTGATTAGCTCATTTCAAAATCTAAGACCGCAATAGGAGAGAGTGCAGTAACACTGGTAAGATCATTTAGTTTCTATACTTTAAATAAAGATGGTTGTGTGTTGAGCATCTGCGACTTAGGCCTACTTTCATTTGAATTTGCCTTAGCCTATAGTTTGCGCATTGACTTGATGAAGAGATTCAGCTGCTCATCTGGGTTGATGTGTTGCAGTAGCGCTGTCATATCTGTCTATAACATGTCTTATAGCCTACAACACGCTCTCACACGTTTATTTTTTTTTTTTAGCATTGTTGGGGGGAGTAAAATTTACATATGTGGTTTCAACAACCACATGTTCAGTTTCGTCTGGAATGCGTTCCAGATCACCTCCTGAAGTGGTCTGAGTGATTGGATTTAAACAGGTGGACAGGTGTAAACAGGCCCTTTGCTTTGATAGTGAAAATTTTGGAAGACGTGATCGCCACGTTCCGAAGATATCAGCATAATAAATAGCTTATTATCATTTTATGACTGTTAAGCTAACTTATACCATTGCAAACGATAAAACGGACATATGACATTGTGTCATGGATGGTCATTACATAATTTAGAGAAATGTGCGAGTAGGTCAGCGTGGGACGGTTGAGACACAATAGAATGTAACTTACTCCTGGTGGCCACAGCCACATATGCCACAACTTTGAGTGACCACTGAACGGTCGTTTTCTTTCTTCTGTTTTTGTTGTATTTGTATCTGACTGAAACAAAGGGAATGAATGAATTTGAATTTAATTGAATTACATTTGCAATAAACGGTTAGCCAGCTTTAGAGCATTAAGAATAGGTGTTCTGTTGTGGAAAATATAAACTACTTATGGATATTATTAATTTGTAATATTTAAGGACACAATCGAAGGAAATATGTGAAAAATCACTTCTAGTTTTTGTGTAGTGATGAAAAAAGAATTGTGTCTCTAGCCTACTGTACTCAGTCTACCCTACTAAGGAGTCAATAATATGAAAAATAATAAATAAAGTTAGATAAACACGGGAAAAACAAACAAAAACAAATAGTAAGTGATAAATGGTGTGCCATGTTTAATATTCTTTCATAATATGCTTTTATAAAATTTTGTGCCCCCTCTTGTATTTTTCTTGTATTGGCAAATAATTTTCAATAGATAAATTAGCCTTTTTATATTCTTTTCTTGTTGACTATTGAACTATAACTTTTTTATTGTCTGAAAGGTTGTCTTTCTTTGTATCTTATGTTTGTTAAAATTTGCAATACTAAAAAAAGTGATAAATGGTAGTAGAACTTGATGTCAAATTATGTCAAGAAAGTTCACTATTATTTTGAGATGAATAAGGAGTCGGATAGAGAGATAAATCATCCTTTTCTAATTAAAATGAATGTTTTATAAATGTGATTAATCAAAACAATTCTATATTTTGGTGTTGGTGGTTGATCTGGTTTCATGGAATGACTCATGCCTTTTCATCCCTGTATGTTGAGTGACAAATCAATTTCAATGTGTTTGTCAGGCAATCCTAAAATATGTTAACCATGGAGCTCATGTTTACAGAGGCAATTGACTTGAGATTGACTTCCCAGGAGGTTCTTATTCTTCAGAAATGGTTTTGGGTGTGGTCCAGGCTTTATCATAGCTGTCTTCAATAACCTTTTAAAGGGTAAGTATTGCTTAAGGGATGGGTTTTGGTCAGGTCTTGGCCACGCGTAGCAATATACATGAAATCACAGCTGTCTTTGTGAAATATTTCAACATAATACATTTCAGCTGTCACTCCCAATGCTCACTTTGTCATAACAGCCTGTTTAACCTTTTGTGTATGTACTTGCATGTGACAGATATAACCTTTTCACCTGCATTTCGCCAAGAGCGACCCTCTGAAGTTGTACCTGTCCCAAGGGGAACCTGTGAACAGAAAGTTGAGAAGTTTAGCAGAATTTATAGAATACTTGCAGAACATGTTAAACCAGGAGGAGAGTCTGTAAAGCACTTGTTTAATGTTTGCTGGAACACGGAAACTGTCAGAAAATATAATATATATATATATATTTTTTTTTTACATATTTACACTAAACAGCACACCCAACCAGAGTTTATTCCCTCACTCTGACCTGAATCTCTGAATCAAATGAGGACAACTGAAAGCATTTTGTATCTAATTCCAATTGTATGACATAAATGATTTGCATAAATTCTCACTGCAGGCAAACTAAAATGCAGAGGTACGATTTCATGTCAGGGTTTATAAACAATGTCGTTCTCTCCTGGGGGCATCACTTTGCCACCCAACCCTCTTATGTGACAGTAATGTGTGCAATTAATCATTTTAATAAACCATGTGTTGCTGTGGAATAACTAGTCACTGTAAAGGGGTTGATGCTAGAGGTGACTAATCCATTTCTTTCATTAAATTAGAACAGTTGATATCTGTTTTATCTACTGTAAATCAAACATATATATGGTAACATGTGCTATTTGAAAGTTTCCATTCAGAAACTAAAGTGTTTAAACACTGAAAAAAGTGTGCGATTTACTTCACTCAAAAAAATGCAGGTTTTATTATCTGTAGGGAGGATCACACACATGCATTTTGAGTTTCATGTTTTACGGGGACTTTCCATAGACATAATGATTTGTACTGTATACTGTACAATCTGTATTCTATCCTCTAACCCTAACCCTATAACCATCACAGAAAACTTTCTGCATCTTTACATTTTCAAAAAACATCACTTAGTATTATTTATAAGCTGTTTTCCTCATGGGAAACACTATTTGACATCTATTTGAGTTATATGATATTTAAAATGATGCAGTCATATTCATAGATAATATTCTTCAAACTTTCTTGCCCTGTGAAAGTGATAGTTGTTGCCAGCACAACTGTAGAATGTGCAGAAGAATACAGCAACTTGTTAAGCAGAGAACCAAAAGAAGAAAAACACTTCCCTTAACCAAGCATCACTGCCAAATACTTTTTGCCCATTGTTTTGTAAGACAGACCATCCCTGTAAAAAAAACGGTAATATTCCGGCAGCTGAAGTGCCAGAAATTCTTTTTACATGACATTTACATGTTTTTCATGTAATTTTACACAGGAAATGTACATTTGCAGTCTATTTCTGTAATTTGACGTGTTTTTTTTTACTACATTTCAAAAATACATGAAAAATCTGTCAAATAAAACAGTAAAATTCCGTAAAACTACTTTTTTTTTTACAGTGTAGCTTTTGTTTGACACATTGTGATTCAGCTGTTATACTTATTTTCTCCAATCACTTGTGGTCTTCGTAAATTACATAAAAATCCATGAAAACATTCATTGGCTGTACATTGTGAACTTTCCATTGATTGTTAATGTGTTGTTTCGAATCTATTCATTTTATTGTCAACAATTCATCCATTTCAATGTTTCCTTTTCTAATTAAAAATCTATAATGTTTAAACAAATCCAGTCAAGTACTTTCTGTAAAGCTCTTTGAAACATTTATACAAATAAATTTGACTTAACTATTAACAATCAAACAAAAAACAGCAATCATAACAATACAAAGTAAAAACTGCACTGTTAAAGGTACAATATGTAAGAATTTTGCATTAAAATATCCCATAATCTCAAGGCCAGTGTTATATATTTTGTTAAAGGTCCCGTTCTTTGTGATCCCATGTTTCAAACTTTAGTTAGTGTGTAATGTTGTTGTTAGAGTATAAATAATATCTGTAAAATTATAAAGCTCAAAGTTCAATGCCAAGCGAGATATTTTATTTAACAGAAGTTGACTACATCGAACGGCCCGTTTGGACTACATCCCTCTACTTCCTTCTTTAATGACGTCACTAGAACCGTTTTTTGACTAACCTCCGCCCACAGGAATGCTCCCTCAACTCTACCGAAATTCGTTGATGTACTTGCGCACTTCTAATAACTTACTGTGTTTACTCAGCTCTTACAGTGATTTTCTGAAGTAAAACTGACGCTTCATCTTTTGTGTGATGTACAATAAACTTTATTAAACTCATCAGTATATGTTTGATCATCATTCAGACAGCAGACTTGTAGGCTATTAATAAATAATGGATACATACAAGCAGATGACAAATACGTTATAATAACCGTAATTAAACTACTAAACCATACCTGTTTCATCTCTATACAGCACTCTGACTCTGTAGGCATTATTGTCCGACTCGAAATGAACACCTTTACTGAGAGTTTCTGATATTATCATCATTCCGTGAGATGAAATTGTCCTGAGAGACTGAGCGCGAGCTCATGAAGCTCCGCCCCCTGTGCCGTCCAGCAGCACCTCATTTGCATTTAAAGGGCACACACTGAAACAGCGCGTTTTTCTGAGCCCCAAAAAATGACAATTTAAACATGCTGTAAAAAAATGATCTGTTGGGTATTTTGAGCTGAAACTTCACATACACACTCTGGGGACATCAGAGACTGATTTTACATCTTGTGAAAAGGGGCATAATACGGGACCTTTAAGTTGATTACTTACAATATCCCAAATGTTTCCAACTATTTTTAAATCGTGAGAAAATTGCGATTTTAACCAAGGAAATGGGGCGTTAGAGCAGGGGGGAGCTGGGAGTCGCCAGTCAATTGCGTCATATCCGCGTTACCCTCGGTTTCCGCTCGTACTGCGTGGAGTCCTGGACAAATGCGGAAGTTGTAGTTGTAGCGTCTACCAAGCAACAAACGTTAGCTTGTTTCTTGCTGTCGTTATGGAACACAATTATTCTTTACCGATTGCAGCTGGTTCTGTCGACAAAGCATGCTTAATTTTATATTTTCCAAATGTAGCATTCGGTAATAGTTATGTTTATGTAAGGGAAGTATTATTGCTTTAGGTTTGTGTTTAGTTTATTCACATTGTTTATCACGTCTGGTGTTTATGGCCATGTAAATAAATATAGCATGTGTTATACACAAAGATTAATCAGTATTTTGGCAAATGATGTGGGTATGTTCGAATGTACTTTTACAACAATTGTTTAGAACACGTAAAACTGCGCCGCGTTATCACAACAATGAATTCGACATACAGTAACATCTATGATAACCAATTTAGTATTAAACCTTACTTTTCTCACGGTTAATTCATTTTAATGAAATAAAAGTGTGATGAGGTTCAAGAGTCAGGAAGGAAGAAGACAGGGGTCGGCGTGACTGGGACTCTTACTTTATTAAAATAAAGCAAAACAAACAAAAGTCGTGCACAACGCGCATTCACCGTGGCAACGGCGACGCACAAAACAGTTAAAAAATGAGAGCTCGGATCCACCGGTTTTCTTTCTCTGCGTCCAATTTTCTCTTCAGTCTCTCTCTCGTTCCAGCGCGCAGCTTATAAGCGGTCTCTCCACGCGGATCACAGCAATAAGACACAGGTGTTCGTCATTTGCACTTGACCTACTTGCGTCCCGCTCGTCTCTTCTCTCTCCCATTACAGACCGCGCTGAACCACGCCCCCCTCGCCACAAAAAGCATGTCATTATGAAAATAGAACTTAGCCTCATCCATGAACATGATTTTTCGATTCCCGTCTGACTGATTTACATCCACGGTGGAGTTTAAAACGACAGTTCCCATCATTCCACGCTCCTTCACATCGTCATCAAGCTACGCCATTGTTGTTGTTTGGAATGTAGCGCCCTCTAGCGGCAAAAAATATTGCATATTGTACCTTTAAGTGGCTCATGGTCACGTTTCAAATATTTGCATTTTTTGTCACCATCTCATTTTCTTTTCTTTTTTTTTTCCAACATCATCTCAGCCGTGGGGGTTTTGTAAGTTTCAACAGAACATTCCATTGTGTGCATGTTTAACAGAGAAAATAATGTGGGTGTTTGGTTTCACACTGTATATACGTGTACGTGCTTGTGGATTCACGTGTGTTCGGATATGTCTATATGTTCAAATAGTTTCAAAATAATTGGTTATTTTTGTAACAAAATATTCACTTATTTATTAATGGATTTCATTTAAAATCTGAGCTTCCTCCGATTCCTCAGAAAAATGACTTATTGATTATTGAAAATCATTGGAATCTTTCTTGTTGAAGGCATTTTATTGGATTGTTATTGGCTATTGAGATGGCCAGTTTTATTGTTCACAAAGCCCTGAATGAGATAAGATAAGTGTAAATGTTCCATCCTCCATGACACCATGAGATAAATTATCATTGGCTGGAAGATATGAGTCTATGACATCATGTCCTTTATGAGATCATACTTAAAATAACAGTCTAAAAATATTTTAGCATTCTATTTTAGGCTCACAGAAGTTGTAAAGTTATTAGCTAACTCATTTCAAGAGTGTTTAGCTTTTACTTTATAACATTTATTTGATGGTGTAAACCAGATGAAAGCACAGAGTTTCCAGAGCATCTTTTCTATTACAGATTTTTGCCCAGCTCGACTAACCTGAAAATATTTTGGGCAAGGTGTTTACAAAGAAAAATGATGCCATTGTTTCACTAATTAATAATTGAAAAAACAGGCTGTCACACAAATATCAATGAAAATCCTGCCTATAGCTGTAGCTTCTCCATAGACGTAATGGTTTTTATACTGTACAAACTGTATATTATCTGCCCTTACACTACCCCCCCCCCCCCCATAAACCTACCCATCACAGAAAACTTTCTGCATTTTTACATTGTCAAAAAAACCCTCATGATTTATAAGCTTGTTTCCTCATGACACGAGTACACACACACACACACACACACACACGCACACACATTTCATAATCATTTCACACCCTCTTGAATTTGAAGAAAGTAGGCAAAAGCACAGACTTTTGTACAATAATGAATAGCTACATGCATACAAGCAAACTTGTTTGTTTGGAGTTTTGCCAGTTCCACACCCCTAACTGTCAAAAGAAAAAAGAAAATAAATTCATAGTTGTGCAGTATTGGTATGGCAGATGTTTGCGAAAAACACATAGAGAGAGATGTGGGTGGGTGAGAAGGTGAGAGTGTTGGGGATGAGAGTAATTCTGGCAAAGGTCTGGTAATCTGAAATGTTTGCTTTATTATTACGGGTAATAGACACAGGTTGGGTTTATGTGCACTGGCGTCATCAGGTATGCTATTGTTGCTGATGACTTGGCATAACTCCAGTCCATTATTATTAGCTTTAATAATACACCTTTGAATGACTGACAGATTCAATAATCTTAATGTGTGTTAATATACTTTCACTATGTCATGGTATTATATACAGTATTTATGTGTGTGTGTGTCTGTCTGTCTGTGTGCGGCCTGGTGAACCCTACATTATGGGGACAAAATGTCCCCACAAAGATCACACTATCCAAGTCCTGGTCCTTGTGTGGAATTTTTTTTGGTCCCAAATGAGGAAAACAGCTTATAATTAACTAAATGATGTTTTCTGAAAATGTAAAAATGCAGAAAGTTTTCTGTGATGGGTAGGTTTAGGTGTAGAGTTAGTGTAGGGGATAGAATATACAGTTTGTACAGTGTAAAAATCATTTTGTCTATTGAAAGTCCCCATAAAACATGAAAATGCATGTGTGTGTGTGTGTGTGTGAGTGATGAACTCGAACCCGGCCCCCTGCATTCTTTATGCACCTTTTATTAACATGATCAAACATTTAACAATAAAGAGTGTATAATTAGTAAATTATGTAAGTCATTTGTATTTTTTCATTGTTGCAGAACCAGGCGACCTTTATCCATGCTCGCTAGATCTTTGAAACTCAGGCGTGTCTTGTCAGGAAGGGAAAGAGGAGAGATAGAGAGAGACAAACATAGAAGGAAGGAAAGGGCGGAGAGGGAGAGGCAGGCACACACACACACACACACACACACACACACACACACACACACACACACACACCCAGCCCTTTCTCTTCTGCCCCTCCTGTCTCCGCGCTGAGCGTATCTGAAGCCAAGAGCGCGCCCGTGAGCGCGCCCCACCCTCACCTCCCGCGAGCGCCCTCCCGCCCGGCCTTAATCATGTGATAGACGCTAAATTCACTCAGGACACTTTAAACGCTTGGAGGAGAAGTTGTTTCGTAACACTCTGGAAAGTTTTCGGCCTCTGCCTTAATGCAAGTGTGTCATTTGGATGTGTTTCATGCTATCGTGATTCGGGTCGTCTGTCGTCTGTGGTCTTTCATAACGGCGCACTTTTAACTTGAGGAATATTTACTGACATGTAAGTAAGGCTATGTTACTATATCTTTATTAAATAACATTGACTGTCTTCAAATAAGTAAAAACAAACCATTCTCCTGCTCCTGCTGTTGTAAACTAACATTTCAGTCCATCTTAAACTCTTATTTTTTAAATAAATTAATATTTAATAAATTAAAACAAAATAGCCTAGCTACTAACACACGTGTGTATAAGTAAAACAGACCTACATGTCGTCTGTCCTTTTATAGAATGTGGACTTTTCTACAATAGTTCTGACAAATGGGTCAATGTGAAATATGTCCGAGATGATGGCAACGAGAAATCGTTGTTTTAGCCTACATATGTGCCAATCTCTCAGAAATGTCATCTTTGTTTTCATGTTTGGATGGAGAATTTTTTTTTGACAATTTTCTACACACACGCACACACACAAATTGTCAAAATAATAATAATAATATAATAATTTGATTACTCTGAAATGTGTAAAAAAAATCAAAACATTGTTTTTTCCCTTGAAAAAACGCGTGTACACAACTTTATCAATATTCAATAAACGTGTTAGAAACATTCTGACATTAAGTCTTTAATAGTACGAAGTTTAAGTGGGGCTACTCCATTTGACTCGACAACATATTCGTAAAACGTTAAAATATGTCATATTTTTAAACATTTAATGATCAAGAAAGGGGTCCATTCTATTTTACGGCAGGCTATACTTTTCTTTTTACAATCTTCGGACAGTTACACCACCTAAACATTTTTACTTTAACAATATCACAAAGTCAAAATTACTTGAATTGAGAATTTGTCCGGCAAAGAAGTCATTTACATTTTTTATTGTATGAATTGCATTTTTGAACAACTTCAAAATAATGAGGGCCAAGTTATTGACATGTAGGCATCTCATGTGTTTGTTTTGATTATTGTGAGTTATAATATTGCTCTTTTGGCACTTATTGTTTGGCTGGACTTTAATCTTGTATCAGCAAAATTAACACAATTTACAGTAACTCAGTCCATTTATGATCAGTGCCAGAGCGGTATGCAAATGTAATTTTCAGGCAAATTAAATGCACTGTACAGCCATAGCAACTTGTGTGCAGGATCATGTTGATGTGCGACTTTGGCTCAGTTGCATTTTTTAACTAAACATTTTTTTTTTGTGTCACATTTCTGTGTTAAGAAGTGAAGAGAATTCCTCTGCGACTCCTTATAATAAGTTTAAATATTAACAATAACAGTATTGCATTAATACTTGTCAGGTCTTCAGTTTATGTACATGTCATGACACCTTTGATTATATGTTTTATTAGACCTATATATAGGTTTTTGAATATGCTCTCAACTCATTTGGCAAGATTTTTGTTGAATATACATTCACAGGTCTTAATGTGGTATACCATCCAACTTTATTAAAGTCAAAAATATTATTCACCATGGCTTCAAGTCCCATTCTGGCTTATGCAGTAATTAATTTGGGTTTTGATCAGCTTGGGCTATATTTAGAGAGTGTGTGTATGTTCAGCTATTCATAATAGGCCAGCCTGCATCCACAATTTGGACTGTATGAAGATTAGGTGCACTGTATGTGCATGGTTGACATAACATTTTAGGTGTAAAAATCAAATACAATTAAACTCATAGTCCAAGTCTCATGGTCAGCTGTATTCTGAGCTTTGTTTCAAGGCTGAGGTTTGCGTCAGACATTCCATCTGGCATATGGAGCCTCTTTTCCTGTTTTCAGCATTTGAGGGGAGGCTGCCTAGGGGGAGTGAACACACACGCACACTAACACACACACGACTGGAACCTCCACCCACTTACACGACTCTTTCCTTAGATCAATACTCTTATGTTATCGCAATGCACACACAAACAATCCACTACAAAAGAGGATCATTTTCAGAGCCGCATTCCATTGTTAAAGTGCTCTCTCTCTCTCTCTCTCTCTCTCTCTCTCTCTCTCTCTCTCTCTCTCTCTCTCTCTCTCTTTTTCTCTTTTTCTTTAGTTTGAGAAAAGGCAAGAAAGGAAAATATGGCCCCCATGTAGCAGAGCTCCTCTATGTGTTAATCTCACTATGGAAACAATAACAGACACACTGTGGCCTTCTTGCTAAATTTGGTCTTCAGTATAAATTTCAGTCTAATCTGATCTAATCTTTTAGTCAGATAGAAGCCTGCCCTATAAAGTTTTCCACATTGGGATCTCTTTCAATCTCAGATCTTATCTATCTTACAAAAATGTCCTAAGAAGGTTTTGCTCACATTAAGTTATAAGTAACTCCATTAAGTAACTCCATTAAGTTATAAAAACATTATTTTTGAATGTTCTTTAAAGGAGAACTTGGTAACTTTTTTAACTTAATAAAACTGTCTAGAAATCATTTGGATGGTTAAACAACCTGTTCTGGTGATATTGGTGACATTCCCCGCTCCCCCCAGCGTTCCCAGGCGGAAAACCAACCTTGCAACTTGGGGACTACCGTCCCGGCAAGATAGAAATTGGAAGTCTCGTGAGAAGCGAGAACGAGAACGAGAACGAGTGCGAAACACGAATTGCTTTATGGCAATTCGACATAAACACACGCATGTATGATGTATTACCAGATTACCCACCTCGGTAGTCAGACATAGCTCCACACGATACAGTTGGCTTGTTCCGATCAAAACAAACGCACATGAACAGCGGTAGAGAGGGGGAGGAGGCCGCCGCAAGTGAGTTTTTTACGACCGTGTTGTGAAATATACGCCCCCCCCACAGCTGTAGGGGGAGCTCGTGGGGAAAACATGCGACAACAAAACGGAAAATCAGTGAAGAAGTGACTAGAGTTCGCTAGAGTTGCCGAGTTCTCCTTTAAATTCCAGTTTTTCAGAAACCCTTGTTATTAGCGACACCGGTGGCCGTTAAGTGAACTGCAACTCACAAGAGACTGAAGCGCCAACCTTAAACCCGCAGAAAAAAAATCAACCCTCAGCAACAATTTAAAAGTAACCCACAGTTACGAACTTGGCAACACTGGAAGAGAGGCTCTCGGGAGCTCGCGTGAACACATCTTTTTGATTTTCCCGGTAAAAGCGTCCCGAGTCCTTCACATAAAAATCAGTTTAATAGACAACCTAGGAAGTTGGGGAAGGTCTTGCTTTTTAAGTTTCATTACAAGCTGTTCACTGGCAATAAAAAAGCTATTAATACATGAAAATCTTACATATAGCCCCTTTAAAGACCAGAAAGAGCGTTCTGTTAGCGTTACTGGAGGAAAGTTTGTTCATAACTTTGAGAGAACCTTGCCAGGACGTCCAAAAGTTCTGAGAACATTCCCTGTTAGCTGGGCAAGCATTTCTCAGACACCTGGCAGAAAAAGCTATCTGTTATCTGAGAGCGGTGGTTATTGAGGGGTTGTGTGCATTGAACCAGTGCTGTTTAGTTCGGTTTTGGGTTTTACATGGGCTTGCTATTAGATTCTGCACTTTGTAATTTTGGTTTTCGTATTTTCTCCATGTCAGCAAGCTGGACCATTCCTCACCACTAGGAAACTGCATTAGAGCGTAACACTGCCGTTTTGTGGTTTTGAGTGTGTGTGTGCCTTAATGGATTTGCCTACTTTTCACTGGTCTGCAATGTTGAGTGAAGAGCGTGTGTGATTTATAAAGTATCACACATGGTAGATTTGACAGAGACTACTCGTTCACACCGCCTGAGGTCAAAAAGAATTAATAGTCACATTAAACTCTAAAGAGACTGGAAATGTGAAGTTAAAGTGATAATGTGACATGACAGAGCAGAGGGTAGAAACAGATTGAGTTATAAACTTACAAAAACTATAATTATAGTAAAATTAAGTATTTAAACAACTTAATTTTAATGGGTTGTAGAGAATTATAATTATTGGTATTTGATGTGTTATGAAGTCTTGCGCAAGCTGGCACACCGTATTAACTGCATCTATTGGAGCGTGTACCAACCTCTGCATTTTATGAGACTGTTAAGTTTAATTGCCGGTTGCGTGAGTTTATCTGTGTGTGTGTATTGTTGTTAGCAGTGTAACGGGGTCACTTAAACTCTGCCAAGCCTGGAGGACATTGTGATTGTGACAGCTCTCTCTTTACCTCACTTTATCATTGTCTTATAAAGAACTTCTTCACCCCTTTGAGAAAAACACAACAAAATCCATATAGAAAAACTCATACATAAAAACTGTCCCCGTTCAACAACGATGGCGATATAAAAACTGTTTCTCTTATTTGGAAAAGGACTGTTTGTTTGACTAAGATTTCCTAAGAATGAGCTTAGCAGGCTTTGATGCTTCTGCAGATAAGTTGAAAAGAACAATGTAAAAAGTGTACAATATCGTTTAAAAGTTTGGGTTCAATAAGATGCTTTTTTTTTAAAAAGGGAATTAATACTTTTTTTCATTGCATTGAATGAAATGCAGTCGATCAAAAGTGATATTATTTCCAATAAATGCTGTTGTTTTTGAATGTTCTTTTCATCAAATAATGCTGAAAAAAAAAATGTTTCACGGTTTCCACAAAAATATTAGGTAGCACAACTGTTTTCAACATTGATAATAATAAGAAATCTTTCTTGAGCAGCAAATCAGCGCATTAGCGCAATGATTTCTTCAGGATCATGTGACACTGAAGACTGGCTGCTAAATTTCAGCTTTCCCATCACAGGAATAAATTACATTTGAAAATAAAATTAATATGGAAAATCGTTATTTTTAAATTATAATCATATTTTCAGAATTTTACTGTTTTTATGGTTTTGGTCAAATAAATGCACCTTTGATGAGCATAAGACTCTTACTGAACCCAAACTTTCAAACAGTTCTTTCTTACAGGAGCTTGACTAACATCAAATTCCTAAAGATGGTTCAGCTCATGCTGTTTTATAAATGTGAGGTTAGTTCAACCAATTATTTTGGCAAAACCTATATGTATCTTTAGTTTTTCCCCCATCGATCCATCCATCCATCCATTTTTCAAACCGTTTGTCCTGTGTAGGGTCGCGGGTATATATGTGACGTCCTATAGGGTCACATACAGTATGCGGAATTACAAATGAAATATGAGAGGAGTGTAATGCTTTTTTGTCATTTTTGCAGCTTGGTAGCATCTGTCCCCATTCACTTTCATTGTATGAAAAAGAACAGTACATTGTTCTACTGTGTCTAATGGAAGAAAGAAAGCCATACAGTCTTAACATGAGAGTGAATCAATAATGGCAGAACTTTCATTATTGGCTGATCTATTCATTTAAAACACAACAGTGTCTAGTTACAAAATCGTCCTCTTAGTAAAGTATTCAAACTGATGTTTTGAATAGCGTTTAAGTTTAACTCATCTTTTGTGTCTTGTCTTTTGTTTTGGTATCTTTTTAGCTATATACTGTTGATTTGAGGTTTGGATGAGTATGTATTTGTGTGTATGTTCTAGTACTGGATGTTGTTTTCTTAACCCACACCTGACCCTGGGGCCATTGGGAGTGCTTCCCAAGCCTGTGCGCGTGTGTGAACGCCACTGTCTCTTGCAATAGTAGTCCTGTTTACAGGTATATGTGTGTCTGAAATCTCAGAAAGACTGAATTTGCTGGGAGTGTATCTGAACTCAGTAGACCTTGTCCGAATTGTTCTGTGTGTGTGTGTGCGTGCATGTGCATGTGTGTTACCAGCACCACCCTGGGTTAATGATTGTAAAAAGAGACTTTACATTCACCCCTCTCTCTCTTTCTTCCTCTCTCTCTCTCTCTCTCTCTCTCTCTCTCTCAGACTTTGGACTGTAAAAGCACTCACATATCATTAAGTCAGTCTCACGGCTCACTGATGAAGTGTCCCACATCCCGTTTCTGCCTTACTGGGTTCACGCACTCCACTGAATTCCAATGAAAACAAGTCCTGTGGGTCATTTTACTTTAACTTTTGGAAATAGAAATGGTAGCCAGTACCTACCTGTAGACTTTTTGTGTCGGTCTTTGTGCGCTCAGACAAAACGCACAGAAAGTTTAGCTAAATATATTCGTCTCTTTTGTGTTCACAAGAACTCATGCTCATATGTAAGATGTCTGATGTGCTGGTGCTGCTGTAGACCTTTCATCTTTTTCCTTTGTGCATTGTAGACTTGTTAGCTTTATTTCTCTTCTACTATGGGCACTTTTGATCATGTGGACTTTTACAAAATAAACTTTCTTCAAATACACTTTTCACACTCTCACTAGTTCATTTAATTTCAGCTTACAACATCAAATCAGGCATCACATCATTTTTTATTATCTTTTCCATTACATCTCAAAACATGTAGGCCTATCTTATTTAATAGCATTCTGTGGTGGAAATGACATTTTAACATATTTGGAATAAAATAGTCAAAATAGACTCTTTTGTCTTGCTAAGATTAATTGAAGAGATGTCTTTATCTTTTTTCATGCCTCATATTTAATTTCAACCATGCTTTGAATACACTTAACTGTAGATTGTGGTGGAAATGATGAACTGAGAGACAGTTATATGTTGTGTAAATTCTTTTTTTTAATTGATATATGTTCACAAATTATAGTAATATTAATATTAAACATTTTGATCAAGTTATCGTATAGTTTACAATTAATAAAATGTGATTTATTTATCTATACCGTTCAAATGTTTGGGGTCAAAGTAAGATTTTTCCTTTTTTGAGAGAGAGTGAAAGTGTGTATTAAAAGTGACAGTAAAGACAGATTTCTATTTTAAATAAATGCAAATAAATGTCAAGGATCATGTGACACTATGTAATGTCTGCTGAAAATTCAGCTTTGCCATCACAGGTATAAATTACATTTTAAAATATATTCAAATAAAAACCAGTGATTTTAATTTGTAATAATATTTCCCCATATTACTGTTTTTACTGTATTTTTGATCAAATAAAAGCAGCACTGTTGAGCGTAAGAGATTTCTTCCAAAAACATTAATATCTTGCTGACCCCAAACTTTTGAACAGTAGTGTATATTTAGGCTAAATTTTATTATTAATATCTTTAGGATGAATGATCATATTTCAAGACTGAAAATCTGGGTCTGATACGTCAGTATCTCAATAAAATACCATAGACATAATAAAAAACAAAGCTTCCAAGACAGTTTTAACGCAAACCTTACTTAAAACACAAAGGGGAAAAAAGACCCTGAAGTTGAAGAAACACCCTAAGATGTGGTAAGATCAGGGAATGAATCATTATCTAAGGACGAAATTGTAGCATTTAGTAGCATTTCTATGATGTGGCCTCTCTGTTCTCCAAGACCATACTGGGTAAGCGGGTCAGGTGGAAAAAGCTTTCTAATAGTGTTGCAATCTTATGTACAACCACACACAAACAGTGTTCATTGCCCCGGGCATTTGAACTTCCCCTGTACTTTAAGTGATTAGTGTTTCAGCACTTCTCTCATGCGTCTCTGCTTCCGTGTGCTTGGAATGAAGAATGATTTCCTGATGGCTCACGACACGTCTCTGATGCAGGATTCTTTTGCCACTAACTGATATACTACTGTTTGTTTTCTGTATTTCCCAGAATTCCAGTGGCAGCAGCCATGCTCATGTGTGACTCAATAAATACAGACATGGTGAGTACAGTTGTTAGGGTAATATCCGTAAAGAAATGGTTGGTATCGTACAAATACTTTTATAGAGGTCTCTTCTACAGTGTTAAAAAGGAACATACTGGAGTATGTTTGACAAGAAAACTACTTGAAAATGACTCACGTTTAATTCAAAGTGTAAAATTTACTTATTTCTGAGTGACACTTGTTTCTATAGAAATCATTTTTTTTAGTGTATTAGCCAAAAGAAGGGTTTTTTTTACTGATCTGAACCGTTTCTTCACTTCCTGATGCTTGTCTAGTTCTTTGCATCCGGTTTTACGTGATTTTAAAGAAAACAATGCGTCTCTTTCCGTTTCCAATAACAAACCTGCCTTACCAACTAACTCACAATGGGCTGCCTGGCACATGGCCATCTGAACACCCTGGTCTTGGGACATCGGAGTGTTTGTTCAAGTGCAGAATCCCCACGCAATCTTTGAATTCTGGGTAATAGCACGAGACTCATTTATAGAGACTTAAAAGGATATTGCTGAATTGCATGAGTATATTATTTTAAGATATTATTCAAAATGTATCTCTAAAACTCATCTCGTACTTGCTTGCTTTCTCATTTTCTCTCTTTTTCTCTAACTGCAGATGGACATGCATTCCTTTCTTATTAGGTTAGGAGTTTATATGGGGTGGGAAGTTGAATTTGGCTCAAACTCAGTCATTCAAAGTAGTCTTTTTTGTCAGTTTATAGTCCCCAGACTCAACTGCTGCTCAGCACAGCTGCTTTTTATGAGTGCTTGTGTAATTATGTACATGTGAATGTGTAAATATGCTAGCAAGTTCACAGCGTGTTGAAAGTCTCTCTTTCTCTTTCTCTCGCAGTCATTATACCAGATTAAACCCCCATCTGAGGCATTTGGAGTCGTATCATCCGTGGTCAATTCCGCAGCCCAGCTGTACCATCCTTTCTTCCCCAGCTATCAGCACTACGCCTACGGGAGCCCCCCTCACACGCACCCTCAGTCCCAGGATGTCCATTACTCCCAGAACGAACCTGTCGACTTAACCGTCAGCAAAAGATCCTCCGTTTCGTCGCCTTCCTCATCTCTGGCATCGTCATCACCTAGAGCCACTCCTCCATCCTTTTATGAGCGCGCCAGTCCAGTCACACATCCTCTCTTCAGCTCCGGCTCTGGAACAGGAAGCCCTTGCGGGTCATCTCAGACAAGGCAGCTGTCCCCACCACTGGCCCTTTCCATGCCTGCGGTAAGAATAGGGGTGATGCTTTACCGTTGGTGCCATGGTGCTGAATGAAAACCGTATTCACATGCCATTGTATTTACATGATAATACAACATGCGTAAAAAAACATGGTATTACCATACATGGAAACAGTCTATAAATGTCTAATTTTATTAGCTGGTTCACATGATATGCAATTCATACAGACATTTACTTGAATACACATCTTCTAAGCATGTTCTTAATTTCTGATTTAAAATAGATGTTATTATTATTTAATATCTTAACAAAACTGCTTCGCTGCCTATTATCCACCAAATAAAGGTTTAGTGTTGTGACTATGTAGAAAAACATGCATACAAATAAAAAAATTGGGGTCATTACAATTATGACCAAGGCTGAACAATTAATTAATAATGGTTTTCTATTTTAATATATTTTAAAATGTAATTCATTCCTGATGGCAAAGCTGAATTTTCAGCATCATCAGTGTCACATGATCCTTCAGAAATCATTCTAATATGGTGATTTGGTGCTTAAGAAATATTTTGTATTAATTTCAATGTTGAAAACAGTTGTGCTGCTAAATATTTAAAGTTTTGAACAGTTTAATGAATCCTTGCTAAAAAAAAAACTTTTGAACTTTATTGTATATCATAGAGAGGACCCCTGTAATGCACTGACCCATGTATTAACAATTAATGACGGCATATCATCAACTATGAAATAGTCTTTGTGGCTTCTTGTCTAAAACCTAGAGGCTAACAGACATATCTGATGTCATATATTTATCCATCTGGGTTTTCTGGTTTACAGTTGACGCAGGTCTTGACACCCATTGTATCGAGTCCTGGCATCATTCCAGTAATTCCAATGCTGCAGTCCTTATCTGTGCTCTACCCCTCCTCCCTACACCTGCCTCCCTCCATCATGATTTCACCCATCACACCTGAGGATCCTGCTCACCACAAACAGTGTAAGGGGATGACATACTGTATCACACACAGGCATAATCACATATGATTCTTAAGCACACAATCATGAGTTCTAATGGGTGACAGTTGTATTAATATAGCCTTACATATTTTTTTGTGTGTTTGATTGATTTCTCTCTTGTGTCTTGTCTTCAGTCCATGTAATGAAGTCAGAGAATCCCCCAAACAACCATGAGCTCCTCAAGCCAATCAAATCTGAGCCCCACTCTGAACACGCTCAGGATCCCAGCAGCCAGGAAATAACCTCATCCGTCATTACTGGCCCACCTAGTTATAATGAGTGAGTGCTGAGTCCTCAAACACTATCTATCTATCTATCTATCTATCTATCTATCTATCTATCTATCTATCTATCTATCTATCTATCTATCTATCTATCTATGTATCTATGTATCTATCTATCTATCTATCTATCTATCTATCTATCTATCTATCTATCTATCTATCTATCTATCCAGTTGAAGTATAAACATATCTATCTATCTATCTATCTATCTATCTATCTATCTATCTATCTATCTATCTATCTATCTATCTATCTATCTATCTATCTATCTATCTATCTATCTATCTATCTATCTATCTATCTATCTATCTATCTATCTATCTATCTATCTATCTATCCAGTTGAAGTACAAACATTTCTTCTCTGCATTTAAGTACAGGAAGAAACTGCATGACCTTTTAAAAAATGGGATCTCATTTATAGTGGGTTTGGCCTATTCTCTTTCAATCCTGAAAGTATGTGTGTTTCTATATCTCATATTTCTTGCTGTGGATCTGATAAAATCCCCCAAGCATGCACTTCAGACAGTGTGTCTCCAAGTATTCTTCAAACCCACATGGGGTGGGAACGTATCTGTACGTGAATGTGTACAACGTGTGCTTTAGAGTTGTGTAGACAGTTTTTTTTTTTATTATTATTATTTTGTGCGTATAAGTGCACTTTTACGGTGGATGTGTATGTGTGATGTCTTCTAATGGGTGTGGTGTTATCATCAGTTATGGACACATACTGTGTGACTGAAAGAAAAATAAGTGGTGAAATAAAGAAAATGGAGCAATGTTTACGAGGAAGGGTGGAGAAAGCACTTGATGGAGAGAGGAAGGGAGGAGTAAGGTGGAGTGATAATTTTATAATGGGTACGGAGCCAAAAAACAACTACTTTTAGGAACAAATGTCAGTAAGTGGGAGAATAAGTGGTGTACTGTAGACGATGTAGCTTAACCAGACGGGGAGGGTAAGGTGTATGGAGAGACGGGAGAGAGAAGCAGGATGTATTTAATTACAGGGCGTATTTAGGCAGAACTTACAGTAAAAGGGTATTTCTGTTTAGAAAATGCACAAAAAAAAATTCAAGTGGTTTATTGTCTTCCAGTCGGAAATTGTAAGTCCAGTCACAGCCTTTCCTTAACAAGTTGCACAACATGTCTAAAGCACAAATGGTTCAGAACGAGTTACGTGCTTAAGTGCCTTGTGGTTAAGGCCTAAGTGTAAGCAGTAGCAATGAGTCTTGGTTTAGCAAGCCATGCACTACTAATAAAAATCACGAAGGAAGCACATAACAGCACCAAAAATCATATACTGTAATTAAACAAAATCTAATGTAGAGCAAAGGTCATCAATACATACAATACTCAATGCTTTGAGGTCGACTGAATGTTATGACTCTGACCCCTGGTGGTTAAAGAAAGAGCTGCACTCCAAACAAAGACCATTAATAAATACATTCTTCTTTTTTTGTTGTCTTTAACAGGGTAAACACACACTCTGTGATTGTACGTCGAAAGGTAGAATCTCCAGACCCATCGAAGAAGCGTCGAATTCATCGCTGTGACTTCAACGGCTGCAATAAAGTTTATACCAAAAGCTCCCACCTGAAAGCTCATAGACGTACACATACAGGTAAATATATGTGCACATCTATCCATCCATCCATCCATCCGTATAATATTTGAATTAAACATTTTTATTATTATTATCTATTACACTTGTTTACACTCATCTGTATTCAAGGTGCAAAAAATACTTATTTAGACTTGATGGTTAAAATTCTTCATATTTTTTTATTCTTTTTGTAGAAAATGGTATCAATATTTTTCATAAATGCATGAAACCAAAACAATTGCAAAGACTTACACACCTATTTTTTTTTTAATCTTAGAGATTATTATTGACCCATATACAGATAAAAATACTAATTTACTCTTACACTGAATTCATAAGGATGAATAAATGCTCTTCTAAACGTTCTTTCCCATCTCTTTGTGTGGCCGTTTAGGAGAGAAGCCCTATAAGTGCATGTGGGAAGGCTGTACGTGGAAGTTCGCCCGCTCTGATGAGCTGACCCGTCACTTTCGGAAGCACACGGGAGTAAAGCCATTCCAGTGCCCTGACTGTGATCGCACCTTCTCTCGCTCCGATCACCTCGCTCTGCACAAGAAGCGCCACCTGCTGGTGTGAGCTCAGTACTGCAACACGTGAACGGAGCAGAACTAAGGAGCAGCCGTTGCTCAACAGGAGTTTCATCTTCGTGGTGTTAAGGGCCGTTTTGTGTATCCCGTCTACTCCCTGTCCTGGAAACGATGCGTATTGGCAGAAAGAGTGGAACTGATGGATCTAGCTCCATGCTAGCTCTTACTACAGGAAAATAATTATTGTCCAGGTTCAGCGTTACTATGGATATGGAGAAATGCTGATAGTGCTGTGGACATGACCCTTATCTATACAAAATCGAATGGCATTTAAATTCAAAGCAGTAGGCACCTTTAAGTCTTTTTCTTGATACCAAGCACTCTCTCTCTATACACGTCTCTTTCTCGTTTTGTTTTGCCCTCTGCAGGTCAGAGGGCCCATTGTGCCAGTTACAGCACTACACAAACAAGCAAATGCACATGCAGTATGTCAGTAGCCAGTCACACACACAACTCAGACAGTTTCACACCATCTCACTTATAATGTTGTTTTAGGTTGCAACTCGGGTCAAACCTGCTCAATGTGAATTTTTCTCTTTTTTGTTTGTTTGTGTTTTTAATTTTACTTGGTAAATGAATGTGTATACGCAGATCCTGTATATGTATTCAGCTTTGTGTGTTTCATGTTTCCATGAAAAGGACCAAAGCTGATTGACTATTTGATTGGGTCTGTCAGTCATTATACTTTGACTCTTAAGAGTTAAGTTTTGACAAAGAAATCGTTTTTGGTCCCAAAAGTAGCTTCCGAGCACCTGACCTATTACTAACCTAGTAAAACAGTGACATGTTTTATTCATTGTAATCATGAATTAATACTGTAGTTTATTACCGTAAGTACTATGTACTGTGTGCAACATGCACAATTTGAGATTTAGTAATGAAATTATAGTAATGATTTTACCCCACATACATTCTAAAAATACAGGTAATTATATTTGAGAGGTCAAAATAGTGACTTAAACGCGAATAGGCTCGCTTGATCCTCCAACACATACATATTAGTTGCAAGGACTTATAGAATGCTTCTGTTTGCTTAATCTCACCGTTATTCATATTTGAATAATTTCTGTAATCATGAATAGTCATATAATCCTAAATATTTTGTTTCGTCTTGTGTTTTATCAAATCCAGTGTCTGAGGCTCAAAAGGGTCAAATCTTAATTTCACTGAGGGGTGTTTAGGTGGAGAAGTTTGATAAATGTGAACCATTCAATAAAGGGCATTATGTTATTAGAGTGAGTTCATCTAGGTTATGGGTGAGATTGTCTTACTGCTAAAAATTTGTTTGTGAGAGATATGTTTAACGCGTGAGACGGTCATGGATACATGCAGGGATGAGTGTAGCCTACTCTTGTTTTTCTGTTTGTAGGTTTTGCGAATCATTTTTTTACGTGAACAAATGTTTGTAAAGGGCAATGTGTAAACAGAAACAGTGCACTTTAAAAATAGTTTTGAAATGGCAAATATCTATAAACGGGGGGGGTTATGAATAGTTTGAAGCTTTGGCCTACATCTCCTCGTTTTTCTCTTTCTTATAGTAGTTTAACAGTTTGTAATAGACCAGTTTTCTGATTTCTTTTATCAACTGAAGGACATTTTTGACATTTCGAAGGAGGAAAAGAACAAGGGGGCACTTACATAAGAAAGGGAAAAGTCCTTAATGAGACGACAAAAAGAATTACAGAGAAAAAGGACGAAGCGTTTCTTTCTCGGTCTAATATAAACTGTAATATAAAATTAATATGCAATGAACTAATCAGATAGGATAATGGAAATATTAATATATATATATAGTGTATATTTTTAAAGCAATAATATGACTGAATGGGCAATTTATAGAAAGCATGATTACGATGTATTTTTAATCCAAAACAAATATTATACATTTTTATAAAGATGTGAATCTTCTGTCTTTTTTTTATTTACTTTTTATTTTTCACAGTTCAAGGGGAATATTATGCTGTGTCATTATATCAAACTGTGAATTTAAATACAAATTGTTCAGACACTTTTTTGTATTATGTAGATTTAAATATGTATCATTCAATAAACTTTTTATGGTGAATATTTTGTATAAATGTGTTGTCATTGTGTTTGATTAACAGGGGCCTAGCCATCGTTTCAGAAGCGAGGGGGTCAGAAATGTCAGGTCTAATACTAGCGTTTATCTAATTGACATAAAAAAAACAGTAATATTGTGAAATATATTACAATTTAAAATAGCCATTTTCTATGTGAATATATTGTCAAATTTAATTTATTTACTCCTGATTATATTCATATTACTCCAGTCTTCAGTGTCACACGATCCTTCAGAAATCATTCTAATATGCTGATTTGCCGTTCAAGAAACATTTATTATTATTATCTATGTTGAAAACAGTTGTGCTGCTGCTTCATGTTTTTGTGGAAACCATGATACCATTCAAACGTGTGGTACGATTAAAAAAGAGAGAAATTAACACTTATTCATCAAAAGTGTCAGTGGAGACACTTTTAATGTTACAAATGATTTCTATTTACAGTAATAAATTATTGAATAAATGTAATAAATAAATGTAATATGCAAAAAAAAAAAAATTCGAAATTGAAGAAAATCAAATATCGCTGTTTTGAACATGATTTCAGAAGAAATGCGGCATTGGAGGAATCACTAAACTGCATGCATGCATATTTTTGTATAGAAACTATAACGTGTAACCTGTGGTTTATAATTTCCAACCTGTTGCATTTGTCAAAAGAGAGGGCTCGTCCGGGATTTGAACCCGGGACCTCTCGCACCCTAAGCGAGAATCATACCCCTAGACCAACGAGCCAGTCCAAAAACAGTGAGTCATATGACAACTCACCAAAGTTTACCAAAGGTAGAACGCGAATTTACTCATTGATTTTTATCATTATAAACAGATTTACAGTGACTTATGTATTTTCTTAGTGATAGGAAAATGTGTTTATCTAATTTTACAATGATTCAGTTACATCTCATTACTTCACATTCCCAGTTTTCCCAACCAACTCTGAAACGCATCGCCATTTTAAAAGCCGAGATCGAACAGATTAATACCTCACTCTGTCAGTCCCAAACAGGATCGAGTTAGTACTACACAACATTTTGCTAAAATGTTTACGCAAGATGTGATAGTTTGACTCTTATCTATTTCCATATGAACAGAGTGCCAAAAGTTCAGGTGACGTCACCGGCCACAGCCGCACGCGACCCCGCTGCCGACGTGGCGCGAGCTCGAGCGGAAGGGTTGCGCGAGCGCGACTGTCAGCAGAACTGGTAAGAAGGGATGACTCCATAATTTAACTTTACTTCAGAAGAAATAGTACTACAAATGTTTATTTTGCATATATGTGTCTTGCGTTTTAGCGTTATGCTCTTCTCCACAGAGTACTTCCATATGTCGCGTTTGTTGTTATTCTTATGGATGATATTTAAGTTAAATTCGCTTCTGCGTTCGCTTTTGATGTGCTCGCAGAATATTCGAAATACTTTAACTTTCATTACATAAAGAAGAGACAATAAAAAATGCAAATATTAGGGAAACGAATAAATGATTTATGGTCAAACATAGACGTTTGATTTCAGCTAGTAGAAATGGAGCCTTGGAGGTATCATAAATCTGCATGCATATTTTTGTATTGAAACTGTAACTTGTAACCTGAAGTTTATAAACTGCCTTATATACAGTCTGTGTATTCATTTTTTGAACGTATGTGTAAAAACTAATGTTTGAATGTTGCTTAGTCATTTACTGAACGTATATTATTTACTAACTAATGTTTGAATGTTGCTTGTGCGTGTAAAAAACAACCGCTAGATGGCGCCGCAATCCGCATCAAACAAAGGCGCTTGACAATGCGGCACCATTCAGGGACAGTACTGTGTGTGAATGCAGTTCTGTGTGAATGCTTTTCTTTTCACACACACCTACCTACACATACATATTGGTTTCACAATAGTAATAATAATAATATCAATAATATAGTACTTTTTATACAGAAATGAAGATAGTTGCTAAACCCAAATCCTAAATTCAGGACCTAACCATAACACAAACCTGCTGACATAATTAGATAAAAAAGAAGAAATATAGTCACACTTTAGATTAGGGTCTAAATCTCATTTTTAACTAACTATTAACCATGACTTTTGCTTCAATAAACTCCTACTGCTTATCAATAGTAGGCTAGTTATTTTGCAAACCTTAGAGCTCAGTTGTCTCAGCGTCAAGCCGGAAGTTAGTGTGTGTAATCACGGCCAGCTGCTTACATGGCCTCTCATTACACTTTGTTTGTTGATCTGTTTTTATCAGAGCACCATGTCGCAAGAAGAGAACGTGGAAGACCTCACTGCAAAATCTCCCCCTTCCCTCCACCCGACTGCCTCTGATGAAACTGGCCCCATAGCTGCAATCAACACAGATGAGGTCCCATCTTTATCACAACTTTCACTAGGCACATCGACCCCTGACCCAACTAATGTGGCAGCGGAAGAGCACGGTACGCCCAAAGCTACTGAAGAGAAGCAGGTACACCAATCAGAAGAAAAACCTGAGGGTCAGGTGACTGAATGTGTGGAGTCAGTGAGCTTAGACCCAGATGTTACGCAGGAAGAAGCAGAGGGAACAGAGGTACATTCAATAGTGTTGAGCTGCGTTTGGTCAAAGTAATATTTTGTGCCATTATAGCAAATCCATAATTTTTTGTGTATATTTTGTGACTGTATCCTTCGGCTGTGCTGATGCATGTTATCAGCCCCTGGATGAGTCTAAATCGAAAGGCTGGAGTAGTTGGGGCTCCTGGGGGAAGTCACTTCTGACCACTGCTACATCCACTGTGGGTAAGTCACCATAGCAACCTGTCACTACAGCGAGATTGCCATAGTTAACCTTACAGTAGATCCTTCCACTGTTAACTGTTAGATAACACAGTCACAATAGAAAATTATACATATGAGAAGGGCTGCACGGTATGATAATGCTTTAAGTGTGTAAAATATGATTGAAATTATATTTAAATATATTTAAAAACCTAAAATGATATAACCAATATATGTTTCACATTCTATTAATTTCTCTAAAATCTGATCATCATCAATGTAAACAAACAAAAACTATTTAAATACCAACAACTCAATTTGGTAATATATAGTTATATAAACATGAAAACCTGACATCAAGAGCATCCAGGTAAACAGAAATACCTGAAACTAGGGGTGGACGATTAGTTATTCTATTGTTATTTTATTTTATCTCTGTTATTATAAATAAAAAACAAAGAGGCAAATTGCAAACAATAATACCAATACAATACATTAGACCTGAATAATCAAATGTAAAAATAAAACACTGCGTAGCCTTCACATTAATTAAATATACACTGATTCATATTGAAGCTAGAAAAAATGTATTCAGTAAGAGCAGTGAGTGATTTTCTCTTTTTCTTTTGTTGTTTGACAGACAACTACAGCAGGTATAGTTTTTTTAGGCTGCTATCTCTTTAAGACCTAACGCATGGATCATATTGACACGCATCCCAACTGTTTACTTTCACTTAAAGGAGAACTCCGGTCAATTTTAATATTGAGCTCATTTTTTTGTACATTTGGAGTGCTGTCAATACAGAGAACAACGACAAAAATCGGTGTTGCCTACACCGTGTTATCCTCTTTTTAAAATTTGCACCCTGTTGACTTCAATGGGGCAAGTACTAAACCTGCTTTTAGCCTCTTAACATTCTTGATGTGTCATTACAAGTGCACAGGTCATGTGAGTGATTCCTTCAGAGTGAACACGGTGAATCTGACTGCAGTAGATGTGAAAGATATGAATAAAAATGATGTTTATTCAGCCAGCGCACATACCTGTATTTACATCCTGTTTTCGGTTGAAGTCCATAGTAATCGATTGTCGAGTTCACGCGCATGATCATAAGTACTAAACCAATGCGCGTGAACTCGACAATCGATTACTATGGACTTTGACCGAAAACAGGATGTAAATACAGGTATGAGCGCTGGCTAAATAAATATCATTTTTATTCATATCTTTCACATCTACTGCAGTCAGATTGACCCGCGTTCACTCCGAAGGAATCACTCACATGACCTGTGCACTTGTAATGACACATCAAGGATGTTAAGAGGCTAAAAGCAGGTTTAAAACTTGCCCCATTGAAGTCAACAGGGTGCAAATTTTAAAAAGAGGATAACACGGTGTAGGCAACACCGATTTTTGTCGTTGTTCTCTGTATTGACAGCACTCCAAATGTACAAAAAAATGAGCTCAATGTTAAAATTGACCGGAGTTCTCCTTTAAGACATAACCGACTGTGTTTATGTGAATATTCGCCAAGACAGGCATTTTGACATAACTGTGTGTATTCGACCATTCGAGTGCAATAAGCCGTGAAAGAAAATTGAATGTCCGAGAGGCGGCTTTCTGTGCGCGCGCTTCGTGTGTGTGTCAGACAGCACGAGAACCGCAGTGAGTTGTTTTCCGCAGTTTATTGCACTTAATAACTTTTTAACATAAACCAATCACACTTAAGTGCCCAGTCTATATGCAAATGTGAGACATAATACAAAAAAAAAAACGATCTTAGCCTAATGCGTCTTAGTAGGTAATCAGGTATTATAGTAAACACAGTTGTGTGAATGTTAACTTTTGGGACAATAAATCAGATTATTTGCACATCTGTTCTGTGCATCAGGCCTTGCAGAGTTAATTCAGCCCTAAAGTTGAATAATATCCTTCAATCTTTTGATTGTCCTTAGGTCAAGGGTTAAGCTCTGTAAAAGAGAAAGCAGGTGTGGCGCTCCGAATGCGTCAGAGCTCATCGTGTGAGGAGGCAGAAGAGGCCCATGAGCATTCCGGGACAGAGATGGCAGAACACGTTCATTCAGAGGAGGTGCACAGAGGAGTACTGTCAACCATCAGCAGCGCTGTTCAGAACACTGTGAGTCAGCGCAAGGATATAACACACTTCATTAGTTTTAACATGACTTACCATGATCACAGAACCTATACTTGATGGTGCATTAAAGAGAGCATGAGTTTCGGCTGACAACTTGTGATTGAATCACCCAAGATGAAATAATCTTTCTTGTCCCTCCATCTTGGACACATTTTCATGCACCATTTTTTCTCCCTCTCGCAGGGAAAGTCAGTAATAACAGGAGGTCTGGATGCTTTGGAGTTCATTGGAAAGAAGACTATGATTGTCTTGGCAGAGAGTGATCCGGGCTTTAAAAAGACTAAAATACTGATGCAGAGAACTGTGTCTTTGTCTCAGGTAAGATTGTCAACAAATGCTTCAAATCTATCTTACATGATGTAAAACCCTAGCCTATTTACAATAAGGTACAGTACAGAGGCTATGCTATATTGTGAATATAGTCCTACAACTATCATACAGTAGAAGATTATTGCATTATTGACTTTAACAGTGGTTTTGTGGGAAAATCCTGCCATATTTTCAGTATGTTTGTCTGATACTTGCCTGATGTATGTCCTTATGTTGTGTCTGTCTGCAGATGTTAAAAGAAGCAAAGGAAAAGGAGAGAGAGAGACTGAGCAGTCAGATGGTTTCAGAACCAACCGCCCACTATGGGATCTTGTTTGATGATTACCAAGGCTTGTCTCATCTCGAGGCACTGGAGATTCTTTCCAATGAGAGTGAAGGAAGGGTTAGTAACACTCACTACATACTGTACATTCACCCATATAGTACCTGTTACTATCCAAAAACAAGCTGAAATGAGCTGTGTAATTCAAAAAAAGTCCTTATATTTTCCTCTTTTCATTGTGTTTCTCTCTATTTCAGGTGCAGGAGTTCTTGTCCTCTTTGGAAGAGGAAGATTTGGAAGTTCTGAAGAAGGAGCTGATTGCGATTAAAGAGATCTTCATCACTCGGGAGGAGGAGGAAGCTGATGCCGCCTCTGGGGAAAACGGTGATCTTAATTCCCAAATTCAGTGTTCCACTCCTCTCTGTGAGTCTTTAATTGCTAAAACATAATTAGACAAATCCAGATCACAATCTGGTGTGAACAAATCCAAGACCACAATCAGGATCCTGTGAGGGATAAATCTTTATTACAATTTCTGCATTAATGGATATTAATCAGGTTAAATGGTCAAGTTCACACGTTTAAATTTTAAATCCAATCACAGATTTAGAGTTAAAATGATTAGTTATGTAATCTACATAATTATTAAGGCTGTGAAATTATTATAATTTATAATTCTGGTTGAAATCACCATACCACAAGTATTGGAAAACCAAATCTCAATGAACAGACATTGATTTGATATGACAGGTGACTCAGTCAGAGCACTATAAATATTTCAGTCCTCCTCATTTCTGCCCATGGGTATAACATTTATGTGATCTGTGTTTCAGCTGCTGATGGAGAGGAGTTTGTCAGTGTTCTTACTGAGCTACTCTTTGAGCTCCATGTTGCTGCAACTCCAGACAAACTGAGCAAAGTACAGCCACACACAGACACACACACACACACACACACACATATGTTATTCACAAACACTAATCAAACTGTGTGCCCTGCAGGCCCGAATAAAAGCTCATGATTGGGTGCGAGAAGTGGAGCAATCCCGGGAAGTTGTCAAGAATGTAACAGAGGAATTAAAGGAAGAGTGCTCCACCCCTTGCCCCGATCCAGAAAAGGGAGAACAAAAAGAAGAAGAAAAGGGAGAAGAAGGAAAAAACGATACAAATAACACAAAAGACGGAAACTCGGATGATGTTGAGGTGAGAAATGTTTTGAGTGTGTCGTTGAGTCTGAACTATATGTACTGTATACATAAGTTTCTTATTCTCTGTACACACAGAATGTGTTCTGCACTATTTTTCCATTGTTTTACTTATAGACTGTTGTCGCAATGTGCATACTATCCATCCTAAATACTATGTGAGATTACAATAAGCAAGCCTGCCAAATCTCACGCCATGTCCATTTTCTCACAACGCTCAAGTTTAAAGAAGTTCAACTTTTAAAAAATGCGTCTCTAGACCTTGTTGGTTTTTTGTTGTTGTTTTTTTTCTTGTTCCACTGACCTGATTTTAAATGCAAAAACACATTCTGTGTGAACCGGCCCTTAGACTGTATTTATTTGAAATAATGGTTAATATATTTTGGTCATTTATTCCTGTGATGGCCAGTTACTAGTGTCTATTTAAAGAAATAGTTCCCCTAAAATTGTTTGTCATCATTTACTCACCCTCATGTTTTCATTCTTCTGTTGAACACAAAAGAAGATATTTTAAAGAATGTTGGTTATCAGACAGTTGACGGTAGCCATTGACTTCAATATACATTTTTTTTCCTTCTTTGTTAGTCAATGGCTATCGTCAACAGTTTGATTACCAAGATTCTTTAAAATATCTTCTTTTGTGTTCAACAGAAGAAAGAATCTCATACAGGTTTGGAACAACATGAGGGTGAGTAAATGATAACAAATTTTTGGGTGAGCTATCCCTTTAATATTTTTGTGGAAACTGTAGATACATTTTTCTTTTCAGGATTTCTTGATGAATATAATTTTGAATAGCATTTATTTAAAATATAAACCTTTTGTAGCATTATAGTGTCTTTACTGTCACTTTTGATCAATTTAATGCTTCCTTGCCGAATAAAAGTATTGCTTTCTTAAAAAAAACAAAAAAAAACATGTATAAACCTTTATTTTAATGTGTACGTTTGTAGAAGGTGTATCTGTCATCAGTGGGCAGTCTTGCGGAGGTGACCGCTCGTAGTATAGAACAGCTACACAAAGTGGCTGAGCTGATTTTACATGGACAAGAGCTGGAGAAGCCAGCCTGCCAACAGGCCAGTATACTGGTCAGGTGAGTTCCTCAGCTGTTTCCATAAGACAGTATTGGACAAGTCCTTTTATCAGCTGTATAGTGACTGTTGTGTATGCCCAGGTTAACCAGTGCCATGTGTAAGGAGGTCGGATGCCTGGCCCGAAAGTTCTCGGACACATTACTGGCTGTAGGGGTGAGTCTGACTGACCCTAACGCATGTTCCTTGTCTTATTTTGAACTATTTATCAGTGGATTTTATTGCAAAAAACTTTCAAATATTATAACTATTACCTTCCCTTTTCAGTTTGTCTTCGGTTCGGTTTCCTTCAGTTGATGCCCTCTTATTTTTCAGCCCCTCCCTTCCAATCACATGTCATATTTCATGATCCAATCAGTTCCTGTCAGATAAAACCCAGCTTACTTTTTTTTTTCTAGTTGAAAAAGCTGTTTCTACTGTTGCACAGCACAGCTAAATTTACAGAGCAAACTGTAAATTTAGTTTAATATAAACTGTGAAAATTCACATTGAGAATCTTTTGTTATTTAATGCTAGTAAGAATTTGTTTTCCCAGTGTAGCCCTGTGATTTTGTGGTGATGCACTGTGGGCCACTATATCACTTTGAAATGCGTCACATTATGGAAGTAAAACAGGTTGCATATGCTGTTTCATGTCAGTGTTGTTTTATATAGTTTGCAAACTCCTATATCTCCTGAAGTTTAAAATGATCATCCTGCTGTTTTTTGTCTCTCTATTTTTGTCCCTATAGAATCAGAGAAAGGCAGAAGAACTAAATCCTCTAGTGGACAGTGTGATGCTGGAGGTAAAATATGATCATTTTCATAATGCACAGCTAACAAATGAGGAGACGGCTATAGGGGTTTTGATGATGATGATTAGAATGACTAGTTATGATAATGACGACCCTTCATCACTGCACTGTGTCTTGTTTCCCCAGGGTTGTAATAGCACTACTTACATCCATAATGCATTCCAGCTGCTGTTGCCTGTTCTTCAGGTCTCACATATTCAGACCAGCAGAACCACAGTCAAGCCAGTCCCTGAACCAGCATCCAAAGAATAGTGCCCTCATTCTGTGTATTGTGTTTAGGTATGTTGCTTCAATATGAGAGCTTAAACCAAAAAAGTGCAATTCTAGTCTATATATAGACTCTTACAAATACATAATTAATAAAATTAAGATTGAAACTCCTAACTTATTTAGAAAGCTGCTTGTCCACTTTAAATATATGTTTGTTCTTTTTTAAGTGACTTTACTAAAAATGAAGATTATTAATCATGTGTTGCATTGTCTGAGCAGATTTGGAGGTCCAACCGACATTCGCTTAAAATAATGAACAGTTACACAATTACCAGTTTTTATTTTGAATAAAATTTACCAAGAACATAATCTGTAATATAAATTATATGAAACTAAAGACTGAAATTATAAGTACAGTAATGTTTTTTTAGCGTGTGAAAATGTCCAGTTCTCACTGTTCTCAGTACGTCACATGTTGTCCGTTAGTTAAATAAATAAACTTAGTGCCTCTGCTGTTTCTCGTTGATTTAAAGGGTTAAAGCTCCCCATTTTCTTAATGACTGGAACAAGATAAGTTGTTTCGATGATGCAGGTAAGCTGGAGATGGAAAAAGAGAGAATGGAGAAGGTGTAAAATGACAGATATATCAAATGAATAATTCTGATGGTTAATGAAGATTGAGAGGCTGGAAACGTCACTTACTTGATGGTTCACAGTTGGCTTGTGCTGCCAGATGTTGGAGCTGATGTGATTTTTTAAACTCTGTAAAAATAACAATATTTATTAAAAATGGGTCTTGTAGAATTCTATGCATGACAACATTAGTCTTGCCAGGAGTCCATCTGTAGTGCAATTTATTTTGCCCCAAGCAACATACTGGCATCAAAGATCTACCTATCATTAGCTTGTGTCATCATCACTGTGACCGGATGAGACATCATGCAAGATTCAAAGTGTGTACAACACTGTTTCAGGCTATACTGGATAGGAACTAGTAGTGGCAAGAGAGTATACCATCATCAGACATCAGACTGTTTTACATCAGCTGATGGATGAGGAAATTAATGTGGACATCTTTTTTGAAGTATTAATCTGCTTTGTAAAGTCTCCACTTAGATTGAATTTAAAGCATACAAATGCTGTTTAATATTCCAAACACATGAAATGCTTGAGGGTTTGGACTTTTGAGGCATTTTTATATCCAAACTATAAATGATCACTATTATACAGAGGAAAGCTAGACTCATCTTCATCCATTTATATTTACCTTCCTTTGTTTCTGGGGCATTACATTGCTCCTCTTCTTCTTTTTCATCTGGAATCAAGTCAATTTTGAAGTCAGTTTTATAAATAGAAAAAAAAAGGTCTTTTCACAATACACTGTTTCAATCAAAGCAGCTTTTTTTTTAGCTTAATGGAATGGAAAGCACAGGATTGTGGGATAATCAAAGGCAGCTAAGGATACATCTATGCTGCCTTCAAAAATGTATCAGATGAAGGTATCTAAAGAGACAGGAAGTGAGGCTAACATTGGATTTGGGCGTGCCCTGATGCCTTCCTACCTTGGAATGCATCCTCCAAAGGCAGCATTTTTAAGCTTTCGGATAAAACTCATCCAGGCCTTGTCCCTTTTTTTGCACATGAATTATTTAAAAGGATATAGTGACGTATGTTCCCGGAAGAAAACGAGACGAGGCGTTTCAGGGAGTTCAGAAACAGTGCTTACTCATATCGGGAATAACTCCCTTTAGAGTGGAATCTTGTGCTTTGTAACATTGCAGACCTCTTTCATGCTCAAACGTCAACATTACACACTAAAGAAAGTTGAAAATGTAAGAAAGCAGAATACGACCCCTATATTGTCTTCATGACTTATAGTCGCATTTAGCCGAGCTGGGCAATAATATATTTAATATTTTGCAAACAATCAAGCATTGAGATTTGCTATACAGTACATATGGCTGATAAGGTTGGATGTACTATATATCCAATTTTAAATATAATATTGCTGCGTGATAATATAGTTTGCATTTTGTGACAATATAAAGAATCAAGCAGTTGTTTCAGTTATGCTATTTATGTGATATGCATATTCTATAGGTCTATATTTGTATTTAATTCATTTCATTTATTTCTATTCAATGCTACTGTGTTTTTTTAATGTGTTTCTTGAAAGAATATGTAAATGTGTTAAATGTCTCATTCATACCTGTAGTCTCAAAGATTGGTGACAATCCTAGAACATGAGAGACCATTATAAAAAAATAAACACACATAGCCACCATTAATATGAATACACTGTACAGGAGATCAGTTCTTCAATATAGTATACAACCTCATATATATATATATATATATATATATATTTATTTATTTATATATACTGTATATATATATATATTGGATGTGGTTGTCATCCACACACACACACACACACACATTTTGATTGATGTAGGCTTTACAGTAGCATACTCCTGCAGGTTTTAAGGAATAACCCATCCAAAATGAAATTTTAAATGAGTTTCATCCTTCCCGGGAACAAAAGAAGTTATATATACTGTAGAAGAATGCAATAAAAGTAGATGGTGACTTCGGCTCACAAAATGGCATACAAAGCTATCATATGGCTTCAGAAGATTTGGAAGAGTCGCATATGGTGCTTTTATGTCCTTTTTGGAACTTGGTGTTTTCTGGTCCCCATCCACTATGTAATGAGCAACGAGAACATTCTCAAAACTGATGTTCCACAAAAGAATATGGGTTTGTAACAACTTGAGGGGAGTAAATGATGACAGAATTATAATCATTAGTGTCCCTTAAATTGCTCCAAGGACATTTCTGTTGTAATTACTGTACCCTATAGGTGCGTCCCAATTTGCGTACTTATCCACTATTCTGTGCCGTTTTGTAGTTTAAACAGTGTAATTAGTGTGTTCACACTGAAAAAATGCACTTTAAATTCTCAGATGATGCCCTTAATTAACCGAAAAACTAAGTGTGGAATCCTGGACACTTCATGCACTCAACTGTCACAACTTTATTTACATAGTGGAGGGGGACGGACTATCAGACAGATGTTGAGTGACATAACTGTATAAAAAAAGTCATACTCTACATGGCTGAGTACATAGTGTGAGTGCATAGTGTATAGTGCGTCATTTAGGACACAACTTATACCTCTCTCTGCGTAAAAAGAAATATCTAAACAATCACTTACTTTTCTTGTACATAAGGTCAGCTACCCTGCTGAGCAGGTTTTCTGTGAATGTATAAATTGAGAGTTAGGTTGGTTTGGAGTTAGTCAGTGCTGGTAAAAACATACAAGGTTACTTTACAGCATTTTGATAAAGCACAAATCTCTTCTGGGTAAAAAGAGTGCAGTATGATAGAGCAGGGTGTTTGTTTACCTTCGGTTCTGTTCTCAGTTGAAGAGATCTCAAAGAATACATCATCATCTATATTAGATAAACAGAAATACATCAACCTTTATTAACTAACAATGAAGCAAGTATAAATGATATATATAAAAAAAAAAAACCTTGCTGCGTGTACTGCTGTAACGGACTGGTTACGGCACTTGCATATTGTTGCCCTGTTGTTGGTTTGATTACTTCTAATGCTTTCCACATTTGTGAGTTGCTTTGGATAAAAGCATCTGCTAAATGATTGTCCCCCTGTAGTCAATAATTATATCACTTAAAACTTACCTTTGATCACCAAAATGACACATTTTAAAAGTTTTTTTCCTTATAGCTCCAAATAGCTTGAATGTAACTATACACCCTCGCTTAATTTAGTATACGCGGTTCTATGAATATGCAAATTGGCCCCGTCCCCACTCACTCACACCAGCTCAGAGATCCACTCGATCCACATAGACATATAAACATTAAAAACTTGATTTTCACCACAGGGGCCAGGGGGACTTTAAATGTAAATGTAAATCATATAAAACTATATAAAAATAGGACACACAAGTCTATTGGTTTATTTACACAAATTTAACAAGGACACATTAGCCAAACAATCACAAGACAAACACTTGCTTACCACTCATGCTGTACATTTCTATGGACACATCAGGGACATTGCTCATCACTGAAAGCAAAAATTAGAAAATTAATTAGTTGTCACATCTGGTTTGTGTTTTGCTTGAGTTGGACTTTCAGTAAGGATATGTTTACACAACAACAATGTACTAAAAACAGAAGACAACATTGTCAAAATGATCCCCGTTCACACGGATCTGCAAAAATGACACCAAAGGCTGTATTATGAATGCCAGGACAGTAGTTGGCGATGTCACTTTGTCAAAAAGGACTTGTCAATAACCAGCGAACACATAATATCGGCATCGTTTTCAAAATCCTGAACTTTGAAACCCATTTTCAAAAGCTTGCTTTTTCAGGCCCCCAAAACGCCATTGTCGTGTAAATAAATGGCCAAAACGCATAAAAAGTTTTCCGATTTCAGTTAGTTCTCGGTTCTCAGTTCAGTTTCCTTTGTTTTCTTTGTTCATTCTATTTTGTTGCCATGACTTTTTATTTCCCCACCTGTGTCTTGTTAATTATCTTGTTTAGTCCCAGTGTATTTATATCGCTGTTTTGGGTTCAGTCTTTGGCTGCGTCCGAAAACTGATACATGCCGACTTTGGAGGACGCATTCCAAGGTAGGAAGGCATCAAGACACGTCCGAATGCAATGTTAGTTTCACTTCCTGTCTCCTGAGATACCTTCATCCGATCGATTTTTGAAGGCTGCATAGATGTATCCTTAGCTGCCTTTGATATCCCACAATCCTGTGCTTTCCATTCTGTGACAGTTGAGCTAGATGGTGTCTGAAAGTTGCGGCTGGTCATCAGTTTGTATGTAAATGTACATTTTTGATCAATATTTTCCACTTATGATGTCATTTCTAGCGAAAAATCCCTATTGTAGTCTTTAAATTATTCACTTAGTTTTCACCAAAGCTCTCTCTATTTTGCTGTAGATCATTAAACCGTAACACTGCCTCAGAAGTCAGTCCGAAATCAGTTTTGTGAGGAACCTCCGCCTGCAAAGTCAAAGTCAAAGCACAATCATAGAAAAGCTTTGCGACTATATAAACTTGTTAGTGTCACTCACAATTTTCTGTTGGCTTGCTGAGCTGATGTCGGCTGGCTGAAACCGGCACAACTGTGAACAACTGGGACTTTCCTAAAGTGAAAAGACCAAAAACAAGATTGATCCAAATAGATTAATCTAATGTGATGTTCATTTTGTCAATTATATTATCATTATGGATCCCAAACTGAAAACACCCCAGTGTCAAAGGGCTGTTGATTGATTTGTAGAAGTGATACTCACTATATTTGCTCTTGAAGATCAGGCAGCCCACACTCAATAGAGTTACCACAACCACAGTCAGTACCAGTGCCAACCACACTGAAGTGATCACACCCCAGCCCTCTAGGAACAAGGAAATGAAGTATATAGCAACAGAAACTTTAACAAGAGTACAGCGAAGCATAATACTTGAATGAAACATGAAAAACAAAACAGCATATAATATATCAATGCTTAAACATCAGAAGTTTACAATGCCCTTGTCTTTAAAAGTCTTACCAAGTTCATTTTACACTTACTTTAACCCAAATGACCTCGTGTGAGTCTGGCAATGTACTGTCTGAAAGGATTTGTGGTTTTGGATGAGTCAAACACTGAATAGACTGGCTTGATGTATTGCTATAATATATTTATCAAAAGTTAGGTTGAATTATGAAGTCCTGCTGTCTCCTTCCATGCCCGAATCAATAGACAGGATAAAAGAGTCTCAGCTCTCCTTCAGAGGGAATTTATGAGAGAGGCAGAGATGCTTGGGTGAGAACGATTCACTGTGTATTTGTAAAAACATATTTGATATGATGTAATCAGCATGGCTGAAAGAAATATATATGCTGAATTATTTGTATTTTATTTTTAAAATGTGCTAAAAAGTCCAAAGTTTGGTATAAAGCAACTAATTTCTCTTTTTGCTCAGAAATCTTTTTTTTTCAAGAAAAGTTAGAAAAGCATTTATATAAATATGCTTTACACACACACATATATATACTGTATATACACAATTCTTTCTGGTTCTCGAATTTGATTGGCTGAGAGCCTTTTTCAGCTGCACGATATTCACCCAGTAACAGCACTCTAACCCTTTCTCCACTTGTATAACTCCGCTTGCGGCGACTGTCATAGCGGTCAAGCAAATTCACCATATATTTTTTAAAAAGACTACCGTTGTTGTGTCACGAAATGTAGTTCTAAAGTCCTCCCTGTGGTGAAAAACAAGCGTTTAATGTTGTTTATGTCTTGGCGTTTTTGCCTTTTATTAGGATAGGACAGTAACTAGACAGGAAGTGAGGTCGGAGAGAGAGGGGAAACAGGTTCAGGAAAGGTCCACGAGCCAGGACTCGAACTTGGGTCGCCCGAAGCACAACGGCGCTATGTCGGCGCACTTGCCCACAAGGCTATCGGCGCCGACCTATGTGGTGTTTTTAATATGCTTTAAGACAAACCATGTGCAAATTCATAAGTCAGCACCATTGCTGAGTATTTTCTCCCAAAAACTGCAGTGAATCAAAGACTGTCTCAAAAACGCGGTTTGAAATCGCTGGTGTTCCTGATGTCACAAACTACCTTGTAACCAATCATGTCAACTTATGATCATTAACAAGTGGATCTCTGAACTGGTGTGAGTGAGTGGAGGCGGGGCAAATTCATAGGGGCATATTCATAGAACCGCGTATACTAAATGAGGCAAGGTTAGGGTTAGGGTTAGTTACATTCAAGCTATTTGGAGGCATGTAGAATTATTTTCAAGGAAAAAAAACATTTAAATATGGTGATCAAAGATGAGTTTTAAGGGATATAATTATTGACTACAGGAGGACTTTAATTATATTAGCCTCTTAAAAGCTGGTTTATTATCGTTTGTCTTGTGCATAGCATGGCATTGTGAAAGATAACGGTTTCTGATGGTTTCTCACCTTTTTTTGTTTGCGTAACTGGTAACGCAGCAGATCTTGCTGTTTCATTGTGCTCCTGGTAGTAAAAGAGGAAACTGCTGCTAGTCGTTTGGCACTTAAACGCATGTGTAGAAGCTGTTACTTGCGAAGATATTGTAGTTGTTTTAAGGGAAGAGGTGATTGGTTTGGCAGAAGAAGTGGTTTTTAAAATGGAGGTGTTTTGTCTTGGATGACTGGTGTTTTGTTGTGTGGGTTCTTCTGTGGACATGTTCAGATCTGGACATTTGCTGTTGTCTGGTGGGAGGTAGCAGTAGAATAGTCTCTGGTCATTTTGGGGTCCAGTGTAGAGTTCAGTGTTGTTGAGAAAAGCAAATACGCTAATATTCCATCCAGTGAGATTGCCTGCCTTCATTGTCAGAAGCACCATCACATCCTCTGCTATGAAATGTACAACATGCACACAGTTATTATTATTGGTTATTATTGTAGACAATAAACAACAAGCAGCAGTAAATTTCACAAATAAAATAATAATAAAACAACTATCCCACCTGACTGTGAGGTATTGTTGTAGAGAAGCCGCAGATCAATTTCAGCCTTACACAGATACCATCCTTCATCACGTTTGTGTTGACTGCTGGCATTTATAAGTTCTGTCGCACATGGAGGGTCAGCCTGACCACAAAGCTTTGCATCATTTTCAGGTCTGCAAGGGTCAAAAGGCTCACAGAAAAACTGAATTTGTGATACATCTGTGAACCCCCCCCAAAAAAAAGAAAAAAAGAAAGAAGAAGAAAACTCTCTTACTTCATATTTCAAGTCATGTGCAATACCCACATTCAGTGAAACACAAAATCCTTTAAGTTTAAACACATGTGCCAATTGTTCTTAAAGTTTTCTTTGTATTCATGTTGGTTTTATGGCATATTAAGATTTTTATTTATTTAATGTTTTTTATTTACTTAGTCACCATGAAATCAAAATGATTATTTTATATGGAATATTGCAGTATTTATTATAAATAATTTATCTGTGCACATCATTTTGTAATATTTGTGCCCTTGTAATCTTTAGTCAAAATAACTTCCCCTCCCTCTTGCAGCAACATCTCTTCTCTGATGATGTGTTTCCCGGTGGGAGAGCGGGACAACCTGTCACTCACATGAGATCATAGCAATAGAGTGCAACTGTGCCCTTTTTTCAGTACCGCTGTTGCTGGAAGTATTTTTTTCCATTCATTTTCCCATAGGGATTTAAAAAGAGTCTTTGTTAAAACATTATGAACCAAGCCAACCAGCTACAAGGTGAATCACAACATTACAAACTTTGATTCGGAAAATCAGATACAAAGACAAAGGTACTCAAACTGTGAACGGCTCATCCCATGAAGCATTGCGAACAGCCCAATCAAATTAAAAACAAAGGAGAAATATAAAACTACACATTACAAAAGGTGGCGTTGGCGGGACAGGAAGCCTCCTGGGCAGTACCGGCAATACAGTAAGCCAGAGAGATGCCGGCAGTTCAGGGAGCCAGGGTGGTACCGGCAGTGCAGAGCGGGTGTCTCAGAGACGGCCTCTGTGACAGTGTCTGGGAGAGCAGACGGCTCTTGGACATCCCCCACCCCCAAAAAAACATTCTTGGGAGGAGCCTTGGGGGTGTGTGCCACTGCCAACCACACACACAAGATAACCATGACCATCATGGTCAGCTTTGCGGACTCAGGGGCTGAACCCGATGCTGGAGCGTACTCAGGGGATGGAGCAAACACTCGACTGTGCTCAGGGGCTGATGTAAATGTGTGTGTGGCCCAGGAAAGGACCACCTCTTCGATGACACCAGAACTGACAGGAAGAGACGGCTCTGTTACTGCTTCCTCTGGAATTTCACTTACTGGAACAGGCTTGGGAATTTATCTCACTGGAACAGACTCTGGAATTTGACTCACTGATTCCATTAACTTGATGAAATTTATACTTGGTTTTAATAAATAGAACATTAGTTATTGCAAGAAAATACAAAATAGAATTGTATTTGGTCTCTCTTTTTATGTAATGTTTATTTAACCAGGAAAATTAAGTGTAACAGACCTAAATTTACATTTGATACAGTGAGGACTTTGTCTCTTCATTTTTAAAACACCATCGCACACCACTTATAAATGATAATAAATGATATATATATAGTAATGCAATTAGTTTATTTTTAAGGGAGTAACGCAATATTGTAATGCATTACTTTTCAGAGTAACTTTCCCCAACAACTTTCCTTTAAGCCTTGTTAAACTGGGGATAAAGTTGTCTGGGGAAAAAACGGAAGGTGCTATAGCTCTATTGTGGCATTCCACTTATATTATATATATAACGCTTTATCCAATACAGATTGTTTCAAAGCAGCTTTACAGTGATAACAAGAAAATGATTCAAAGATGCAAATAGAGTTCATTTCTCTAAAAGAAAAAAGGGCATCAAACAAGATCATCAATTATTAAATTAGTTCATTTAAAGCAGTTCTGCAGAAAAACAGTGATGTCATCGTTCAGCTGAGTTTAATAATCATGTTTAACTGTGGAATTCCTTGTGAAATACTATATTACCCATGATGCTGTACAGAAAATTACACCAATCACACACACACCAGTATTCACAATAAAGCATTACTTAAACTCCACAAACACTAACAGAACCGTTTTTATAAGTTACAGCAAAAATGTAAGCTATTATCATTTGCTCATTTTTGTACTCTTCATCTGACTCCTTTATCATGTAAACTGTAATGTTTTGAGAAATTGTTCTTCCTGTTTTCTCAAACACCAGCGTGGTTTTCTGTTTCTTTTGGCAAGTTGGAGTGCATGACACTTCCTGTATAAAAGTTAGAAACCTAACAAACCATACCGACCTAACAGTTTTGTGCTTAGAGACAGTGTCTAAAACCATAAAAACAAATGTGCATTGTTACTGTTACAGCTAGAATCCAAAGTTTTACCTCACACACATACACGTGTCATACACGTGCAAACTCTGGTTTTTAAAAACAACGCATGTCTAGACCACGTTGGTGTAATAACCTGCGACAGAGTGCCAACTGTTTTAACCTGTTTTAAAGTTTAATACTACTAAAATTTAGACATACAGAAGGTAATGCAACAATGCACCTTAATTCTAAAAGACATGGACAATACTGAAGTTTACTCATGCTGTCAATCATACAAACATTTTCTTTCTGACCACACTTTTCTCTGAAACACACATGCTCACAAATACCCACCCCACTGCCACATTTCCTTCACTCACGCCTGCTCGTGGACCCCAAAACATCTTCCTTTGCTATTTTTACTTACTTGGAAAAAACTCTGGTAGGCACAAGATGAAGGTGAGAAAGAAGACGACGCAGAGTTTGAAAGCACCTGATCTCGTCATGGTAAAAGACGGTGATGACTGCGCCACTGTAAGGTCCCCAACCTCTCAACTTGTTGACCATACATTGGAAATCTCACACACTCTCACATCTCACCCATTATCTTATCTAGTCCCACATTTAGACCCACATTACATTTAAAATAATCCTACGTACTTAACCTACAGATATTTTCAGCATGTCTCCACAATACTTTCTTGATTACATGAAATGTTTTACCACTTCCTACTTGTCTTCCTGTTTTGTGTAATTTTGAAACAGAAAAAAAAAGAAAGAAAGAAAGACATTTTAGATATATTTGCTTGTCTCACAAGGATTCAAATCATTAATTTAGAGCTATATTAGTGTTTACCAACCTGTTTTGTTTAATGCACCCATACTTCTTCATCAGTGGGACTAAATTACTGTTTTTATTGACATCAAATTTGGCCAAATGGTTATGTAAAAATTAAATAAAAAAAATGTTATGCCTGATTTCATGTAGCATTATCATTATTTTAAAGTGGCCATAATTAAAATGATGCATGCACTTAAAAAAATAAATAAAAACAATGGGTGATAAACTCACCAAGTAGCTTCCTTTCAGTTAGTTGTTTCTCTTTGTGTTTAATTATTTTATTTATATATATTACACGTATATATGTAAAGACACTACACAGAGGGAGATTTCTGTATTTGTGACTTATATTTCACTACTTTTCTTAACAACAATACAACACACACACTTAATGGTAATATAATATTATATATTAGGATTTATATAAGTGTAATTTGAAACAAATAGCGAGTAATCTCTTGCATATTATTATTAAAATATCTACATATTATTATTTTTTCACGTTATAATTTTTGATTTCCTCAAGGTTGTCGTTTATTTTTTGAACAGGGAGCATTTGGTTATCATGGCAGGGCAGGAGGAAGGTTCTCATCAGGACCCACACTGGGATTAGGAGAGCTCTCAGCACCAAGCACCTTATCAGCATCATCCAGTGAGAGGACTACTGCTGCATTTAAACCCTTTGAGCTGTCTGCAGTCACACCAAAATATCAGTTAACACTATACCATTTAAAAGTTTGGGTTTTTAATAGGGATGCACTGATATGAAAAATTTGGCCAATACAATAACTGATAATTCTTTATATTGAAAGCCGATTACCGATATATTGGCTGATAAAACTTAATTCAAATTTTTATATACATTTTGAGAACCTGATTACAAAAACAAAAGTCTCGCCATTAAAAGCCATGTCCCAAGCACACAATTAGGCTATAATGTTCTTTTTTAAGTGATTTCAATCATATTTCAAACAATTCAAAAAGATCATGACGAACAGTGCTCATCTGAAGTGTCTCAGCTGAAGGAAATAATCCATTATTTAATGGCTTTAATATATTGGCCAAATTTTCTTATCGAGCCTCGAGCCATAACGGTAACATTAAACATTATATCGTCCGATACCGATGTGGTGGCTGATATATTGTAGTATATTGTACCCTAGTTTTTAATGTTTTTGAAAAAAGTATCTCAATGCTCACCAAGGCTACATTTATTTAATCAGAAATACTTATCTGACGCGAATTGGGTGACGCGTTTGCCGCGAACGCTCGATATTCGCCTCAATCGCGTCTTCCACACAAGTTGAAAAATTTCAACTCAAGCGGAAAATTCGCATGATGCTTAGAAATTTTGTTGTGGTTGTTGATGTGCGTGAAGACACTCCCTTTCGCGCGAGAAACTAGCTTTTCTAGCTAACTTCCCTCTTCATGTTTCTCTCTCCTCCACTCAGTCCCCACACCCCCCTTCATGTGCACGTGCACGTGCACGTGCACTAACCCCCCAACCCCCACCCCCAAATCATTCTTGTCGGTTATTGGCTGGAATACTGTTTGTTATGTTTCATGGTCCAGGCTGGGCCAGTTTGTTTATCTTGCCGTTTGTGGAGCCTGGGCTGTCTACAGAGACCACGTTTTTTTACAGTGTGTTCAGGGGACAGGCAGCTAGTGGATAGTGAGGACATGTTTGCTGTATGAGACAAAAACATTTTTGGCCTAAAAAATGCGACATCGCTTATAGCACATTTAAAGTGACAATGCATAGTTCGTGGCCAAAATACACAGCAGTTTTTCCCAAAAAGCGCATTGATTATATTTATTGTGTTTTAAACAGTCAATCAAATGACCTTCAGCAATTTAAAAAGAAAACAAATGTCCAAAAAGAAACTTTTTGTCCAAAAAAACAAGTTTAAACAAACCAATTTAGCTTGTGTTACAGATTAATTTAAATGTGTGTAGCATATATATATATATATATATATATATATATATATATATATATATATATATATATATATACAGTACAGGTCAAAAGTTTGGAAATATTACTATTTTTAATGTTTTTGAAAGAAGTTTCTTCTGCTCATCAAGCCTGCATTTATTTGATAAAAAATACAGAAAAAAACAGTAATATTGTGAAATATTATTACAACTTAAAATAATAGTTTTCTATTTGAATATACTTTAAATTATCATTTATTTCTGTGATGCAAAGTTGAATTTTCAGGATCATTACTCCAGTCTATCACATGATCCTTTAGAAATAATTCTAATATGATGATTCATTATCAAAGTTGGAAACAGTTCTGCTGCTTAATATTTTTTCATAACCTGTGATACTTTTTTAGGATACTTTGATGAATAAAAAGTAAAAAAATAAAAATAAAAAAAAGAAGCAATTTTTTAAAAAATATAAATCTTTTGTAACAACAATATACACTACTGGTCAGTAATTTGGGGTCAGTAATTTTTTTTCTTTCTTTTTTGGAAATAAATCAATACTTTTATTCAGCAAGGATGTGTTAAATTGATCAAAAGTGATAGTAAAGAAGATTTATATTATTAAAAAAAATTTTTTAATTTTGAATAAATGCAGTTCTTTTTAACCTTTTATTCATCAAATATATTAGGCAGCAGAACTGTTTCCAACACTCATAATAAATCAGAATATTAGAATGATTTCTAAAGGATCATGTGATAGACTGGATGTCACATGTGACACTGAAGACTGGAGTAATGATCCTGAAAATTCAGCTTTGCATCACAGGAATAAATTATTTTTTAAAGTATATTCAAATAAGAAAACTATTATTTTAAGTTGTAATAATATTTCACAATATTACTGTTTTTTTCTGTATTATTGATCAAATAAACACAGCCTTGATAAGCATTAGAGACTTCTTTCAAAAATATAAAACCTGTACTGTATATATACATTGGCATAAGAACAGATGTCATGGTGACATCATGCTGACATCATAAACAAAAGCACGTGGGGTCACAGGCGGTGGTCTTCAGAGTGCACCTGAAAAGACGACAATAATGGACGACACTCATGGAGGTTGTGAAGCATAAAGTTATTTATGATCCACATAATGTGCTTTAAAAAGACTTGCAGGCAAAGGAAAAAGCATGGGATGAAGTTGCAGTGGCTCTTAGGTCATTTAAAAGTGTTTTTGACAACCTTTCCCTGGCCCACGATCGAACAACTCAACTCATAGAAAGATAAATAGAATAGACAGATTAATATAGCACACATACAGTAGGCCTATAGACATCTATGATGTGCATGATTTTGTTGAATTTTTGACCTTTTTTCGAGAATTTTCTCATTTATATTAAGAACTTTGCTGTTTGTTATTACAGACATTTATGAATTATCTTTAAGATGTTTATGATGGGTAATGTTTGTAAATTAGATGTGTTGTAAAATTTTTCTCTTTTGCAGAATGTTTTTCATGGAGATGAGTGCTAATATGTAATAAATATGCAGATAATATATAATAACACATATAATTCAGGTATCAATTACCTATCAATATTTATTTATTCCAAAAAATATACAAAATCTGTCAAAGTACTTAGTTTACCACAACCTCAAAAGCCTGTACACAATCCAGGAAATGACGACACCATTCGGCCGCACACTGAACAACCAAGCAGCTTTCCTTAGGGATAGCACTACTTGCTCTGCACTAGAAAAGGTGGCCTAACCAAATCTCAAAATTTCCTTTCCTCCCATTTGGCTAGCGGTGTAATAAAGTGTGTTAAATCCGACACTCAAGAGTTATGTCTGAACTAACTCAATGAAATATAAGTTGGCATATGTAGGTCATATATAAGAGAAATCTGTGTAATTTGGTTTGACGAAGGATGACTTTAATCATAACATATTTGCTTTCACTTTACTTTCAAGATGACAATACTCTCTCTGTCACTCATCTAATGGTGTTTCATCTTGACTGCTGCATATAAGAATGTATTATGCATGTGAAGAATATTTTGAAAAAAAATCAGAAGTCACAATTCTTAATGTTACCAATTTCTCACTTTCTACCTAATTTATTGTGTGAGGATTTGGATTTTTTTTTTTACAACAGTTATAATAAAATAGTTAAAAGCTACTGTATTAAAACTATATAGACCTTGTCAACTGTCAATCTTCGTACTCATCTGTGCAATACCCACTAGGTGGAGACACTGTCTTTTCACCCCCCCCCCCCAAAAAAAAATCTTTAGTAAAGAATTGAAGATCGATTATTGGTATGATAATGAACAGTCATAAGTCCCCCGAGAACATCACATTATGAACTGTAGGCTACTGTCACACAATAATACATTAAGTAAACCCATAAAATAACTAACTCCCCATTAAGTAAAGTTACAATGTAACGTTAGTGAAAGTCCACAATTTCAAGTGAGAGTGGAGATTTGTGTGTGTGTGTGTGTGTGTGTGTGCATAGGCTATATCAAGGGGAAACAATACTTTGAATTGGCTACCTCTGCTTCAGTGTTAGGGCTCTATAGTAAATTATTTTATTTTAATTGGAAATGTCTTAAGTATGACAGGGTTTATGAAGGAAATATTTTTTGTTTTTGTTTTTTTAAGTATTTATTAATCACTGAAGTAGTTGGTTAACACCGAACCTGAGTTCTTATTTCGTTCCCCTCATCCGTGTTGTGAGAATGACAATAAAGTAAAGTCTATATTCCTCCGGCTCCAACTCCACGCCTTTTCGCCCAAAAGTGAATCACGCGATTATAACCAGAGTTAAAAGATCCGGTCACTGTTCAACTACTAAATGTGCAAATTACATCCGAAGCAAGCGATAACAGCAGCTATTAACCCGCCAGGTAAGATAACTTATTTCACGCGTTGTGATGTGGGGTTATTTCGGTTGACAGCTGAAGCCCATTAGAAATACGTGCAGCTACAAGTTCGCAGATAGTTATGCGGTAAAAGGGAAATGAATAAGCCCATAAAGGCTTTTAATGTGCGGACTCATTCAGCAGGAAAGCACGGGGTTCAGACTGGCCTGTGAGTTCCGATAGTTTTGATAGAAGGAAGATCTATTCTCTAACTAAAAGTTGTTTCAAATGATATTTCCAGCTTGGGTTAGCTCTTCTGACAAAGGAAGTGCAGAGAGGTGGATTTTGTTGATATACCCAACAGGAAACGAAAGTGTTTTGCTCTGGGAAAGAAAGTAGGCTATCATTGGAAAATATATTAATTTGATATTTATCGTAAACGGTCTCGCGCGGATATGCTCACAATGTCAGGCAAACTAATTTATCACAATTGCAGCGCGTGGAGCACAACTCCACGCACATAGGGCGGTTCAGTACCGAATGAAACGTCAACACTTAGTTGAAATATAGATTTTAGAATTTCATAGAAATGTTTTTAAAAAGGGGGTAAAGGTTAGCCTACGTCTGTTTTCGTATAATCTAAATCCATGGATTCGTTAAGACATAAGGCAAATCTTCTGTTGTGCCGTTGGTTAAGCTCTGGATTATTGGAAAGATTTTTCTAGCTTATAGATGTTATAAATAGAGATGTTTTAGAGGCAAAACGTCTTTGTCAATAAGAAGTGTCACTGTGGGCTGATGTTGCATTTTAGGTGGATTGATTCTAGTCGGAGTCAAAAGGAAGAGATGCATTTTATATAAAAGACACCTACTGACGCCCATCCTCGTTGTTGTATTTTTAATTAGTGTCTGACTATGACCCATCACTAAATATAGAACAGAGAAACAACGAGAAAGGAAATGTGCAGCATGTCCCAGCATTTATTCGTTTTCTGTCCTTTTTTGTGCCTCTTGTTAAAGCTGTAATGATTTTCTCCTGTTTCATCCAAGTGCGTTGTGAGTAAACAAACAAATTAGTTTGAGCTTGTTTACACATCAGTGCTGGGGATTTAGCTTAAAGTCACCATGAAATCGAAATGGACAATTCCCCTCCCCCAGTTATGTCACTTGACTTCTCTGACTACATCGGTACGCCAATAGGTGGAGACCAAGCGGCAACCATCCAGTCTCTCTCTTGAATCCAACACGCAAGTGACTTAAACTGCAATTCATCGACTGACCGCTAGAGACATGCTCCAAAAGAGAGTCAATCCCATGCTAAAATGCCCAAATTTACTAGCCTGGTTAAAACCAGACCATTCTCAGTATTAACTGAGTTACGGTCTGGCAAAGCTTCATTAATAACTAATTTCCAAAGGGGCGTCACCAACGGACGTCGCTCAAATGCCTCTGGGCGCAATTGGATAGACCTAAAACCAATCAGAGCGATCGTCATCGTGTAAAGCCATATGCTGCGTCCCATTTCGCCTAAGTTACATGATGCCATAAAAGTATGTACTCTTTTTGTGAAGAAAAGGTAGGCCTATTTACTTTTGAATGTGTAGCAAAAAAGTAGGCAAGCTTTGGGACATAATACTTTGTCATCTTTTTCGGACGGATCTGTCGCGTGCATCCTGTCACGTAAACTGTCCTGTCAATCATCTTGTCACAGTTAAAATCCTCTATTAAATCGAATTTAGGCTAATTTCCTACCGTTTCGGAGAGAAATGTAGTAGCACGTTCATCTGCCAGTGGGTGTTTCATGGAGACTGTCCTCATGTGTTTGCAATTTGAATATAATAATGCATTTAAAAGTTGGTGCGCTTCACCAACGGACGTCGCTCAAATGCCTCTGGGCGCAATTGGATAGACCTAAAACCAATCAGAGCGATCGTCATCGTGTATAGCCCGCCTCAACGTTTCTGATTGGTGCCTCGATTTGGACGGATTAGAAATCGGCTTGAATGGGCACTTTGCCAGACTACTTGCAGAACAAATCTAAATTTGCCGGAAGTTTGCCGGAATAAAAAAATATGTTAACAGCCTGGTACAATCCGTTTAAATTATATTAAGCCTTAAAGTTCTGTATAATTAAGGACGTGGCCACTTGAGTGAAAGGTGGATTGCCGCTGCTATCACTACTAGCCGTTTGTCTGCTGTCTGCTAGCCGTTTTTTTTACTGTGGAGACGAGTATACAGAAATGGTTTACTGAATCTGAAGTATAAGCTTGACTAGTCCTCACAAAGCCCAGACCTGGACCTCATTGAACACCTTTGAGATTAATTGGAATGCAGACTGCAAGCCAAGGCCCATCACCCAACATCAGTGCCTGACTTTACTGTGTCTGAATGGGAGCAAATCCCAGCTGCCGTGTTCCAACATTGTGGAAAGCCTTCCCAGAAGAGTGGGAGCTGTAGCAGCAAAGGAAGAGAGAACTTCATATCAATGCCAGTGTTTTTAAAATGAAATGTCAAGCATGTGGACACAGTGCTCGGGTGTTCACATACTTTTAGCTATATGTAGGGTGTTAATCTAATCAATGTGTTTTCAAAAACTGTTCTTTTATCCATCCTCTGCTCTGAGCTCCTCATGATTTGTTGATTTCTCTCTGTCTCTCTCTGTGAAAAGAGACATTAATAAGTCATAGCAGATGAATTATGGATTGAAGCGAATTCAGCCTGGGAAGTTTATATAAAGGATGGACTGCTGGATTATATCATTTTGATATGTGATTGAACATGAACATGAAAAAATATGTGCATGGACAAATATTTGAAGTCTAAATGGCATGTGGGGACATAAAAAAAAGGTATTACTATCAAATAGAGATGCACCCATACTAAATTTCTCTGCCGATAATGATAGCTGAGTATTTGATTTTTTTTTTAAGGAAAAAAAATCTCACAAATAATGCTGCAAACTATACAGGGAACCATCTCATTAGGTACAAATAATATTATATAATACAAATATAATACAAATACAAATAATATAAAGAGGTATTATATTTAACTGCTATTTATTTTCAGATAATTGCACTCATATAAAAAATGTAATGTTTTGTTTTATAGCTAACTAACAAACGGTGAACATCGGATAGCTTTCCTTAGGTAAATGCAATGTTAAGTGACATAATATTCTCAAGATGTTTTATTAACATCTTTCTGAAACAGATTGAGTGATTATGAGACTGATATGGATTTTGGTAAGTTTCCTTCTGTAAGATACCTTCTGCTATCCATGAACGTCTTTCATGATATAACTTGAATTAAAGTGAAAGAAAAGACTTTCGCTCCGCACTGCCGCTTGAGGCGCTACAGCGATCTGTCACGTCACTTTTAAGAGCGTCAAAACTCCATTTATTGTTTGACACGTTTTTCTGCACCCTTTTGATTGACAGGATATAATCGGCTGTTTTTAAACCGGCAAAAGTGACAATAATAGATTTTATCGGCCAATAATCGGTATCACATCGGTGCATCTCTACTATCAAATTAAAAATATAGTCTGTGATCACAATGCAGTTTAATCTGCCTGTATGTTTTGAGTATTTTAATTTGTCATCCAAATATCTTGAAATGTGCAAAGTTTGAGGTCGGTGCATATATTTATTTTGGTTGAAAGAAGTCTCTTTCTCACTAAGGCTGCATTTATTTTATTAGAAATACAGTAAAAACAGTAATATTGTGCAATTATTATTTACAATTATTTAAAAAAATATATATATTTTAATATATTTAAAATGCAATTTATTCCTGTGATGGCGAAGCTGAATTTTTAGCAGCAGTCTTCAATGTCTCATGATCTCTAAGAAATGCTAATTTGGTGCTCAAAGTAACATGTATTATTATTATATCATCATCTCTTTATTTCACAATTACAATACCTTTTTTCAGGATTCCTTGATGAATAGAAAGTTAAATAGTAACTTAAAAAATAAAACTTTTGTAACTTTATAAATGTCTTTACTGTCAATTTAATGAATACTTGCTAAATAAAAGTATTGATTTCTTTTGAACGGTAATGTATTTATTCATTTTTCAGATATGACTTTTTAAGGTATATGTATTTTGTCACCCACATTAACAGGTTACAGCATTCACACTGCATGCATAAGCTTTGCGGCAGTTTAAAGAAAGAATTGACAAAGGAAAAGATGAATACTTTTGATGAATTATGAATACTTTTGATGAAGATGAATTATGATACTGCCCCGCCCCCCCCCCCCCCAGACAGTATCATAACTCAAACTAGCACTGCTCTTCTAATTTACTGTTAACCCTGTCTCCAGTACCGCTGTCGCTAACACTGGACAGATGTGCAGCCATTATGGTTCATGTTTTCCTCCATGACAGCTCATGACTAATCTGACCCAGCAGGGACTGCTCTGCAACATGTTATATACAAAACGATAATGTATGCATCATTAATTGTATGCATAACAAACTGCCTGTTTCAGTGCTTGTTGTTTAGATACAGCGTTCATGCTAGTATTTTGGTAAGTTAAGGTATTGTTCCCCTAAAGTTTCGCTCCCATCTTAGAAGTGGAAAGTGGTTTGTAATGCAGTTTTTACCCCATTCACACATCATTTGCTTGAGTGGTTTTATTCAGTAGGTCACTGCAGCAGTAGATGACATGTACTTCGTCCTCTGGAGTCAGATTCTCTCTCTCCCTCACACATTCTCTCTCTCTTTCTGATCAATTCAGCAGGCTTTAAGGTGACCTTTGTGAGGGAATGTTGGTGTGTTTGGCCCTCTGCATTTGTTCAGTCATCAAAAAGGTGGTTCAATAAAGCAGACAGTCGCTCAATAGACCCTCTTTGCATTGTATTTCACAGGGTAATCAGGGACTGTGGCTTTCTTTATGAAATATCCTTATGGATTTTTTCCTTGTCAGGTTTTCGTATAAAAACTCAGCCTGATTATTGCTATGCAAACAAAGAAATCATTTTTTTTTTCTCAGAACTGTGGCCTTGTGGTTAGTGCACATTAGTACATAAAAGTAGCCTGGGTTTCCCCATGCTGCCTTGAGCGCAGCGCGATTTTATTCACGCTGCTAGGCAGCCTGGATACCATGGACCAGATTTTCCCCTCAAAAAGGGAACCAATCACAGAACGGGGAGGGAGCAGCAAGACGATGACGACGTCAATGCGACACACCGAAGCAGTTTGTTTATATCTATGGATCCAACATGGCAGCAGACGCAAAGTTACCTTTCGATGCAGCCTTAGATAGTGTTCTAAGTAGTTTAGAACGCAAGTTTATTTCGTCTTCTTCCTCGTCGAATTTCTGTCGCTCTACATACGTCATCTGGTATAATTGAAACGATTGGTTATAAGCTACGTACAGGCGCATTTGATAGACTTTTTCAGCGCCCAATAAACGGCTCTGGGCATTCGTAAACCACGCCTCAAATACGAGAAAATGAACATGTGGTTCCCAGACCACGTCTCAATGAGAAAGAGGTCTGACGTTAGCCAGGCTAACATAAAAGTGTTGATTTGGCAGTAAGTGCGTGTACTCCAAAACATTGAGCTTTGGTTCTCATGTGAGCAATGTGGGTTCAGTTCTGGCTTGTACATAGGGCTGCACAATCAGTCGAGATAATACTGAAATTGCGTTATCATAAAGGCTGCGATGAACGTCATGTTTCAGAGTGAAACGTCACTGTGTTCATTTACACGTGAGCAGCTCATGCATGATCAGTTGTTTTCAGTTTCTCAGAGTAACTCCATTCTCAGTGAATGCTGCTCCATGCGAACTCTGTCTCTGCAGTGCTGTGAGTTTGTCCCTTTTAATGTGCATTTGGGAACACTATGCAGTATGCACCAACCGTCTTTCCAAACTTGAAATGAGAAGCACTTGTCCGGCTGTTGTCAACAACAGAGAAGCTTTCTACCAAAATAAAAGCTCATTGGTATAACGTTTGAAAATAAATTGATTATTTTTATAATTTTACAGCATTATATTTTACAGTGAAATATTCTTCTTATTGTTATTATTATTATTTTATAGTCATATTGATAAATGATAACAAAAGTTTTGGCCAAATTGCGAAGCCCTACAAACAATTCAGGGACCTCATTTATACGCATGATATACAATGTCAAAAGTGATGAACAAATTGGGAATTATAAAGGCAGAAACTGATGTGAAAATGTTCTTATGCCGGCTTAGCCAATCAAAGAGCATATGCATTTTGGCACTCATATACAAGTAATTTAATTAATTCAGCATAGTTTATGAAAATAAAGATAAATAAGCTATCACATTCACAATATGTATTAATAGGGCTGTCAAACGATTAATCGCGATTAATCGCATCCAAAATAAAAGTTTGTGTTTACATAATATATGTGTGTGTATGGAGTATAATTATTTTCTCTATATAAATACACACACATGCATATATATTTTAAAAAAATGTGTTATTTATATATAAAATATTTATATATAATATAAATTATATATAATATAAATATATATACACAGTATATACATGCAAATATTTCTTAAATATATACATGCATGTGTGTGTATTTATATATAGAAAATAATTATACACCGTACACACACATATATTATGTAAAAACAAACTTTTATTTTGGATGCGATTAATCGCGATTAATCGTTTGACAGCCCTATGTATTAATATAATTATATGTGCACATGAGCATAACTGCTCTGTTAATATAAATTAATTCAATTGTATTAATGAATTCCTGAAAATAATAACACGTCTACCACACAATAAAAATGTAGTTAATGCGCTTGTACACATTGCGCTTGAATTTAAGATGAGAGGCATGCATTTAGGGATGCTTTTTTTGTGCAAATGGACATTTTATAAATTCTAGGAACATTTCGTGCATTCACATTTAGGATCATTATACACATCTTTATAAATGAGGCCCCAGGAGGTTTTATTTTATTTTAATTTGCAGTCACTTTTAACAGAAAAATTGCTAAATCGGGCAGCCCTACACAGTTTCCATTATCATCCACCACCCACTTCTCTTGTCGTGTCATTTCCTGTCCCCTCTTCACATACTATAAAGGTGGCAAAAAGGCTCTGACGCATTGAACTGTGGTCCTTATGTGTTTGAAACCTGTGACTGTTGTGTGACTAAATTGTGGCAGAAAGACCACAAACAAAACGAAAACATATGCTCTGTCAAAATGACTTTACATGAAAGTCAATATATATTTACACATGAAAGCCATTTTCCAGCACCACATCCAGCATATGGCATGTTTTTGAGTTCCTTGTCTCATATTCAACCCTGTTTTACTTACATGTACCTAAATAAAGGCTCACCGAGTTCAGTAATCATAATTTACGAATCATAATATTGTGGTTGGTGTGTTCATTTGTTAATTGCCACGTCTCAGTGGATTGTGGACTGAAACGCAGACAAGGGACAGATGATGAAAGATGGCAGGGAGCTGTCTAAACACACCAGTCCCTGTCAGCGCAGATGGAGGCTGAATGGCAGACTGAAAGAGGAAAGGGATTTTCTTGGCATTAAGATCTTTCTTTTCTTGGCAGAGCTCTCTCTTTGCTGGTTGTGAAGGTCCATGGGCGGAAAATTGGCTTCTCAGACTCACAGATGGTCTAAGGCTCAGTCTGCGCACACACACACACACACACACACACACACACACACACACACACACACACACACACACACACACACACACACACACACACACACACACACACACACACACACACACACACACACACACACACACACACACAGTCCAAAAGTTTTTGGTACACCGTTGAATTTCGCCCCTCCTTTCTCTCTCCTCCCTTGTTTGCCAGTAAATGTTAGTTAGCTAATCTTGTTATCGAGTGGGAATTACGTAAGTGTCTGTCAAAATTACTCCTGTACTGTCATGTAAGACGACCTCGCACTACAAAATTTTGACCTTCTGAGTATGTTTGGAAAAAGTGCTGACGCTGTCACTGCATTCTGCATGTGAACATATTGAGAGGGAGCAGAGTATGAATACACACACACACACACAAACACACACACACGCACATATACGCACACACGCACAGGGTGAGCATATGAAGGCCTCGTCTCAGATTTGCAGATGACACTGTTTTTTTTACACTATTTTTGCACTCTTACACTGTTTTTATTAATTTTTTTTTACAAAAATCCCAGCAGAGAGACGTGACTTCCAGCTGACACTATTATCATGGGGCTAAAGTATAAGTACTTCACATACTTAAGTAAATGATTTTTTTTTTTTTTACTCAGTTAAAATAGTTTTAGTTAATTTAGATTGCACAAAGTATATATTTCTATGGTCATTGTGATATAAATCTGTCCTTATTAAAATATTTTTGTATGCCTTATTGAGGCAAGTCATTTGGATCAGTCAAGGATGAATGACTACAACTATAGTCATTAATCTTGATGAAGACAAACTTGACTTGAGTGCGAACATGGATGGTGATTTATATCTATATATTCAGGTATCAACTATAAAATCAGCTTCTGCTGAATTAAGTCTTACAGTAATTTAGCAGGTACATTTTTGACTAAAATATTTAGACATTTTATACATCTGTTACTTTAATGGGAAAATCTGTTCTGTCTACATCCCGCATGTTGTCATTTTTCATGGGACTTATGGCGTCAGTTGCGAGTGCGACAACACTCCTGTGGCCTCATGGGATAGTAAAGTGTTAATCAAACGTGCACTTCGTAGTCTCAGAGAAAAGTAATAGGACATCTGGTTACTTGCTACTGTTTTATGAATACTTTAATTTTGTTTGATATGCTGTTTGATAATTAGCTTTTGAGCATGTAAGGAATTTTTTTCTAGTAATTTTGATTAATGTGCAAATACATTTATGAGGACCGCATTAAAATGAACACTTGCTGGGCACGAAATGCAAGTAATATGTGGCCTTTGACAATAAAATTGTAATATCCTAACATTTTTAATAGTGCTGGGCAATGATTAATCGCGATTAATCGTATCCAAAATAAAGTTTGTGTTTACATATGTATGTGTGTGTACTGTGTATAATTATTTTGTATAAATACACATATGCATGTATATATTTAAGAAATATTTGCATGTATGTACTGTATATGTATCTTTACATAAAAAAAAAAAATATATATAAATATAAATATTTTATATATAAATTTTTTTTTTTCTTAAATATATACATTCATATGTGTGTATTTATATATACAAAATAACTATACACAGTACACACACATGTAAACACAAACTTTTATTTTGAATGCGGTTAATCGCGATTAATCGTTGCCCAGCAATGATAATTTATAATAAATTATAAAATTATAACTTTTTTTAGATAATCAAAGATTAGAATTTTCAGAAATGATATATACTGCATATATAATTTGCTATAATTTGTTATATATATGCTATAAAGAAATGCATAAGAATGGATTTAAATAATCTGCAGGCATACAGACTGAAAGAGCAATAGATAGAGATGAATAGAACAAGTTGAAGACAGTGAGCAATGGAAATGAGAGCAGAGAAACTGAACTGCTAAATCAGCACTTGCCTGACTGTCTCTCCCTCTTTCTCTCTCTCTCTCACACAGATCATTTGTGCTCAGCGTTATAGTGCCGCATCAGTGTGTTCAGTGTGTTTATGCAGGTCAGACCCCAGGTGTTCACAATCTCGTTCTAGCTCTCCTGCATGTGCACGTGTGTTTCCCTCGTGGCCGGTAGAAGAGGGGAAACCTAAATGATCTGTATTTACAGTGTGAGATTGCAGCAGTATTTATGATCCTTAAACGATAAGCCTTCGGGAGACTCGTAAAGGAGATGTGTGTGAGTGAGTGGGGCTTGACTCAAGTAAAGCAAGTCTAGGGACAGGAATATTTATTTCTTTGTTTATGTTTGAGAGAGAGAGAGAGAGAGAGAGAGAGAGAGAGAGAGAGAGAGAGAGAGAGAGAGAGAGAGAGAGAGAGAGAGAGAGAGAGAGAGAGAGAGAGAGAGAGAGAGAGAGAGAGAGAGAGAGAGAGAGAGAGAGAGAGAGAGAGAGAGAGAGAGAGAGAGAGAGAGAGAGAGAGAGAGAGAGAGAGAGAGAGAGAGAGAGTGAGAGTGAGGCATTGTAGGAGTTCAATAATTCAGGATGTGCTTTATGATCTCTTGAAGATGCTCTAGATCTTTAGGGTCTAGAGGTTTTAAGCTTGTGTATTAATTTCATTTTAAGACCTTTCTGTTTATTCCCTCTTTGATGGAAAGCAAACGGTGTCAAGATCTCCTGATCTTCAGCACTTATCTCTAGGGTCTCATTCTGTGTGTGTTCAGCTTTGCTGCTGTACGGGTTATCAACACCATAAAAATAAGCTATGAAATATTATGAGTCTCATCGAGGACAAATCTGTCTCCTAGAAAACATATGCCTAGCAAACGCAAACACAAACACATACACACAAACACACTGTTCACACCTTACAAAAGCGTACTGTGGCAGTACTAATCGCATCAGATGGTTATACCATATTACTTAGATATGTGATATACTGCATTACTATATTCCATATACAATGCTATTTATTCCAAGATCAAATACCATAAATAACAAGAATATCATTATATTTCCATGATACATGTACCACTGTAACATCATGGTTTTGTAGACATACTGTATTATCCACATACTATGATGTTACTATGGTAACATGTCTGCATTACCATATTCAATGTACCATGGCATTTATTTTTAGGTAGAATATGAATACCAAGCATAGCAAGGTGTTACTATGGTACGCTACTGTTCAAAAGTTGAAAATAAATGAATAATTTTGTTCAGCAAAGACACATTAAATTGATCAAAGGTCGCAGTAAAGACATTTATGTATAATTTTACAAAAGATTTCTATTTCAAATGAATGCTAATGTATTGCAGTTTCCACAAAACTATTTAGCAGCACAACTGTTTTCAATATTGATTATTAGAAAAGTTTCTTGAGCACCAAATCAGCATATTAGAATGATTTCTGAAGGATCGTGTGACACAGAAGACTTTAGTAATGATGCTGAAAAATTATTTGTCATTGACTATTACCATATTACATGTACCATGGTATTAACTCTTAGGTAGAATACCATATGATGAAAAAGGTATGCCTAAAAACATGGTATTTGCCCAGAAACCATGGTAGTATCATTGAACATGTCCAAAAAGCAATAATGATACTCTGACTGGGAATACCATAGTATTACCATGGTACATTTGCAGAACAACATGGTATTGTCATGGGAACATCTCTGAATGACAATTAAATGTACCATGGTGATAGAATACCATGAATATTATAATTTTACCTTGGTACAGGTCTGAAAAAAAAACAAGGTATTTCCAAGAAACTATGGTAATTTAATGGTAGATTTTTGTCAGCGGCATGTAGGGCTGAATGTTTTAGTGTGTCTTTAAATGTACGTCCTGGGCTGGAGTTACAACAGACATCCTGAGGATTTTCAGGCTCTTCAGTATATAAAGAAAAAGAAGAGGGATATTGTTTCTGGAGGTGGTCTGCCAGCCAGATGTGTTCGTTTCTCTTAACCACGGGCCGGCAATGTTTTTTTTTCAGAAGGAAATTCTTTTTCTTTTTTTAAAAATCCATTCCTCCGTCCATCTCCTCTGGCATCTAAACCCTGCTGGCTTGCCCCTGTATCACCTCCATCTGCATTCAATTCCCGCACTGCTTTCTGCTCAGCTTAAGGAGACCTATATGAGAATCAGTAAAAGGAAGGATGAAAATGTCATTGCTATGTGCTAAATGGGCCTGGAGATATGGCCTGGCTGATGAGTTTGGAGTGAATAGAGAGAGAGAGAGAGAGAGAGAGTGTGTGTCTGTGTGTGTGTGTGTGTGTGTGTGTGTTTGTGTGGGCATCCGGATCTGTCTTATAATTTCATCCATTGGCAGTAGAGGAAATATGAATGCACCAGAGCAGGAAGAATACTATTTGGAAACGAACACACTCTGAATAGTAAGATGTTTGTGCGTATGTGTGGCTTTTTGTAAAACAGAAATGTGCACACATTATCGTCATGCTGTGTGTAATGCATACTGTTGTATGACTATAGATATACCCATAGTTTCAGGGAAATGTGTGTCAGATGTGTGTAGTTCTTTTCTCTTAAGGAATGAAACATATTTCCTCCCACGACTGTTGCAGACATGAATCAAAGAAATTAGATTTCTAACCTCTCAGCCCGGTTCAGCTTGGGGTTTCAGGGATGAGATTACATGGTATGTGAGTGTAAGTAGGTGGTGTGTGTGTGTGTGTGTGTGTGTGTGTTTGAGTGTGTGACTTTAATGATGGATGCAGCTGAATTGAAGTGTGGAAATCTGTATAGCATAACCTGATGAGACAATACAGACATTACAGTGTGTGTGTGTGTGTGTGTGTGTGTGTGTGTGTGTGTGTTATTTTAATGATGGATGCAGCTGAACTAAAGTGTGGAAATCTGTATAGCATAACCTGATGTGACAATACAGACATTACAGTGTGTGTGTGTGTGTGTGTGTGTGAAAGACAGGAAATGAGGACTCTGCTGTAAAACCCAGCCCTTCTGTCTTTTCTCCATACACACGTTTGCAGTCTCACTGTTTAACCATCTATTGGACATGTTATGAAATCAGTGTTGAAAATATAATTGATTCAGTTTTGTTTCTTTTATAAGGATGGACATTTGATTACATAAAAAAAAAAAAAAAATCAGGGATGAGGCTGCCTCCTAGGTTAAATATATTCAATTTATTGAATTCACTTTCTAAATGTTCTAAATGTATCTAAAATATATATAAAACATATGATACCGTAACTGTAATACAGTATATTCTCTGTAGTGGCTGTATTCATTGCATCCATTTATATCCGCACATATCCATTCACTACTGCACAAATGTTGCTTGTATGCAACAAACAAATGAAAACAATGCAGTTCCTCCCATGACATACAATGTAATTAACTTTAAATGTTTTAAAAAGGAAGTTTAGAGTTGCCAGAAAACAATTCTGTTTACATTTACATTACATTTATGTGACAATTTAAAAATGTTTTGTAGTAATTAGAAACAATTTTCTACAGCAGTGGTTCTCAAATAGGGAGCTGGGAAACAAAAGTATGTAAATTTAATAAATTATTATTAATAAATTAAAATACGCTAAAAATAACACACAACCAAGGATGTAAACTAAAATCATATTTCTTTTTAGATTTTATCTATAGCTTTTTAAGAACACAGTTCTTCTGGAATCACAAAATGAATCATGGTTAATTCATTTAATATAATATTCTGTTAAAAAGTTTACAAACTACATACAGAGAAACAGAGTTTTTGTTTACTGCACATAGCATATCTCACCTGTGTATGTTGCATGTGTGCAGGTTTGTAGTCCTACAGCAATCCTTCTTTTCACAACATAAGAAATGCTGAATCATGCGATAGTTTAATTAGTCTCCCCAGCGTCTCCTCCATATGCCCATTTGTGTGATATATTTGCTGGACGGTTTTGATTTACATTCAGGAAAGATGAAAAATGAAATCAAGGGGTGGAAAGAAGGAGAGGGAGAGAAGGAGAGACAGATTGGATTAACCTTGAGAAAATAAGTAGGGGCCATAAAGAATAAATTGCTTAATCATCCTTCCAATCACTCAATGATGTTTCGTGCAGTCGCGCTAGCCATAAAGCTTTGTGACAACAGGGTGTATGAATGAATGTGAGTGTGTGTGTGTGTGTGTGTGTGTGCGTATTTATGATCACACATACAGAGGTTAACACTCCTGTCAGGCTTGCTTCCTCCAGACCTGAATCAGTGTGAAATAAAGCTTTGACCATCACAGGGTCACCATTGACTCTCTCCTCGAAGCTAGTATGACTACTGGCCTGAGACCTGTGTTTTCACGCACTGCAGTCTCCGTTCCAGCTGACAGGAGTGCAGCATTGCTGTCAGGGAACAAAGCACTCTGGGACAGCATTAAATTCCTCCTTGGAATTAATCTCCTCCCACATACACAACTGCCACATGCATTCCTTTAAAGTGACCGCTCGCCCAATAATTAAAATAATAATTAAAATTCTGTCTTTATTTTCTCACTCTCATGTTGATGTAAACCCCTTGCTTCCTTCTCTGGAACACAAAAGGAGATGTTTTGAAGAACATGCATAGTGCATTTTTTTCATACTAAAGCATATATTGACCAGGAAGTATAAAGCTAAATAAAATATGACTAGTGTGCAATATTCCAAGCCTTCTTGAAGCCAGAAAGTAAAGTTTTTAGATCATGCAGTCAAAACAAATGTCAAATGCCATTGGCGCTCATGTCTCATGTCACTGATTGTGACACAGCAAGATTGATTGTGCGTGAATGAGATTTGAGATGAGATGTAACTGTAGTGACAGATCTTTTCTTCCGAATTGAAACTGATCCTTCACCCTCACACAAAATTTGTTATCGCTTAGATTCTTGTTGAAATTGACTGGGTTTTGCCTGCGAACATTCACCAAACAACAGTAAATGTGACCATCCTCAAGAAAGGGGCGGGGTTTAAATGGATTAAATGATTTTTGGAGGATTACGAGGTCCAAACACACACACACACACACACACACACACACACACACACACACACACACACACACACACACACACACACACACACACACACACACACACACACAAAAAAAAACATGCTCAGTTGTTCACAATGCGATTAATATAACATGTATAGATCACTTTTAAGATGCTTTATTGTCATTTTTGGAGCTTGTCAGCCCTTACAAAAAAGATGTTTATTCATGTGTGCTATTAGTATACTTCTTTTAAACTAAAAATATGAAAGTATACTTTCAGTCTACCTTTTTGTACTTCTCAGAAATATACTTTATGTACTTCTCAGAAATATATTTAAAATTGCACAAGTATACTTGACTTGTAGTGACAGAAAAGTGTAAGTATATTTGGCCTATACTCAATCTTTTGATTGAGATATACTTAAAAGTATAATTAAGTTATTGTAGTTGTGTATTCTAAAAAGTGGGCCAATTTAGTCCCAAGTATTGAGTACACAAGTTTACTACAAGTACATTGTAGACTACAAGTATATCAGTATACTTACATAAAGTATACTTAAAAATATACTTGAACGTTACTTAAGGATACTTAATAAAATTAACTTGAAGTATACTTATTTTTCGTAAGGGAGGCCATGCTCTAATTGTATAGAAAAAAGCAGAGTAAATATTCTTCAAAAATCTATGAAAGACTTCCATAAAAAAGTAGAACAACATGAGTATGAGTAAATAATGACAGATCCCCCTCCCCTCCCCCCTCCATTATTTTTTATTTTTAGGGGATCTATTCCTGCACTGCAGATTTTTTAAGGAAAGCGCTTATTTCAGGCATAGGCTATATTTGGGAAGCATTATGGGTAAGATGCTCTAAAATCTGCCTCTTTTGCATTATGTGGTTTGTATTTGGTTGCCCGATGAGAATGATTCAGCTCTAAACCAGTCATTTTCTGGGACATGATGATAAAATGAAAGAATCCTGGTCTCCATTCCACTAGTATATGTTTTGCTGCTTGTCAGTGGCACTTGGGGCACGTGGGTCTGGCTGTGTTTATTTAATGCGCCCTTAGAGCCAACATCTGTGAATAATGTTACAAAAGCAGGCAGAAATTCCAGCTCTCTGTTGTGGTTTGCATGGCCAGAATTGAGACCAAACTCACCGCTGATCCTACTGTGAACGATTTACCCTTTGTGTGTGTGTCTCTTTCTCTCTCTCTCTCTCTCTCTCTCTCTCTCTCTCAGACTGCAGTTTGCTGTGGTGGCATCACATTCACTCTTGCACAGAACATAAATTAAAGACAGGTTTGTGGCAAGGAAAATACTTAAGCTACAGAACCAAACCTTCTTTTTTTTCTTTCTTTCTTTTCTTTCTTTCTTTCTTTCTTTCTTTCTTTCTTTCTTTCTTTCTTTCTTTCTTTCTTTCTTTCTTTCTTTCTTTCTTTCTTTCTTTCTTTCTTTCTTTCTATCTAGCATGTGTGGAACAGTATTTAGAAAACAATACAGTCGTTTATGGACTATCTCTGTGTGGCAGATGGACATCTCCTTTTGCATCGTTGTCTGTTAAAATGAAATACAACAAACATCTATTGACTTGTTAAGTCTCTTTCACACTTCATAGCTGAGCTTCTCTTGTTCGCATTAATTTCTCTCACATTTTCCTGCCATTAATTTCTCCCATCATCTTTTTGCATTTCTTGTCTGTGTGTACTGTTGTGGTATTGACAAATGTGTGTGTAAGCGATATTGAACTTAATGTGTGTTATTGATTGTGTAGAGTGGTTGTCTGGTTTGTATTTCCATTGACTAAGTGAGTTCTAAGTAGAAAAGGTCAAGGAATCAACAAGTGTAAAATTTGAGAGGGATGCTTGTGCTAAAAACAGCAAAGTGGTGCATTTGTCATGGTACTAATTTTTAAAGTGTGGTGAAAATAAAGGTTACCTTGAGACTCTGGGGGTTTTGCTGATGTGCAAAGGTACAATGTTTTAGGCTATACCTTAAAAAAGATTGTGTGGGTGTGATGTGACTGAGTAGTGGTTAATGCAGGCTTAAATATTAATTTCCTTAGATGAGGATTTTTTAATGACTAATACAATACCCACATTGCCATTCATACAGAGATGAGGTGTTACTTTTTTTTAAATGGTATTTAAGGGGACACTGCACCATCGGTTTTGTACATCAAGCCCTTTACTGTTCATTCTTGATCTGCAGCAAGACAGCTTGGTTGCATCCAAATATGCATACTTCCCCTATACTGGGTGAGTCCCCAGATGACCTACCACTTCCGCTCATATTCAGTAGTGCTCATCCGATGGACACTTTACCATCCCATGAGGCCACAGGAGAGGATTTGTGAATTGCAGTGAAACAGCGCAACTGAATATGATAGGTCAACAGGACAATGACAACATGATGAATGTGTCCAGATTACAATTATACTACACGCATTAAGAACCTACTTTTTAACGGTCATGAATTAAGTACCTATTAAAATGGAGAAGTGAGTATGCGATTCCGAACAAAAGGTGCATTTACGTCATGTTGTAATTACCGTAATTACGAGATTCCAGCTTGTAAAAAGCGCTCACGTCCTCTCATAAATACAACTGGTAAACTGGGAATTTTCTGAGAGCTCCTTCTTGTACCACTTGACAGCTGTACAACCTGACCGCTGCAGATTCATTTAGGCATTGATAGTGTTGCCATAAAAACGCATAAATCCCAGTTCAAAGTAGAATGTCATGTGTTGTCATCACAAATTATGGTAATTACGCCATGGTGTGAACGCCTCAAATCAACTGGTGCTCACTGCAGAGCCAAACGACGGCTCCCCCTCTCTGGATGTAATGGGTGGAGCTTGACCTAGTCCAGATCCACCTCTGTGGACCTAATGGGTGGAGTTATGTAGCAATAAGGTTATGGGTGTGGTTGGACCATCTAGCTCCACCCATTACAGCGAGGGGGAGCTGGATGTCAAGCTCCACCCACTTGCTCTGCAATGAGCAGCCTCTACTACAATAAATACCCATGGCTCCGCCCATGAGATGACCTGCTCCAATTAAAACAGCTTTTTCTAGAACGGGGTAGAATAATTTGGGTTTGTGAGTTGATGAAAAGCTAATATATATGTATATATATATATATATATAGAAATATTTTATTTGTTTACCTGCATGTAATTTGTAATATGACCATGAACTGATAGGAGAATCATGAACATGCAAATGTGTTTTTAAATGTTGGAAATATTAACTTAAAATCTCAAGGAATACTTCAAACAGACAAATCTGGAGTTCGGCTGACAAAATAGTTTGTGAATTCCTCTCCAAAAAGAATAATAATCTCACGTGAGAGAACGCCATACTATTTATATTTTTCAAAAGTGGTTTTAATTGACTTATTTGTGAAACTTTTTAATTAGAAAAATATAGAGTGCACCTTTAAGGCTATTGATTCTCCAACATCAGGCTATAGACTCCAAATGTCATTTTCTGAATTCATCATCACGCGTAATGATCTTATCATGCCAATGAAATAGGCATGCCAATAAGGTTCATTGAATTGACATTTGGCTGACAGATGTTACCTTGAATATTTTTTCTTTCTATTGATGTATAGTAGGTCATTGAAAAGTGCCATATGTGGTTTTACCGCACATACGAGTGTTTGACTCTTCCGTGAGAGAGAGAGAGAGAGAGAGAGAGAGAGAGAGAGAGAGAGAGAGAGAGAGAGAGAGAGAGAGGTGTGTATTTTCCTTTCCCCTCCGTTCTCAGTCTCACTCTACACGTCGCCTCCGTGATCTTCGCCAGCACCGCTCGCGTGCTCCGTTACCAAGACAATCACGGATCACGAGGCTCGTCCTTCCTTCCCCGCGTCTCCCGTTACCGGAGTCTCGGGCATGTCGAATCCCAGGAAAGACTTTGACGTGAAACAGATCTTGCGCATCCGCTGGCGATGGTTCGGCCACCCTGTATCTCCTCCTTCTCCCGGTAACCAGCCTTCGGGAGATCTCTTCAGCAGCAGCAGCGGTGGTGGTAGCAACCGGGGGACCTCATCCGGCGGTGATCAGCCCTCCCTCGGCGGCTGCAATAGCCCCAACGCTGCTGCCGGTGCCGGGTCGAGTAACGGCAACTCTTCCTCCAACATCAACAACAATCGAAAGTTTGCGGATTCTGGTCCAAACAGCGGGCACTCAGCGGCGGCAGTGGTTAATGCCTCCGCGTGTCCTCGGTCCATGAGCCAGCAGGAGTGCCGGAGCTCCCCGCCGGCGCCTTGGATCTTACCGGCTCACTCGCGCTCCAGCGAGAGCCTGGAGCCGCTCCAGCAACAGCAAAAGCAGCAGCAAAAGCAGCAGCAGCAGCAGAAGCCGCAGAAGCAGCAGTCCACGCGTGTATCAGACGCCCCTGGCCCTGGAGACGAGGAGAACAATAATAACGTGGAGTCTGACTCCAGCTCGTGCAGGTATGGGAAGTATTACTGGTGTGGTGTCGAGCACAGCAGGGCGCTTGCACCGAACTGGTACCACTTCACAACAGATGCATCGCCAGCTGTTCTCTATTAAGATTAAACTGTTACCACGAGCTCTCCTTTTTGTTTCCTCACACTTTCTCTGTGTGATAAATAGTGCATATGGTATATTCAAATAATTAACTGGATGTCAAAAACATTTTACAGACAGTAAAATGTGCTTGCATTTATTTTTCCTTAAATATGAAATCTTTGGAATTTTCTTTTGGTGCGTCCTTTTTGTGTATTTGTGGAATTTATTTATGTTAGGCTGTGTCTTGTGTCAATTGTGCGGAACATAGTTGGTGTTGGTGAAAAGAAAAGAAAATGCATCCACACCTTAATGTCATGATGATGTTGAGTACAATGCACTAAATTATTTAATGCAGATATAACTGGGCAGTTGATATGAAGTTGATATTTTTTGGGGAATCTGCAGTGAAATGATGCTTGATGCTTTTATGACCTCGTGTTAACTGAGACATTGCATTGAATGTTTGTATGTATAAAAATGAATTTGTCACACCGCAGGAACATTTAAAATGATCTAGTGAAGACAAAAAGGATGATTAGAAAAAAAATCCTTGACCAGTTATGAGAAGAACCGCACCCCACCTCTTGTTTAGTTGAATAACAACAGCAGTCATTTCATAGATTTTTTTATAATGTGTTGAGAGTGGTGTTACTTCACCTAAGCATGCCAGTTTTGTCGTCATTTACTCACTCATTGTGTTGTTCCAAACCTTTAAGACTTTGTTAGACCTCTGCAGATCAAAAAATATTATTTTTGAAGAATGTCCTGATGTATCTTTTTCATGCACTGACAATGAATAAGTGACTGATGTCAAATCTCAAAAAGGATATAAAAGTACCATAAAAGTATAACTGTTATGTGCTATATTCCAGGCCTTGAGAATTAGCCATACAGTAATTTTGTGAGTAACGACCCACATTTAAGTTGTAATTCACTGCTAATCTTCTTACCTGTGAGTTATTAACATCTATGAGCAGATCGAGTCAGTGAGCTAAATTCACTCAGTCAGTTTGAATCATGAATGAATCATTTAGGGCAGTTTCCCAAAAGTATCATAAGCCTAGATCATAGAAATCAATGGCACCAATATGCTTACAGTGCTTTTGGGAAATGCAGCCCTGGGAAATGCAGCCCTTCCGAAAATCGTAAGATTAATTAGATTGTAGAACTATTGCCACCAATGGTCTCTTTACCATAGTTGTCAGGTCTTTGCAACAAAAGAGGCCCAATGGCCAGTCAAAGTAGCCCGAAATATAGCCCAATGCGATTTTCTACGTCGGGCAGCCAAATTCTCCTCTGAACTTGTATGTCTGGGGGATGTTCTGGGGGTGTTGGAGCGCCAAAATAGTACATACAGGGGTAGAAATCAACCCACGGGGGAAAAAAAAAATTAACCTAACAAGCAACAACTTAAAAGTAGCCCAATTTCGTGGGAAACCTGCAGACTTGGCATCACTGGCCTCTATGATTAACTTAGCTCACAATGATTTAGAGGAATGCAGCCCAGAGCAGTTTTGTAAATTAGATCAACCGATTCATTGAAAAGATTAGACTGAAACACATAATTTGTTCACTAATTAGACATCCATATCTCTTATGATCGCTTCATACAAGAGTAGACAAGGGCAGATGTCAAGTTTGTCGGGATCTGTTTCTCACACAATAACTACAATACAATACATGACTTGTTATATTTGATAATGTTTTGCATCCATTATGAAGCTTGACATCTACAAGAATCAGTCATCATATTTTGTTTTATTTCATGAAAAAGACAATTTCTTCATTTCCGTTCCACAGAAAAAAGTAAGCCTTGGAACAACACGAGGTTTCACAAATAATGACAGAATTTTCATTGTTTGGTGAACTATCGATGTGAGAGTAAGAGATTTTAAATTTATACTCCTTTCATGACATGCAAAGCTCTTATCTCACCTTTGATGCATTAGCTCACTTGCGTGTAGTAGAGCAAATATGATGTAGGCTAACGTCCAATAAACACTTTTGTTTCAGTAAGGAAGTAATGTGTACATAAATTGTGCTTAATGTTCCCTCACAGATCCTTAGTGTGATGAACAGCTGTGAATCTTTTATGCGAGAGTTCAAAAGATGAAAACAGACTTCAGTTCTACAGGATGTTAGGCGTTACAATGCTTTATGGGACTGCAGAATGTTACTGTACATGCTTTATATACAAGGGTGTCTGTCTTCCTGATCTGATACCCATTCTTGGGTTTGACGATTCATTCTGTGGTCATCTCTTATTAATGACCTATAAATATGTGCCATCAGCTTTGTTCCTTGTTTGGTTGTACTGTGGACTTCATACTTTGGTACTAGCCTGTGTGATTGGGTATGTTTACTAGGGTTTTTATATGAGAGAGCAAAGGATGTGGGTCTGTCAGTGTGGTATAGCTCTGAAAGGCACTTAGTCACTCATCACCTTGGAGACGGTAGATTGAACCTATTGCTGCTGCTCCTTACAGTTCATACCAGGAAGAGATAACCACACAAACACACACGTAAGAGACTGCATCTTAAAACTGAGAACTGTCTCTCACTACCTTGCTATTTACCTCCAATGACAGATGCAGATGCACACAATTACATGCACCATCATAATGCATAAGATGTAGGCAATATTGGGATTGAACTTTACCTCATGTAAAAACAATACTTTGATCAAATTGATGGTATTAAGCTCATAATCAATTGAAAAATCTAGCATAAACCAACATGAATTCCCCGTTACTCCAGGATGGTTTATGCTGGTTAGATCTGGTATAGTGCTGGCACTGGTCTAGTTGGTGGACCAGCATAGTCATGCTATTCTAAAGCAAAATTGAACTGGTAGCCGGTCCACCACTCCTGTTTCCTATGCTGGTGACCAGCAAACCAGCAATCAGCATCCCATGCTTGTCCCAGCATAGAAAAAAAGGCCTTATTCTGGTGACCAGTAGTGCTGGATTTTTCAGCAAGGCAAACATTAATCTTTGTAAAATATTTGGCGAATGCAAAATTTGATCACAAAAAAACCCCCAACAACAGTAGGTAAACACTTAAATTGCATTTATTCCACTCTGACCAAAGTGTGCACGTGCTTCTGACATTGTCATGCGCAGATTCGTAATCATGGCGGTAAAGAAGGCATCACATTTTTGGGTTGCTAAATTAACTGAGCTTATGTTGACAATGTTGTGTGACATAAATGAAGACATGTAGGCGTGTCACTGAAAAAGGTAAAAAAAAGTTTCGCCAATAGAAATGCGTTTTGAATTTGACGTAAATAGACTAAAACAATGGCCAGTAACACACCTACTGTATGTAAGTTCATCACTTGTGCAGTGGGGTACGTGAATAATGGTGGTAAAAATAACCATAATTCTTAGCAAATAATCAGAATAATGAAAATTTATTGTGAACGGGAGAGGTTTGCTCGTGTCATGTAAATATCTCAAGTTGGAAATAATCACATTATTGGTGCACATATTAACGTAGTTTGTGAATTTTTTTTTTTTTCTTCTTTTTTCCCCCATCCTCCAAATGTACTTGGCCCTCATCATATGGGTTCACAAACCACATTTGCATGTGCCTTTTACTGCCACATCTTTGTTTTTTCAAACACAAGGTTTGTTATAGTAGAAGCACAAATAAGTAGTGACTATTTGGGAATTCAAGGATGACTCCAGGCCCTCGGGCTGTTTATGACTTACAGGAAAGTGAGAGAGTGATAGAGAGAGAGAGGAAGATGAAGAAAACCGTCTAGCCGACTGAAAACTGCAATTACGATCTTGAGATAGTGGGGCAAAGCATCTGATATCCGTTGAGCATTCAAACCAGAGCTCTTCCTTTCTCTTTGCCTCCGGCTCACACTTCCATTTATGTGGACATGCGTAGATTTTACTCTACAGTCAACTATAGAGCAATGGAGAGTGTGGGAGGAATCCTTTATTTTGTGGTTAAATGCTCCATTTTTTGTCTGGGATTAGAGAAAGATGGGTTTTATTTTGGTCTTCAATTTATAGTGTAGGCTATGTTTTTTATGTCTAGAGGGATGATTAAAGCCTGGGCAGGAGAACACTTTCAGTGATCAAATGGTGCTAAATTTTTTTTTCGTGTAAAAAAAAAAAAAAAAGTAAAACATTATTACCTAATAAATTAGGCTGTTCTGTCATCATTTACTCAGCCTCATGTCGTTCCTAACCCTTTAAGACTTTCAGTTGTCTTCGGAACATAAAATGCTTCACACTTGGGCATGTCTAGAACTTGCAGTTCTCTGATGAAATATTTAATACATGAAAAACAATCAAATGTTATGTCAGGGGCAATCATTTAACTCAAATGGGTAGTCCTGGACTCCTTATTCCTCCCTCAATTCGAACCCTGAAAACAGTGTTTTAAACTTTAAAAAGTTTCTTGTGAGAGCTAGAAAAGAGCTTCTGGCTTTATGGATAAAGTCAAGTGATCAAGAGCAGAATGTCCCCAGAAGGATTTATAAAGATTATTTTTTTTATATCTGCTCTATCAGGCAGGTTAAAACTCGTTTCTTGTTTGCTGTTTTGGAAGTGTTGAATTGATATTTTGGACTGCTTGTCTTTAATTTCCCACATGACACCATTTTCCCCTTTCAGTTCCATTTCCTCCTCCCCTTTCCTGTTCCTCTTTTTTCACCCTTTTCCTTTTTTTATGGCTTTCTATGTGCATGTCTCCTCAACTGCACAAGTCGTCAATATATTAATGTTTGGTTATGTGTATCCATTTGTAGAATAAGACTCAGAGTCTTGTAAGATGCTGTTTGATATGCCTCATAATGTTCACCAGAATTTTTTAAAATGTAAAATCTCTTTTTTCCCCTCTCTATCTGATATATTCCCTCATTCCCTTCAGAATTGGCCTGCAGAGGCTTAAATCTGATCCAGATCTCCAAATGGTGTCGTAATCCCTGCTCAAATCCATTCTGAAATGACAGCAGATATCAATGGAGCTCATTATCGCCTGGAAACCACCTCACTTCTCTTTACCCTCAACTGAAGTGATCAGACATGAATATGCATATTTTAACTTTTCGTTTTGGAGGACTGAATGTCAGATCTTTTGACAGCATGAGGTTTAAAAAATAGAGCAGAATATTCATAAAATGAGAAGGAGATGGAGTAGAGAGAGAGAGCCTTATGCTTGTAGCCGAATGGAAACTAACAATAGCATATAGACTGAAAAAATTGAGTGATTAGGGAAAAGAGCCAAAGGGCGAGAGAGAGGGAATTCTGAAAGGTAGAAAATGAAGTTAACAGAAAGTAAAGAGTGAAAGACAGCAGTGTCTCCAACTGTGTTGGAGAAGCTGCTTTGAAATTGTAGATTTCCAAGCTAAATGCTACTCATAACTTTTAACTTTTTTCACGCCGTCCAATGCATAAGAGGGAGGAAAGTTTAGAAATGCTTGTTTAATTATTGCTTTAGTTTTGTTGGCAGTGCTGCATGTTCTTAGCCTAGAAATCTAGACGCACCCTAGCGGCAGCAAAATTTATTTTGCAGCCAGGGTAGTCTAGCAACTCTCCATTGACTTTCGAGCTGGAAAAACCCAAATTAGGTCAGGCCAATCACATCGTGTATAGAGTAGGCTTGGGACTCCGACTCTGGAGGACTTGGAGTTAAGTTTTTCTTTGAGAAAAGAGCAAAGAACGGCACTTAAGTCATTCTTAAAAAAGGAAGATGTGTTCGTAGTTTTGCCGGCCAGATATGGCAAAAGTTGAATCTATTAACTAACGTCAGCTCCGCTGTTGGGAAAACGCTCTGGTTGGTTGAAGCGCTGTCCTATTGCGTGCAGAGGGAATTTGAAAGACAGCCGTTTATCCCGCCCCTCGGATTGAGCCGTGTCTATGGTGAGTTGCCAGATCTAACATCTTGATGTAGGTCTGGCTTGCCAGGCTAGCATGTTCTAACTATGTGAAATAAAAACAGCAGTGTAGCGTTTTCACACTTTTATTTGTTAGAAAAAGAAGCTTATTACTGAAAAATCATTACTGTGGATACTGTAAAGGATACTGAATGTTAGTGTCACTACTTTCAGTTACTGTTACACCCCAATGTTTGACAGAGAGAACAGAGGAGGAAGACAGGAAATAAAGAGAATGTTCTGTGAAAAGGGAGTAAGAAAAAGAGTGCAAATATGAATGGACGAGTGTCCACTGGGGATGTTCAGGAACTGGCAGGTGTTTATCTGGCTTTTTGAGATAACTTGCTGCCTCTCTCCTGTGTGTTTGCGCTCATGCAGGGGTGTGTGTGATGTTTACTTAGGTAGGTCGTGTTTGGAGGATTGTTAGTTTGCCTGTGTGTTTGCTGTGAGTATATTTGTGTATGTGTTTTATGTTGCCTATGATGTCTCTGTTTTCATTTGAGACTAAATAATTTTGGCATTGAGAAGAGCCAGAGGGTGAAAACCTGCTACCCATAACTTACTAAAGTGCTTAAGAGAGAGAATCTCTGCAGTTCGTCTCGGCATCTGCACTCTTCTTCCTGTCTGCTTCTCTTACTTTCAAAATCCCTGTCTTAAAGGAACAGTTAACCCAAACATAAAAATTCAAACCCACATGGATTACTTTCTTCTGTGAATGAGGGATTTTAAAGAAAACTGCTCTCGTCCAGTGTTGTAGTACTTGAGACCGGTCCTGAAAATGAGTCTAAGACCCTATTTACATGGTTTTCGTTTGAGATGCACCAATGTGAAAATTTTGGCCGATACCGGTAATTCTTTATACTTGAAAGCCAATAACCGATATATTGGCCGATACATCTAAATCCAAGTTTTTATATAATTTTTGAGAGCCTGATTACAAAAACAAAAGTCTCACCATTTAAAATCCATGTCCCAAGCACACAATTGACCCTTCGCAGGGAGTTTGATTGACAGGAGATCTGACCAATCATAATCCACCATCTGCAGAATCCGCCATTTTTGTCCAACAAAGCAGTCAGGAGAGTTAGTAGATTAACATTGGAGGATTTGAACTTGAAAAACGGAGTGTACTGATGTCTTTACGCGGTTAAAACAACATTCCTTCTGATGCTCATTCATGTTTATTTGATGCTATAAATTAACTAGAAGGAAGTGATGGTCGGTTCATGAGATGCTTTAACTGAGGCGTCACGACACCTTAAAGAGCCACAAAATGGTAGCCTATTAATTGTTTAAATTTCTTTAAAAAATGACCAAATTTGAAAGTTGAGACTTTGTTTCAAATCAAATGTAACCTGGTCTGTCCTGTATGTCAGCACGTTGTCAGTGTCCTCTTTGCTCCGCAGTGTATTTTTCACTGCGTGAGAACATGGTGAGGCGTGAGAGTGACATGGCTTGTCAGACATAGCAACAGTAACTAAAGGGGGTGGGTCTTTGCGAACGGTCAATTATAAGGACATATTATAAGGACATATATGACAGACTTGTGTTAACTGTATTTTCCATTTTTTTCTGTCATATTTCAAGCAATTCGAAACCATCATGGCGAACAGGGTCTCAGCCTCTGAAGTGTCTCAGCTGAAGGAAATAATCCATTATTTATCGGCTTTAATATTTTATTGGGCCGATAACAATGACATTAAAAATGAACATATATCGTCCAATACCGATATGGTGGCCGATATATTGTGCATCCTTAGTTTTTCGTCTTGTTTTGGACTCTATATTTACTTCTCCAAATTAACTGACTAACTAAAACGAAATGCTATTTCATGTCGTCATATGGTTCATGTAAATCAGTGGATTGAACTTTTTTTTTTGAACTGCTTGATTAACATGAATCATCTGCACTAATTCTCAAGAACTACAACACTGCTGAACTTTTTTGTGGTTTGTGCCATCTTGCACATATATGATCTGTTCTGTACTATTGTGTCTTTGGACCAGAGCACGCTGTACTTGACACTGACCCGAAACCTGGCTTCATTAGCTGCAAAGTTTACACTGTCTGAATTGTGACTTGTCTTGACTTGACCCTCTTTTGGTCTTGGTCTTAACTCCGATTGAATCAGGTCTCGACCTGGACTTAAATGAGCTGGTCTTGACTACTACACTGCTCTTTTCCATGCAACGGAAGTGATCAGGAACAAAAAGGACTAAAAGCACCATAAAATTAGTCCATACAACTTGATTACTATGTTTCAGATTTTCTGAAACCATACGATACTTTTAAGAGACAAATTTGAAGAATTATCTAAATATCTGGCCCTCTGCCATATTGCAAATCTCAAATCTCCATGAAGGCTCTTCTTCTCCATGAATTTTTCTTCCTCCTTTCTCTCAATCTTTCCCTAAGGTACTTGATAGACTAGGTTTTGACTCTCGTCTGACAGCAAGTCTTTAATTGCATTTAGAGATTTGGAGCTGAGAGTTCAAATATTTTCACACTCTTTCTCATCATTTCCTCATCTGTCTTCTTTTCAAATGGTGTGATTGAAAGCTGTGTGTGTGAATGAGCTCTGTTTTGAACTTTCTGCTTGAATGAAATAGATTTTCCATTTGATCATGATCTGTGAGGCTGAGAGGTCTTGGCTTATAAAAGGTTGTAGTCTAACTGCTTTTATCTCCTGCTGCAGAGAACATTGAAACCCCAGAGATCATTACTGGGACACGTTGCTCTTCCCTGGACCGATATTTGCCAATAGCATGACCAAGACTCTAGAAATGGATTCAACTTGTGTCATTATACCATTATCAATTGATGCATTTCACAAATAATCACCATTTCACCATGTCAATCACCATCACAAACAAACAAAGTTTAATTATGGTTCTAACATGTCACCCACACACAGCTTTTCAAACGGAGAAATCCTTCAATCAAGTATGTTAAACAATAACTAATACTATTTTCTGTAGTGTATATTTTATTACAACAAAGATCTGTTTTGGATGTGTATCCAGAATTTAATTTCACCTGTAATATGAGCACACATCGGGTTATTAGAATGATATATCAGCTAAATCATTCTCACAAACCTGAAGTTCTGGTTCTCAGTAACGGATATGACCGAAAATGACTTGCATGCTTGAGAGTGTTAGCCTGTTAACTTGTGATTCATTGAAAAGAACGAGCAGTTAGAGTTTACTGTCGTCTTCTCCGCAGGCTCACTTGCTGGCTATTGTGATTAATTACAGCAAGAACTATTCATTATCAAGGATCCTGGATGAGTCAGAAGCTCAGTGGCCTTAAATGTGGACAGAATTTTTACTATAGAGATGTGTTCACAAGAGCAACATTAGGAGAGAAAATAAGTGCGAACATGGGAAATGGGGATTGCAAGGCAATCTGCAGAGATGGAGAGAGAGAGACAAGAGAGAGACAAGAATGACAGGAAGCGAGTGATAAATGGAGAGAGCGAGAGGCAGTAGAGACGACAGCCGTTTGGGAACCGGCTAAATTGCTTTGTGTATTTCATGGCAGCTTTATCATCAAAGCTAATTACTAACAGCTCTCTAAAGCCCTCTATATTTATCCATCCATTGATCGTGTGCATGTGTGTGTAATTTTAAGAGTGTAGCATTAATTTTGCAAGGAAAGCTCATGCCTCCTTTTAAAATGATTTAGATTTTTTTGTAAAATGAAATGTGTTACTGTTCTGTGGTAGACTTGGGGGTCCTCAAATATTTTTGTAAAGTTTTTTGTCTAACACAATATTTAAAATTATTATATTGATAGATATTTCTGGGATTTCAGCTGTAAAGTTACAAAATAAAAAATAATTAATTACAAAAATGACCAATCAATATTTTAGATTTCCAGTTTAAATACTGGTTTTATAATCTTTCATATTTTTATTATATTTTTTATTATACTTTTATTGATATTTTGAATTAGCTTTCATTTGAATATTTTTAGCCTTCATGTTAATTTTAGTTTACTTTTTAGTAATTTCGTTGTGCTTTTGTCTTTTTTTTTGTCATTGTATTTTATATATATATATATATATATATATATATATATATATATATATATATAATATATATATATATAATATATATATTAGGGCTGTAATCTCCCAGTCGATTATTGGTCGATACGTTCTGGCTCGACCAAAATTCTGATTTAACGTTTTTTTGCCGCGTTCATTTCATTAGTTTTGCCCATAGACTGGTTTTGCCCATAGACTGTGGTTTTGCCGCGTTCATTTCATCAGGTGGAAAGCACTAATTGCTAATGGGGGTGTTTTCATAGCACCCCTGTTTCACAGGTAACAGTCTGCCTTCAGAACACCCCCCTTGTTTTCACTTCTTTTGGATTAGCCCAACCCATTGGAGAAGAGAGACAGATTGAAGAAAGTAGGCTACTGGAAGGTTTGCTGAATATTATTACTTGATCTGGTTTGTTTAAGAATATTTAACGCAGTTAACGTAGCATCCGTTTTTTTCTGTCATCCTTTGGCTGCGCTACTCTATATGATCACACTATCATTCCTTCAAGTGCTATTAAACCACTCAAGCACCATAAGATGCAAAAAAACAACAACTCATGTTTGTATTGGCCTGCTGTGAAGTTTCATTTTAATATTTTAATAAATTATTATTTGATATACTTTTATGCTTTAATCATTCAGCAAGATGGAGAATTTGGTGAATTCCTTGTTTACAATATATGAAACATATTTTATTAATAATACTTAATGAAACGAATGTGAACAAATACTATAATGAACACATCAAGTCTGATTCTGATTGACTCAGATTTTCAATGTGAATTTTCTAACACAGTGCATATGTGTTTTCAGGACGTCTAACAGCAGTGCGACTTTGTCCTCATGTGCGTCGATGGAGCCGTGTGTGTCAGATGAACATTTCCAGGCACACAGTCACGCTGAACACACCTTCAGACGCATGGAGGCCTACCTGAGGACCAGGAAACTCTGTGATGTCGTCCTTCTCGCCGGAGACCGCAGGATACCGGCACACAGGTAACAAAAAAACTGTAGCCTACATATGATTCAAATGATTCATACAACCAAACCAAATGTTGAACCAAATGGCCTCAAACTAAACCGCACAAACTTTGGTAAGTCCAATGATAAGTTTTTCTCCAGTGTTGGGCCTCTGACACAAGATCTGAGTGGATCCAGTTCATGCTGCTGAATCACAAATGCCCTGGAGAGGCTGGAGATGAGTGATGGTAGTTAAATTTTACTGCTGAACGTAGCAGCAGTGGCACATTTATAGCACATTTCATTGTCAGCAAGTATTGCAGTTTCTGAATTTGACAAATACAACTTTGGACTTTCAAAACTCTGATGGTATTATTTTGAGAATGGCTTTTGATAATGTGGAGTGTCTGTTATAGAGATGGAACAAGGTATGATTACAACATATGAAAACTAAAATTATACCTAAAATCACTATTTATGCCCAATTTAAACTACCTAACTAAATTGAAAACCAAAATACAAAATTAAAGCAATCGACATTTTCAAAACTCAAAGCAAGATCAGTTTAACAGGCAGTTGAAGAGTTGAGTAGATGTGTGTCTTCTCTGTTGTAAACTGCATTGTATTGCAAATATTACAGTACATGAAAATGAGGATGTAAATGTTGGCCGAGCTTTGACCAATTCATAAAGGGTCTCTCTATAATGTTAGTCAATGTTTCTTGGACCAAAAACATAATTTAACTTTAGCCTACATAATATCTTTTTTTTTTGAGATCTTACAACAATTATATAATTTTAAGGGGAAAGGTTTAGTTTAAGGGTTCTTTTTTTTTTTTTTTGGGACTATTTTCATCTTCTTGGTTTGAAATCAACATTGAGAGGATGTCACGTGTTTGTGACATTCATGTTTTAGAGATAGACTGCACTGAACACATACATCAGATCTTGATATTATTCATGAGACTTTGGACTATGACAAGTGAGATTCCCCTGTGATGCTGATAGGGAGAGACAGGTGTTCAAAAACCATTTATCATGTGAGGCCCTGTTTACACCTGGTATTAAGATGAGTTTTGGTCGATCGGATCACAAGTGGACGATGCTAAATAGGTGTACACAGACTCTAAAATCTTTTGAGCTTGTCCACTTTGACCACTTCCAGAGGTAGTCAAAAATGCATTAAGACCGGATTGCGTTCGTAGTGTAAACGTTCATGTCACCCTCGAAGAAATCAGGGCAGAAGTGTTTGGAAGTGGATAAAAGAGACAGAATAAAACACCAGGTGTAAACAGGAATGTGTCTCCCTTGTCTACTTGTGATCCAATCGACCAAAACGCATCTTAATACCAGATGCAAACAGGGCCTGAGTGTTTCTAGATTTATGGAGAGGTGGACTGGGGCTAGTTTGAGACGCAATCTCAGGCACAAACAGCATCTATTCTTACTGTGTGTGTGCATGTGTGTTGACCGATTAAACGTATCAATGTTGTGGAAAAATTCAAAATGCAAAAATGCATTCACATATATTTTCAGTGCAGAGTGCAAATGCAAATGACTGAAGTATAATAAAGAAATAAAATTATCTGTGTGTACTTGTTTAATGTATTGTGAACGTACAAAACATAGATTACAAAAGTTATATTATAAGATAGCCTATATGTTTTTGCCTTTTATTGCATTTGAGAATATTTTATGCTGTTAACTGTTTTTAAAGTGACATAAAATGGACTGACTCAGACACAGTTGTTGTATTCTCCCCCCCCGCCATTCCACAGATTTCCACTCATGCTGTGTTTGCATTTTTCCAAAATGTTTTTCCAGCTTAGTTTCTTAGGGTCTAAATCCAGCTTAGAGAGTTTGTAATTTTTTTTAAGTATGTCATTTCAGTGCATCAAGTACATCAAAGATCTGTCCTCCATATACAAATTATGCACACCCAAAGATTTTTTTATTTTATATGTATTTTTATATTGATATTTTAAATAAAAATGGTTCCGTTTTGATGTGAAAACGTTGTATTTACAGTACTACAGTACTACATAACACAAGTTAGCTAGCTGTCAGTTAATTCTGAACTTGTAAAAAAAGGAAATGATTATTTCTGAATCAAAAACTCACTGGTTTAGATAATTACACCCAATAAACTTACTCTAAAATCATGATATAAAATTCTTACAGTAAATTACACGATCCTCAAACTCACATATCTGGCATATTTTCAGATTGGCAGATTTATGAAAATGTAATTATAGAGACAAAAGTTCTTAATGTTATCTTATCTTTATGTTGTTATTTTTTTTAGTTAACACGTTAACTAAAATTAGACTAAAATTATAATTAGTTTCTGCAATAACATTTTTTCGCACATACAGAAAATGGCAGATTCTGTATTTCTCAATCTGCATCAGAACAACCAGGAAATGCAATCATGGAATTTGCTGTAATTCAATAAAACAACTTTCACAACATTTTTTTTAACTTAATTTTCACATTAACATCTCTATGCATGACAGTATTTCACTCGTGGGAGGAACTTTGTTGATGATTCAATTCCACCATACAAAGAGTGCAAATGGCTTTACCTCTGTTAAACGTCCCATTTGTTATTGATTTATAAATAAATTACCCATATAGATGGTCTGTCTCTATCATTTACTGTTAAATGCATGCATTGCTATAGGGACTTGTGTGCGTCAGTTCAGATCCACACAGATTTTGGAAAACACACGAAACAAAATGTAGCCATTATATTGTCAAATTGAATAAATGCATTAATACTGTAGCTTTAAAATGTATTAATCACAAGTTAACTTTGACAGCCCTACTTCAAAATCATATAAGGGACATACAATTCCTCTAATTGAAGAATCACCCTTAAACAGCAGCACCTTGGCATTCCAACACTCTAATCTTCTCTAATCTTCTCTAATCTGTTCATCCTATTTTCTCCTTCATTATTTTACCCTCTTCTTTTGTCGTTTCCACATGTTTGTTGATGGCATAGTTCTGCTGATTGCAAGGCTGCCTCAGGCAGCTGGAAGATTTTGCTGGTGGTTTATTTATAATGATGCACAAATGCACACTCATGCACTGTATAGTGAATAGCCTTTGTACTTTTTCTAACTAGAACGCCATCTGCAACCTAAAGTGCTTGCCTAAAATCTTGCTTTAGCACACAGACTTTCAGGCTGCTATGAGAAAGAGCATTCAAAAAAGCTGAATCGGTTATCCAGTGACACTTTAATATGAGCAAAAACAGCAGAGAACCGCTAGATTATTGTGTGTAAAGTGAAAGGTTTTTAAAGCAGTCTGCTCAGTTAGTTAGGCAAAAGTGGCAGCGGGCAAATGCTGAGTGTTACTCCTGCTGCTAAATGAGTCTCACAGGCTCTAATGTACTTTCACTCCTGAAGCCTCATTTGTGTTCTCTTTCTTTCTCTTTTATTCTCTCGCCTCATTACTTTTCTTTCATCATAATTCTTGCATGAGTATCCATCATTACCAGCGTCATGTGTTTCCATATCTCTGCATTTGCATGTTGCTTAAAGTGGTGCAGGAACAAGTTTTGAAGTGTGAGGCGCAACACCCTCTCGAGGCAATTATTTTACTTTTCGATGAATTCATATTATGGCTGCTATCGAAATATCGCAAATGTACATATTGTGGTATGCATACTGCAATGGCTTGCGATAACTGCATGATATTAATACTCCAAAAGACAGGTCTTAGGTCGACCCGGACACTGGTTTACAATTGACACAATCGTTAAAATGACACTTACTTTTTATGTAATGCTACAGTAAAACAAAATTATTCTCTCAAAAAGAATGTGAAAATGTGTTGGTAATATAATTTTCTGTTTTTAAATATAATTGAAATTTATTTTACACACTTAAAGCATTATCGTATTGCATATCAAATATCACATTATTTAACGAGTTCTTTAAAATTGTGCAGCCCTAATTCATATCAGTTCGTATGATCTCATATGTATACGTTTTTGTACAATCTGAATATGCCTCACTGAATAGTAGTTTTATGTGTGTTTCCATACAAACTAAGATCTATAAATTTATACAAAATTGCCTACTTGTAAAGTAATTACATTTTCTCCTGAGATCGGGTTGTGGGCAGGGCCTTTTTGTGACATTACAACATGATGATGGCTTATTTCATTAATATTAACCCTCTGATGGTCCTCGGTCATTTCTGACCGAATAATTTTCTGTTTTGAAATTTTAAAAATCACAGCTTCATCGGAAGGTTATGAAACTTGGTGACTTTTCTGGCATTAGGTATGTGAACACACAAAAAAATTGAGTTCATGATCCGAGCATGCTAAGTGGTCGTAAAAAAATTAGTTATGATTTTGGTCTTCGGTCAAAATTACCCCCATAGGAAATGAATGGGAAATTGACAAAAACACAAAAATTCTCTACAAATCAGCCACGATGCAGAAAAAAAATGCTCAGCAATGAAGGGGTGAAGCTCTAAAACATCAAGAGTGAAAAACATAACATAATTAATAATTATAATTAATATATGTATATATAATTAATATAATAATTATTAAAATTATTAAAATAATAATTAATAAAATGTTATAAACCTTGGCAAAAAGTATTATTTGAGAATTTCTAAAAAAATACATTCAATCCACATCTTAAAAGTAAGTAATTTGGTCCAAAAACAACTAGAATTCACAAACATCTCCATTTAGAGCTATACAGGCATCTAGTGGTAAACCCATGCAATATCATGTTTTATTTAATTTTATGATTAATAAATTGATGAATTTTTTTTTATTTTATTTTTTTTCTGAAAGCCTAGTCTCTATTTTACCCGAAAATACGGCATAGAATTTAAAAAAAAAAAAAAAACAAACAAAAAAAAAACCACATTATTTTCAATGGCAAAAAATGGACTATAAATATTGCATAAATATTAATAAGTTCAATCAAATTGTCTCAAAATTCTAAATTAAAAAGAATAAATATTATAGAACAAAAATAAATTGCATTGGTTTTTACTGGGATGGAGGAAGTTTCATTTTTAGGTGTCCGGTCATTTATGACCGGGAAGGCCCCCAGTGTGACTGCTAAACGAAGACCATCAGAGGGTTAATTGGAAAGGAAACTAGTAAAATAATGAATATTTCTAATGGCAATTAGAAATGACAGGAAAAAAATAACAAATAAAAATCCTCACAAAACTGAAACCGGGAACAAAATCCCTTTCCATTCCAAATTGAAAATGTTATTTTTAAATGCAGGCAACTTAGTAATAACATTCTGATCCCTCCAATCATTTTTCAAAAATGTTTGATGGAACCAAATATTTTTCACAATAATCTTTCAGGATTACTTCACTTCACTTACACAACTTTAAGGGATTGTTGACCCAAAAATAAAAATTAATCAGTCAATAATTACTCGCCCTCATGTCGTTCCAAACCCTTAAGACTTTTGTTCATCTTTGGAACAAATTAAGATCTTTTTTTTAAGAAATCTGAGAGCTTTCTGTCCCTCCACTGAAAGTCTACATAACTACCACTTTGATGCTTCAAAAAGTTCATAAAGAGATAGTGAAACTAATCCATATGAATTGAGCGGTTTAGTCAAAATTTTCTGAAGAGACACGATCGCTTTATTTGATGAACAGATTTAATTTAGTCTTTTATTCACAGATAAACATTGATCAGTGAACATAAACAGAATCTCAACTGAACCTGCTTGACTCGCGAGAACAAACCTCATTGGTTCCTTCAGAAGCTCAAACATGATGCGTAACACACGAGAATGTATCTCATTGGTTCTCTCACGTCAAGCGAACATGCTTGAGCTTCTGTTTATCATAACTGATGTATGGGTTTATGAATGTTTATATGTGAAATAAAAGCCTATAGTAAATTAAGTCTGTTCCACATATAAAGCGATCAAGTCTCTTCAGAATATTTGGACTAAACCGCTCAATTTATATGGATTATGGATTTTTACGATCTCTTTATGAACTTTTTTATGAAGCCTCAAAGTGGTAGCTGCGTTGCTGTAGAAAGCTCTTAGATTTCACCAAAAAGATCTTCATTTGTTTTCTGAAGATGAACGAAAGTCTTACGGGGTTGGAATGACATTAGGGTGAGTAATTAAAGGGATAGTTCACCCAAAGATGAAAATTCTGTCATCATTTACTCACCCTTATGTTGTTGCAAACCTGTTTGAATTTCTTTCCTCTGTTGAACACCAAATAATATATTTTGAAGAATGTCGGTAACCAAACATTTTTGGGGCACCATTGACTTCCATAGTATTTTTTTCTTACTATGGAAGTCAACGGGGACCAGAAACTGTTTAGTTACCCATATAATTCAAAATATCTTCTTTTGTGTTCAACAGAGGAAAGAAATTCATACAGGTTTGGAACAACATGAGGGTGTGTAAATGATGACCGTATGAGTGATCCGTATGAAACGGGCATATAGGTAGATAGGCGCGTCCACAAGCTACTACGGAGATGACGAGTCAGCATCGTGACTTAATCTCTGCAGCCAATAACACAGGAAACATTATCAAAATTATTAAAATGTCTAGACAGTCTCCTGTTTTTTCACGACACACTCATAATCATTACGTTTGTCGGTGCGCTGTGGCAAGCTTTATACGTGCGTTTGAGCGCTTATCAGGCTATGTAATATAGGCAATTAAAGGCTTGTTAATTTGATTTATGGCTTATTAATATAAACGCGCGATTAGCCGACTAATGGTTTAAATGAATGACTACTATAGTCAACTAGAAAAATCTTTAGTCGAGGGCAGCCCTAGATTATATCAGTGGTGTTCTGTTATAATCATCTTTTATTCATTTTTAGTTGAGTGTTGATGTTGCATTTATAAAGTTTAGTGGTTGTCAGTTGGTAATCTGGTTTGATGTGTATACAATGGAAATGACTCATCAAATATTTATTAAACAACCAGCATTCATGCAAGCAGAACAATAAAATTGCTTAGTAACTTAATACGCAAAGCAAACAAAAACAAACCTCACAGAGTTTGCCTTCCTTTCAAGCTGTAATACAAGCACGCACACACTCTCTGTTCTTTGATATAGTAATTAGCATTTTGGCTATGAGTCTAATAGATTTAAAGCCGCAAGCTTTGAATGAGTGTGTGTGCTTGTGAATATCTTTGTCTGCAGAGCTGGATTTGAATAGGAAATCCTCATTTTACCATGCTTCAGTTAACAGATCCTCAGGTCTCTTACAGTAATCTCTCTCTCTCACTCTCTCTGTTTCTCATTTCTGTCTATTTTCTCTCCCCTCCCCCTTTTCTATCATACTGTAACGTACAGAACACAAGTGTCTATATACAGAGGTCTCCAAACTTATTTCACTTTTTAAAAATGAAAGTGGCTGAGAGCTACTCATTTTATACAATACTGTCATAACTCTCAAACGAACAACAATCCAAACTGATATACACCTGAAAGAGTGATACACGTCACCCTTTAATGTTAGAGAAAAGAACAGAATCACAGAATACAGTTCTTTATGGAAAGCAGTACTTTGCATAGTACTTTGCATATTTGCATATTATACTGTAGTTGTTAATACAGTATACAATAAAGTTGTTATTATAGTGCATCATAACTAGAGATGAAACGGTATGAAAATTTCATATCACGATTAAAGTGACTAAAATGATCACGGTTATCACGTATTGTTAGAATGTGCTGGAAATGTTCAAAAAGTACTGATACTACACACTGAAATCATTTCACAAAGTTTTAATGTCGAAACCAAACAAACAACAAATAAAATTAGCAGCGCTATGCACTTTTGGGTTGAATAAACATTACAATATTAACATATGGGTGCCTTACAACATAACATGTTATCTACTAACATGTACTGCATGTTCAAATAAAGTTTTGATCAAAAATATATAAAATGATAAACCTCACATTTCATCCATTTCAATGGATGAGTCAAAATGATAAATTATAGGCATTTTATCTGCTCCATAAACCATTCATAAACACAAACAATTCTACATAGGCTACCTTAATATCTGAAGTGTTGAGATTTTTAGAATGCACATTAGCTAATTTTCCACCTACAAAAATACAAATTTGGTCAGATTTTTGCATTGGTTTAAAAACGGACCAGATAGGGTCCAAACGGACCAAAAGACAGATAGGCTGAATGAAAATGTAAATCCACTCACTGGCAGGTAGTGCTTATGGAACAGCAGAAATAGAGCTGTTTCCTTCAGTGTAGTCAACTCTTTTCAGACCCGTTTAGTGACTTTTTTCCCCAAGAAAGCGCCTAGTTACACATCTAGCAACTTCTTGGGACAAAAGGTATCTAATTTCCGAGACTTGCTGGTATTGCCACACGAGCACGAGGTCTTGCTTTCTGAAGACAGTCGGTTCCCCCTTTGAGATACATTCGTATAATTCATTCATACATTCTTTCATATAATTTTTCTCAGTAATCTTCCTTCTGTCATGTTTTCACACAAACGAAACCTACGCTTCATGCTGCGCCTGTATGCGTGAGAAGGTTGCTAACTTTGCTTAATGCTGGACAATATATACTGTGAGTTTTTCAGATCGCAATAATCAAATATGGTTTTAATGATGATTAAAATATGAAACGGTAATACTTGTTCCGGTAATACTTGTTCTATCGCCTACATTTGTAAAGAAAAACTCACTCTCAAATTCCTCATGAAAATAATGCTTTTGCTTTAATGCTGTCTTTTCTCATCCTGATGCAAACAAGGTTTTCTAGCTAATACTGCCTGACTGATGTGCTTGATGTGCTTGACTGAAACTTAAACGTCATGATAGTTTTTTTTATTTTTTATTGTTGGTTGTTATTCTGTTATATTGTAATTACATGTTCATAAATAAAAAATAAAATAAAAAAAAACCTTAATGCCGATATGTCAAATAAATACTTGATTTACATTGGAGGGGGCGAGACATTACTAATTCAGAGGCTGCATCCTTCAAAGGACGCCTTCGCCACGCCTTCGAAGGTAGAGATATTCAGACCGAGCTTTGATAAATGGGACGGTCTAGCCTACGGAGGATTGTTCTTGTCGCCTAGCAACTGTGACAGCTGTCGTTGACAAACATTTGTACTGAACTTTTTTGAAAGTTGTATTCAACTTTCTGAAAACAAAACCGGGTTCACTTCACAACCTGTCTAAATATGTTCACCATGGTCCATTTCTGTACAATAAAGACTATATAAAATTGCATCCTAGTAAGACATTATAACTGCTTTTTTATTTTTACATTTGTATCAATTGTTATTTGAGTAAGTTGAAACCCAAAACCCCAAGATTCTGTGGTAGGCTAGGCCACGAAGGACCCATCTGTGGTATACTTAATTGCCCGGGAAATGCATTTGAAGGAGCCTTCGAATTGGGACAGGATTCGTAGTTTCGCGGTGACACAATCGGCCTTTGAATGCGGCCTTCGAAGGATAAAGTCTCTGAATTGGGATGCAGATTATATTAGCTCACTCTGATGAAAAGTACATCTTGGCGAGCTACCTCCAATCAGGCCACGAGCTACTGTGTTGGAGACATACTGTTTGCTGTGAAAAAATGAGAGCATGTAAAACATGTGGACAATCAGTGAGTATAATGTCATCTCAGTTTCTCTCTCTGTCTTTCTCTCTTAGACTGGTTCTCTCATCAGTGTCTGATTACTTTGCGGCCATGTTCACCAGTGATGTCCGAGAGGCAAAGCAAGACGAGATCAAAATGGAAGGTGTGGACCCAGATGCATTATGGGTCTTGGTACAGTACGCTTACACAGGTATGTGTTTATCTGGAAGAGATGTTTGGTTTGATATATTCACATGCACACATATTAAGGATGCACATTATAAAATGGAAAATTACCATGCGCAATTAAATATTCAATTTCAGCTGTTATACAGTATATATTCAGTATTAGCTGATACACCACTGTTTAAAAGTTTGGGGTCTGTAAGATTCTTTATGCTCACCAAAGCTGCATTTATTTGATGAAAATTACAGTAAAAATAGTAATATTGTGACACATTATTGTAATTCAAAATAACTGTTTTCTATTGTAATATATTTTAAAATGTAATTTATTCCTGTGATGGCAAAGCTGGATTTTCAGAATCTTTACTCCAGTCTTCAGTGTCACAATATCCTTCAGAAATCTTTCTGTATCATACATATGGAGATTTGGCGCTCAGGAAACATTTCTTATCACAAATGTTCAAAACAAGAGCAAATTGTGAAATAGTGTTTGAAATAGTAAATCTATTCATGTTACAAAAATATTCTGTCTCTTTTGATCAGATGAATGTGTCCTTGCTAATTAAAGTATTAAATTCTTTTAAAAAAAAAAACACCTTTGAATGGTAGTATACTTACTAAATAAATAAACCATTAAGCACTCATCTACAGATTTACACACCTAATCTCAGTCTTTCTTTCTACAGGGCGTTTGGAGTTGAGAGAGGACACTATAGAGAGTTTGTTGTCGGCTTCATGTCTTCTGCAGCTGTCTGCAGTGGTTCAGGCCTGCTGCAGTTATCTAATGAAACAACTCCATCCCTCCAACTGTCTGGGCATTCGGTCCTTTGCAGATGCTCAGGGCTGCCTGGACCTCCATAAGGTGGCACACAACTACACCATGGTGAGCACACACACATTGAGAAGAGTTACACACTCACTTAATCAGTGCAAAAGATATGCTGGCAAAGTCAAAAGGAGTTCCTGCTCCTGGAAAGTGGATACTAAACCTCTTGGTTTTTTTATCTTCAATGAGCACCCCTCTCTCTCAGCCTCATTTTTCTTCTTTTATCACTTTTCTTTCATTCTTCTTTGTTTTTCCGCCTCCCAACCAAACGCATACTGAAGGATTTATCATCCGCAGTTCACCGAGTTAAAACTTGGAAGTGAATTAGAGGACACTATCGAGCGTGTGCACGCAACAGCATATGATATGCTTAAAGTTACAGACATGTATTTTTTTTTTGTTCGTCCTTCAGTGTTCTCTATTGCATCTATGTGGGCGGCTGCCTCAGTGAGTGTGTGTATTTGTATTCATCTATAGGCGTCTGTGTCCATCTGGCTGTCTGTGCCCGTTTTTGTGGGTTTATGAGTGAGCAATTGAGCCCATTTTAACAGGCGTGGAAGCACTGGTGCCGAAAAAGTTCCCTGAACAAGGCGGGTGTGTTTAATTGGACATGCTACTGTTCCTCTTCGCAAATTTTCCGCTCAGCGTTTGATGTTTCACTGCTCCTGAGGGAAACTCATTCAAGAAAATATAACCCATAATAGCCCGCCCACAGTTCACAACAGGGGGGGTTGTCATGGAGACTGCAGTGAAAACTTGTTTTACATTTTCCATCAGTGCCTCTTGTTTCCTATCTGGCTTTCCTTCCCTTGTTTTTATTTTATCCCCCCATTCCCCAACAATGTGATGATGTCCAGTTCTCTTGTCCACTTTGTAATACCAGGGATGTCCATGTTGGGTAGCAGGTCTGTTCTACAGGAAATGCAGAGAAATCTATGCCAAATTCAAATACTAAAATGCAAATAACATTATAATTATGCATTGTAAATATAGCAAAATAAAGATTATCAGCTTTTAAACTTGAAAAGTCTGGGTCCTGAAGCAAAACCAGTTGATAACTATTAGTCTGTGCTGTGTAATTGCTAGTAACATACACATCACATGTATTCAAATATACAATACCCGTGTTATATAAAGTTGCTAAAAACATCAATAATAGCTTGGATTAAATGTTATAATTATTAACAATAAATAAACATTTTAGTGTGTGTGTGTGTGTGGTCTGGTAAATCCTACGTTATGGGGACAAAATGCCCACAAAGATGGCAATATCTGAAATCCTTGTCCTTGTGGGGACATGTTTTGGTCTCCATGAGGAAAACAGCTTATAAATCATACTAAGTGATGTTTTTTGAAAATGTAGAAATGCAGAGAGTTTTCTGTGATTGGTAGGTTTAGGTGTAGGGTTAGTGTAAGGGGAGATAATATACAGTTTGTACAGTAAAAAATCATTGTCTAGGGAAATATAAGCCCCATAAAACATGAAAACACAACATCTCTGTGTGTGTTTGCGTGTGTGTGTGTGTGTGTGTGTGTGTGTGTGTGTGTGAGGGGTTGTTTGTGCTCACCAAGGCTGCAGTAAAAGCAAAAGCAGTAATATTGTGAAAATTATTGTAATTTAAAATGGTTTTCTATTTTAATATATTTTAAAGTGATTTATTTCTGTGATGGCAAAGCTGAATTTTCAGCATCATTACTCCAGGCTTCAGTGTCACATGATCCTTCAGAAATCGTTCTAATATGCCGATTTGATGCTCAAGAAACATTTATTATCAATGGTAAAAATAGTTGTGCTGCTTAATATTTTAGTGGAAAACATGACACTTTGTTTGTTTGTTTTTGTTTTGATAAAAAGAACAGAAATTAGCATTTATAGCAATTTGTAACTTCATAAATGCTATTACTACATCTTTGCTGAATAAAAGTAATAATCTTTTAATATAATTTTTTTATGTGTGCATATATAGTATATGTGTGTGTTTTTATATATACACATCATGTAGTCTGTATCATGTGTTTAGAATTTTGACTGAGTTATTGTACAGGGCTGCACTGCAATAATTGTTTTGGTGTGACTAAACATCTACAATCCCGAACCTGATCTAAACATCACGTACCACTGATCCACCATTCAAATTTGTATTTCCATTTATTCTCTTGGTAGATGGCATCTGTCAAATCGACTTATAGGAGAGTGCTCATTCACCTTTTTTTTTGTACGTTGCTATGCTGAAAGGCCATTAGTCACACACACATACTGTGATGCTCTACTTTGTGACAACGCATCCTTGGTTCCATCAACCAATTTAGATAATCTCTTTCTCTCTCTCTCTCTCTCTCTCTCTCTCTCTCTCTCTCTCTCTCTCTCTCTCTCTCTCTCTCTCCCTCTCCCTCTCCCTCTCCCTCTCCCTCTCTCTCTCTCCCTCTCTCTCTCTCTCCCTCTCCCTAGGAGCACTTCATGGAGGTCATGAGGCATCAGGAGTTTCTGCTCTTGCCTGCATGTGAGGTAGAGAAGCTTTTAGCTTCTGATGACATGAATGTTCCAGAAGAGGAAACCGTGGTAACAGCCCTGCTCAGCTGGGTCCGCCATGACGTAAACACCCGTCAGTCACAGCTTCCTGTTCTTCTCGCTCACATCCGCTTACCCCTGCTTAAACCACAGGTCAGTCAACCATCCATCCATCCATCCATCAGTCAGCCAGTCTTTTATTCTGCTGTGCTGTTACTCGTTCAGTCAGCTTGATCAGTATACCCATGAAGCCACATCAGAAAATCATTAATCTGCATTTATTCATTTATCAGCTAATCAGTTAATTGAGTGATCAGTCAGTAAGTCGGTCAGTCACGGTGATTAATGCTCTCATGCCTCTTGACATTTTGCAGTAGAATGCTAAACAGCCTTTTAGCTTTGTCAAAGTCCTTTTTTTAGGCAAGTCGGCCCACTTTGTGACCATCATCTTGGTATCACCCCACCCGAATGGCTCTCAAAATTGATAATAAGGTTTACAAAAATGCATAATAAATACTTTATTAAAGATAAATCATGTTAGCAAAGAGCCTACAAACATTAAAAACACATTAACTGATGTTCAAATGGCTTCTACTTTATCAGTGAGCTTCACAAAAGTGCTTTATTGTTTTTAAGTAACTTTAATAAAGTGCTGTGCGTTGTCCATAAGTGTTGTTCATTGTTAGTTCGTGGTAAATAATGCTTTAAGTAGCATGCACCTTAAATGTTAAGAAATCTAAAAGTAGAAATGAACATAAACCAAGATTAATTAATGTTGTAAAGACAGAGGTGTTGTTTATTGTAAGTTCATGCACACTATTGCATTAACAAATGTTAACAATTTAAGCATTTTATGTAAAGATGCATTAGTCTATGCACAAGTTAACATTAAAAAATATTAAATAATGCTGTATACAGGTGGTGTTTTTTGTTAGTTCATGTTAACTAATGCATTAACTAATGTTAAAAGAAAAGTTTATCCAAAAATTTAAATTCTGTCATTAATTACTCAACCTCATGTCATTCCAAACCTGTAAAACTTTCCTTAATCTTTGGAACACAAATGAAGATATTTTTGATGAAATCTGAGAGCTTTCTGTCCCTTCATTGACAGCTACGCAACTACCACTTTGACGCTTCAAAAAGTTCATAAAGAGATCTTAAATCTAATCCATATGGAGAGACAACCATATGGAGTCCAAATTTTCTGACAAGACTCGATCGCTATAAAAGATGAACAGATTTAATTTAGGCTTTTATTCACATATAAACATTCATTAACTCACACATCAGTTATGATAAGCGGAAGCTCAAGCATGTTCGCTTAACGTGCAGGAACCAATGTGGTTCATTCTTATGTTACGCAGCACGTTTGAGCTTTCACAAGAACCAATAAGGTTTATTCCTGTGTTACACAGCAATAGATGCAATAGTATATGTACAAGGTAACATTAATAAAGATTAAATAGTGCTGAACAGAGCTGTTGTTCAGGTTTTGTTCATGTTAGCTAATGCATTAAGTAACAACCTCATTGCAAAGTGTTACCAATAATTCAGATCACTCCAATTCCTATTATGGAACCCAGCACATAGTGGCATTCTGACGCATTTTGAAATGTGTTAATGTGTAAAATTGAGCTTGTGTAGCTAGAAGCCTTTGCATTTATGCGTTTGCTTAGAGCATTGCTATTTGGCCCTTATAGTATCTCTGGTCTTTGTGTGTGTGTGAAGGTCAGTGCTGTTCAGCTGGTTCTGCTATGAGGCTGTGTATTCAATGATGAGATGCTTTTGGAGCCTGGAGAGTGTGATAAGGAGGATGTTGTTGTGTCTTTTTTTCTCTTATCACATTCTTCACTTCTTACACACGTACACACACTCCACAGAACTGATTTGTTGTTGTTGCCTTCTACATCTTTAAAATTAATTTAAATGTTTTTTTTTTTTTTTTATGTTGCGGTGCAGGGCTGTGTGGCAAAAATTATAATTGCTGATTTATTTACCTTGATATTATAATCATGATTATTCATTTGTGATTGATAGAATTGAAATACTTTTTGTTATGTTGTATGGAGCATTGTTTTATTTAGCATGCCTTCTTTATGCTATATATCTCAAAGCTGAGAACTGTGTTCCTGAATTACTTAATTGCTTTTTATATATTGCTGTAAATCAAGAAAATTGTTAACCGCTCAACTTTAACAGAATTTACTGCACAACAATGTTATTCATATTTTGCCTTATTTACACTGTGATTATATTAGGAGAGTTGCAGTTTTGTTGCATTGCTCTCTGGCAGTGCATATTGTAGTTTGTATGTTTTAAATGAAACTACAAATGCTCTAGTGAATCCAAATAATTAGCAAATAAATGGTTTTTGCTTTGGTTGTAAAGCTATTAGAAGTAAAGCATAAATTAGAAGTACAACTACTGTACATGGCATGGCACTTTCAACACTTAGGTCATGGGTTCAATTCCCAGGGAATGCAAAAACTGATAAAAATATACCTTGAATGCAAGTTGCTTTAGGTAAAAGCTTCTGCCAAATGCATAAATGTAAAATAAAACAAACATTTATGAGTTAGACCACTTACAACCCGTGCAATAGCATTGGTTGTCATTAAAAACAAATTATACTGTAAATAGATATTTTGATGCCAACAATTTTCACAATTTTGGTTATGTATGTCATTGTGCAGCCCTACTGCAGGGTTTTAATGTTATTGTCAAGCGCTCAGTCTGTGGCCTCAGAACTTGATATTTAAATTTATATACAGTTTAATTGACCTTGCCTTCTTTCTCGTCAAGATTCAAAGCTTCGCACTTTTTTCATCTTAATGCATGATGAATTCCACCGAACTCCCTCTTCTCGCTTTTTCTCTCCTTCTACCTTTCTATTTCTCTCTTCCCCCCTTTTTTAAGGTGAAAAAAAGAGAAATATTTAAATAATTCCAGATGAGCGTTCTCCCACTCGTGGCTGGCTGAGCAGAGTTCGTTCAGTTCCATCTAAATGTAAATTGCAGGTTGTTCTGTGCTTCCCAGTGAAGAAAAAAAAGCCTTTCTAAGCCACCGTCCAGCCGTCCTAACTCAAGAACATTAATTTCTCTTCCACACGTATCCTCGGTATTCACGTTCAGTGGAGATGATCGATTTTGTTCCATGACAGATGTGATTGTTCACTGTATGTGACATAGGCACTTTTATGAAAGAGGTGGCAATGATTAGCTTTTGTTTTTAGCACAAAGAGGAGAAGAGAAAGGGTGGAGTGGAGATAAATGGAGAGTGGGAGGGAGGTGAAAGCAGAGACTGAGGAGGTGGAGGTGGTGTTGAATGGGTGGGATATTGGAGCTCTAACAAGAAAACTCTGAGCGCAGTGATGGATGTGATTATGGATTCAGTGAGATGGTACTGACTGATGGTGTATGCGCATACTGTATGCATGTGAATGTTTTTGCAAATTTGTATGTGTATAAATGTTGTTTATGTATATGTATATACATATACCAGTAATATTTTAGTACTTCTTCATGTTCTATTATTTATTAATATTTATTTGTTTTGTTTTTTTATATTTTCAGTTTTCAATTTAATTTGAGTCATTTTATGTGCGTTGGTCATTTTTATTATTTTTTATATTTCCATTCAGCTTTATTTTTATTTCAGTTTTAGTAATTTTATTACTTTAACTACAACTGATTTATTTCAGTTAGTTGCGAAAGTTAGGGAACAATTCTAATTAGCGATTACATTAGACAATACATTTCTGATGTACCTTCTGATGTTCATTCATGTTTATTTCGTGCTATAACTAGTGAAGAGGAAGAGATGATCCGTTTATGTGCGTGAGCTGGGTACAGCGATCTATCACGCCACCTTAAAGAGCATCAACTACTTTAATTGTTTTATATCAAAAGTAACAAAGCCAAAATCTTATTGCGATTATTGTATGGTATGCACGCTACAATATTTTTGTTTATGCCTCAACTGAGAACAGTATAGACTAAAAGATCTCAGTTCATCAAAATAAAGAGATCGATTAAAATTTTGAAATTGATATTGTCAACTCAGCCCTGGCATCAACACAGGCTGACATGTTTGCCTGTTGTAGCTTATCCACATTTTGTGCACAGACAATGACACAGTCAAAACGCACCATCAGAAAAGCGCTACTGTTTCAGTCAATGATTTCAGGCCTCCAAAACCATTTCAGCCTCAACTGAAAATTCAGTATTTCTGTTTGCCAAAATTTTGGTGCATCACTAAGAATGATTGTCTGACCTGGATGATTGTACATTTTTATATCTAACATAAAAATAAATTATGGATGCTAAATTTTCCCAATTCTCTTGCCCTTAGCAGGTGTAGTGAGAAGCTAAGTTTGGACCCAGGGTATGTTGTACTTATTGAGTGTCTCTATAGGGCCATATCACTACAGCAGAATTCATTAAGCCAGTATTATTATTGTGACTATCCAAGACGCTCCTCTAATTAAAACCTTCTCTATTCACTAGCTGGGCTGAGAGAGGAGATAAACAGGGCAGATGAGAGGATGAATGTGATGAACGAACACTCGTTAACGGCCACGAGAGGTGTAATTTGAAAAGGATTACGAGAAAAAGAGAGACACAAGAGCAAAACGAATAAAGAATGTCCTGTGTGTGTGTGGTGTTTATGTATGAGCCGGTAATGATTTAGAGTTTCTTGCAGCAGGAAACAGGTTTTGTGTGTGTGTGTGTGTGTGTGTGTGTGTGTGTGTATGTGTGTGTGTGTGTGTGTGTTTTAGCTTCTTAAAAGCTTGTTTGCTCAAGAGTTGTTGCCTATATAAGAGTATCTGAACTCTGTTAGAGACCCAGAGGGACACTAGCTCTGTCTCTCACTGGGATTCCCTCTTTTTTAAAAAAGGAATGTAGGTTGGACCTTTTGTCAGAAGTTTCATCAGAAGCTTGTTTCCTCTCTTCATTCTGTCCCCAGAGTCCTCCCCTCAAGGTCTGAGAAGCTGGGAAGGATTCACTACTGTCAGGTTATCAAAGTGTATCTTTAAGTGGGTGAGGGTAAGGGTTCAATTTGGAACCTATTCTGTAGCTCTTTGTGGCTAAGGTGTTTAAAGATCTCCAGTCAGAAATGTGTTGTATTATAGGTAATCAGAAAAAAGGTATTACGTTATTTGAATGCCAGAACTAAGCTTTAAAAAAGTATTTACATTTTCTTTTGATTCCTACCACTGACTTTCTGAGAAATCAGATGGTCAGTGAACAATGGGAGATCTGGAGACCATTTATAGTGACTATTGTGTTTTTTGTTTTATTTCACTAATATCAGTACTTTGGTGTCATTGATAATCATTCGTTCAGTTCCATGTTATATACACTAGCATTCAAGGAGTAAAGACTGGAGCAATGACTGCTGAAAATTCAGCTTTGTGTCACGGTTATTTGGTTTCAATCATCTTTAGTTTCAATTTCATGGACTTTCAGTTTTTGTTGTCATCAGTCACATGTTTCTTTGTCTTTGTTTCCCACCACTCATCTGTTCCCATGGACCCTAATCTTCCACCACTGCTACACATCATTTAGTTTATCTGTGTATTTAGTTCCTCTGTGTTCAGTCTTTAGTTGTCGGTTATTTGTGTGTGCGTGTTACACATGCTGTTACATATGCTATTACATTTGCTACCTTCTAGTTTAATAAAACCTTGATTATGTTTTATAATCCTGTCATCCGTCTTCATCTTCATCCTTGTGACAGAATAACTGACCAAATGGATTATGCAGCCAAATTCGCTGTGATCGCTCTTGAAACCCTGGATTTTTTAAAACTTCTGTCTTCTTGCCGAGCCCCTTCGACGACTAGACCCTGAAGTCACTGTTTTTGATTGGGGCGAATTACCATCACCCCATAGACCTCCTAGACACCTCTGGACTAAACTGGAGGGACGCTATCATCCGGTGTTTAGAGAGTGTCTACCCCCGGTCCAGAACACAGCCGGACCCAGTGACTGTTTCACAACCATCCACCAATGAGGTATCATGTGAGCCCCCCGCAAACAGGGAGCTACCACACGCTGCGACGCGTCAGCCAGAACCTGAGGACAAGTGGACAGTGCCAACCCTCGCACCCTCGTCTGACCAGGGGTGTGAGCCCACGACATCTGTGGCAGGGCAGAGACTGAGGACTGGCTGATGGACTTCAGCATGGAGGTATCATCTCCCACTCTATCCCACCCCATTTCTGTTTATTCATCGCTGTTTCTGGACAGCACTATGAACTTTTTATCGGTTTCATCGGAACGTTCATCGCTGTTTCACAGACACCTGCATGAACAATATTATTACCTTCAACCCTGTCTAGCCTTCATCTGCCTTCCGTCACCGCCCTGCTCAGCCAGTCCTCAACCCCTGCCTCTGCTGGAGGTTTGCAGCCCTTCACTATCTCCTGCAATGCCAAGCACTCATGTCCAGCCTCAGATCATCTCGCTCCGTCTCGGCCCGACAACCTGTCAGCTCCACCTTGTCTCCTCCCACCTTCGGCTCCAGCAGATACCATCGGCCTTACAGCTCCACCGGGTTCTCTCGTCCCACTGACTCCCCCTTGGTCAGTTGTCACACCACCCACCTCCACCACAGACTTGCAGAACTTCCGCTACACTCCGTTCATCCACCCTTACGGCTGCAGCGGGCTCCTCCTACCCTTTGGGTACGCCTCGGTTCCTCTGTATTACACTGGCATCGCCTCAGTCCTCAGTCTGCGCCCTGGGATCCATCGGCTCCGCCTCCGTCAGTCGTCCCCTAGTTGACGTCAGCCTCCAAGTCACCTTCTCTCCTCCCTCCCTCAACTCCGCCATGGGCTGTCGTCTCTGGGTCTGTGCCAATGGACACCCTTCATCGCCACCTGGGTATTGTCGTCTGTATTGCACCATCCCCTCATCATCTTCTGGTCTTCACTGTGTCATTGCCTCGGACACCTCCAAAGCCCCATCCATCCCTCCTTCACCTCTGCTACTACAGCGCAAGGTCGCGCCTACTGGGAGGGGGCGTTCTGTCATGGATATCTGGACTAACTCATCTTTAGTTTCACTTTCATGGACTTTCAGTCTGTTATCATCAGTCACATGTTTCTTTGTCTTTGTTTCCCACCACTCATCTGTTCCCATAGACCCTAATCTTCCACCACTGCTGCACATCATTTAGTTTGTTACCTCTGTGTATTTAGTTCCTCTGTGTTCAGTCTTTAGTTGTTGGTTATTGTTCGCGTGTTGTACACATGCTGTTACATATGCTGTTACATTGCTACTTTCTAGTTTAATAAAACCTTGTTTATGTTTTATAATCCTGTCGTCCGTCTTCATCTTCATCCTTGTGGCACTTTGCCATCACCGGAATAGATACAATTGGAAAATATCTTATAATAGATTAATTATTTAAATTGTAATAATATTTCACAGTATGAAAATATTTTTGGTTATATAAATGCAGCCTTGGTGACCATAAGAGACTTCTTTCAAAAATGTAAAATCCAGCTGACTCCAATCTTTAGAATGGTAGTGTTTACAAGTACAATGGATTTAGCATCTGAAAACATAATTTGTCGTTTGTCATAATTTATTTGTAAATCAATAAATAAAATAAATTCTTACTGTATATCAAAAATGTTTTATTCATTTATTGAGGATGAAGGCCTTAGATTTTCATTCTTTTTGAGTTTTTCTATGCCTGGAGTAGCTTTGCACTTAAGTTTGTGAAATCTTTGACCATTTTTTAATGCTAATTTGCCCCAACTCTACCTAATTGGATAAGAGTTCCTATATGTCTGGGTTTTTTTTTTGGATAGATAAATCCAAAAGATCGGTAGATTTTGGATGATCATTTCTATCATGGTTACGCTGACGTTTTCTTCTTACCACTCCCTTGCAGATGCCAAATCTCTGATGTTTTGTTCATTTCAGACAAAAGAACTCTCCAAACTGTCAGTGTTGTGACTGGTGTCTTGGTCACTCTTATAAATACCCTTCCTGTCTGGAAGGTTTAAAGCTTTTAGCTAATCTTAAAACTAATCTTCTCCAGCATAAATCAACATCTTGAAGTTGGCAAGCAGCTCCTTGGTCTTTATGACAGCATGACTGATGTGATTTCAGTTTTTAGAGAAGCAATTGAACAGCAGTGGGTTTTCAGTAAACACCAAGGTGCCCTGAAGTGAGCTGAAGTGTATTTTTTTATCCTAGTTTATTATGTAGGGATTAAATCAAGGAAACCAAGTAAAAAATAAGTATAATACATTTTGCAACATTAGCATAACCAATCACGTGAGTTTATGGCAGGGCATTTGAGGCTTGAGTCTGTTTCGCCCAGTCAGTGGCAGACAGAGTGTTTGGCCTTTGATTTTGGGATGTCATTTTTTTCACACTTTATTTTTAATGGGAATATTAGTGTTGCACTAACTAATTGATAAAATTGTTAATGATTGATATTGAAAATAATCTTTGCGTTTAGAATTCCACATGTAACATAAGTTATGTTTTTTTAGAGCAGTGACTGTAAAGGGTAATTTGTAATCTGTAATTTGATATAAATCAAGGGATTTTATCTACTTGAAAAAAACTCACTATTTGTTGTAATATATTAACTATGAATTAACTATAAACGAATAGTTTGCAAATTATTTGTTAGTACTTTATTACTATATACTTATTATAAAGTGTTACGTTTTAGATACCAGTGAAATTTCACAATTCTTGAGTCCGATTGTGATACCACAGCAAAAACTACTAGCCTAACTAATATAAATTTCAAACTTTACTAAAGAAAAGTGAACAGTCAGTTCAGAACAAATAAACAAATGACAAGTAATAGCACAAATAGTAATGCAAATATACAAATTAAATTAAAGCTGCAAGCAGCGATGAAAGGGCCCTCGCACCCGTGCCATCAACACTCGGTGGCTTTAGGAAGGCAGAGCATGGTTGGGAAATGTACATTTAAGGAGGTATATATAGTAAGAGTATGTCAAAGTCAGTTACAAAATGTTTTGTATAATGGTGATAATAGCATGCTTCATGACTCAGCTAAGTGTTGCTAGCATGTTCAGTCTGTTTCTAGCATGCTTAGTACACAATAATTATGTGGTTAGTACTGCATTACTGTGTTAACCATGTCAGTTTCTGTTGCCAGTAGGTGGCGTTATGACTATAACTGAATATGAGCATGGATGTGTGTTCAGGACAGAACTCTTATCAAACATGTGAAGTTTGGTGCAAATTGGACATTGCCTTCTTGAGTAACAACAAAGTCATGTTTCATTGAATTAGCATTCTTTAGAACTTAGCTAAGCATTGTTAGCATGTTTTAACATGTTGCTAGAACGGCATCAACGTGTTAAACATGTCACTTCCTGTTGCCAGTTGGTGGCGCTATTACTATAACTGAACATTCTCATGTAGATGTGTTCAGGCCATGACTCTTATCAAAAGTGTGAAGTTTGGGGCAGATTGGACATTCCATGCCTGAGTTACAGCAAATTCCTATTTAATTGCAGCAATAGCATGCTTTAGCACTTAGCTAAGTGTTTGCTAGCATGTTTTAGCATGTTTCTAGTATGTTGTTAGCATGTTTAGCACTTGCTGGCACTTTTTTTATATGTTTTTATATGTCCACAACAGTGTTTAACATGTCACTTCCTGTTGCCAGCAGGTGGCACTATGACTGTAACTGAATATGAGCATGGTCATGTGTTCAGGACAGAACGTTTATTAAAAGTGTGAAGTTTGGCGCATATTGGACATTGCCTTCTTGAGTAACAACAACATCCTGTTTCATTGAATTAGCATGCTTTAGCACTTAGCTAAGTATTGCTAGCATGTTTTAACATGTTTCTAGCATGTTTAGACCTCAATGGCATTTTTAACATGTTGCTAGAATGGCATCAACGTGTTAAACATGACACTTCCTGTTGCCAGTAGGTGGCGCTATTACTATAACTGAATATTATCATGTAGATGTGTTCAGGACAGAACGCTTATCAAAAGTGTGAAGTTTGGGGCAGATTGGACATTCCATGCCTGAGTTACAGCAAATTCCTATTTAATTGCAATAATAGCATGCTTTAGCACTTAGCTAAGAGTTTGCTAGCATGTTTTAGCATGCTTCTAGTATGTTGTTAGCATGTTTCGCACTTGCTGGCACTTTTTTATATGTTATTAGGAGTCCATAACAGTGTTAAACATGTCACTTCCTGTTGCCAGCAGGTGGCGCTATGACTATAACTGAATATGAGCATGGCCATGTGTTCAGGACAGAACTCTTATCAAACGTGTGAAGTTTGGGGGAGATTGGACATTCCATGCCTGAGTTACAGCAACTTCCTGTTTCATGGCGAAACATCGAAATTTGTAAGGCCGCCGAGGACCCGCCCTTCGACGAAAACTCAAGATCTTCGCAATTTAACGTCGCAAAGGCCTTAAGATTACACTCACCAAATTTGAAGATGATCAGATTAAAACTGTAGGAGGAGTTCGTTAAAGTACGAGGCCTGAAAATGGCAAAAACTGCACAAAAATCTGAGAGGAAGTTCAAAATGGCTGACTTCCTGTTGTGTTTAGGGCTATGCTCCAAGAGACTTTTTTGTAGGTATTAGGTCATTACACGTATGTACCGAATTTCGTGCACGTACGTGGAACGTTGCAGGAGGCGCACTCCGTTGAACTTTTATAGGTGGCGCTATCGAGCCATTTTGCCCCGTCCAATTCTGAAACCTATATCAGATGTAAATTTTCGCCAGTTCTGACGCGTGTGCAAAGTTTCGTGAGTTTTCGCGCATGTTTAGGCCCTCAAAAATGCAATTCAATGCGGAGAAGAATAATAATAATAATAAATATAGCTGCGAGCAGCGATTACGGGCCCAAGCCGGTGGCACCGCAATCCTGGTGCCAGGGTGGCGGTACCGCCGGCTTTGGCCCTCCTTCGCTGCGCCTTTCGGCTCAGGACCGTGTTCAAAATCCTGCCGCGCCACAGAATGCCATCTATATAGTTTTACATTAAATGTACATTTATTTGTCTCAAATCGTCGTTAATGTATATACTGACTTCACCCTGTGCTGCAATATACATTTAGTTTTACATTCATTCACAGAAATCAGCTGCTTGAATGAAAATTGCTGATGTTATCGGATTTTCAGGTGACATTCAGTTAACGGACGCTCTGAGGTAAAGAGATGTCAGTGTTAATTGTATATTATACAATACACTAAGAACTAGTGGACTTTGCTTAGCTTTTAAGTAAAATAAAGGAGTATTGCAATAAATCGTTTTTATTTTTTTCTCCTTAACCTCTTACTGTTCCTACTGCCTAAGCACAGAATAACAAAAAAACACTATTATGTGTCAAGCCATCAGAACCGAACCGAACCGAAAACCGTGGTTAAAAAACCGAGGTATGTATTGAACCGTGGGCTAACTGTATTGTTGCATCCCTAATATATATATATATATATATATATATATATATATATATATATATATACACACACACACACACACACACACATATATATATATATATAAATTTAAGGGACAAGACACAGATAATTTTACTTGCCTGACCTGATTAGAACAAAGAAAAAATAATAATAATAATAAGTAGGGGATCACTAAATCGAGAGAATATTCTGATTTTATGATACACTCAAAATATTCCACAACAAATCCTTTAAATGTAATGACATTCAGAACGGAACAAGAATAAAAAAATAAAAAATAAACTATAAACAAAGCCAAAATGAAAAAATAAATATAATAAAAAAATTAAATTTCAAGCAATCCATGGCATGATTTATTTATTTTTTGGACTAAAACATTCTGGCTTTTTTTAAACTCAAACATAATTCTTAAATTGAATAATAATAATAATAAAAGAATAAAATGGGTTTAGTTCTGATTTCGTTGAAATCGCTCGCTCTCCGTACCTAACTTTTCCTGAATACAATCACAATTGAAACTGTGACATTGATTTCATACAACAGGATATTAACAGTTAAAATGAAGTCATTTACATTTTAGATACAATATTGACTGTTTTTGTTCTGTTTCAGCAGCGAAAATAGTTAAACAAAGATCACAGAAGAACGCATGATCTCACAGGAACGTGTTTTCTCATAACTGAATGATTCAGCATTTTGAACGAATTGGTTGACTCAAAGATTGAATGATCAATCCATAAACATCTGTTTATGTTTATGGATTGGATGTTTATGGATCCATGTTTATGGATCTGTATATGTTTATGGATTACGAATCGTTTGAACGAATGAATCAATGACTCGCTCATTAAGACGGTCACTTGGCGACATCTAATGGCGGTTTAGTGTTGTTTAAAAGCATAATTCTTTCCAACGTGTGTGTGATTTGTGTGTGCACCATTATAAATGTCCGTGCGGACGTCCGTATTTTTCTTTCACTTTTATATTAGCGATTTAAAAGCACCCGCTCGTGTCACACACGTCGATTAACCGGTGGGAAAATATCCTCAGACACATACCTAATAAATGTATATTTAAATACATTATTGGCCTAGCTGGTAAAAAGTTTTATATATTATTTTGATGTCCTTTTGGACACTAGAGGGCAGTATAGCCCTATGTATGACTTGAATTTTTTTTTTACTTTACTGTTTTAAAATTTAGAATAAAATTAGAATAAAATTCTTTTTAAAAACAGAATAAAATGGGTTTAGTTGTGATATTTGTATACTTTTATATAGAAATAAATGGTATAAAATTACATTTTTAGAAGATTTGAGGCTTTTAGTGCCTTTTGGAGGCTGATTTTGCAAAAAATCCACATTCAAACCAAAATATCTGACTTCCTGATGGTCGGAGCTAATGACTTTAAATTAGAAAGTTGTCCGGCTCGATGAGATCAACATACGTACTGAGTTGTGCTACTGTAGGTAAAACGACCCCCCCCACTTTTGTCAAAAGCATTTTGAAAGTGACACATTTCCTGCTGCCAGTTGGTGGCGCTTTAACTTTGACACACAATAGTTACATCCATCTGATAGGCCTCTTACCATGAACAAACTGCTGAAGTTTCATCAAGATCAGTTAATGTATGCATTAGTTATAACACTTCGTGTTTCTCTTTTCTCGCCATTAATTTGTTTCCTCGCCACAGCCAAACCGTTCGAGATATCAAAAATCCGTCCGCAATTTAGCATCCTCAATGTCTTGACTTCACGCTGACCGAGTTTGGAGGCGAATCGATGTATTTCCTAGGAGGAGTACATTAAATTCCACAGCAAGCGTTTCCAAACAACCCTAAATAGCCGACTTCCTGTTGGGCTGGCGTAAAACTTAGAGCACGAAAGTAGTTCGGCCCGATGAGATCTATATGTGTACCGAGTTTCAAATTAATTCATGCAAGCGTGTTTGATATATGGACCAAGTTTTAGAACCCCGTTCAAGGGGGCGCTGTTGAGCCCCCCTGCCACGCCCGGCTACCAGATTCAGCCCCGCCCTGATGGCCGCGGGTTCTGACCTGTGTGCAAAGTTTCAAGAGTTTTCGAGCACGTTTAGGGACCCAAAAGCCCCAGAAACCTTGAAAAACAAATGAAAAAGTAAATCTCACTCAACTGACAAATCACCCCCACCCCTCACACACTCAGAGACAGAGAGAGAGAGAAAATTTTCCAAAAAATCACATTCAAACCAAAATATCTGACTTTCTGTTGCTTTGAGCTAATAAGTGTAAATTAGAAAGTTGTCCGGCTCGATAAGAACAATATACATACCAAGTTTTGTGATTCTAGGTAAAACTAAGCCCCCATTTTTGACTAAAGGTGGCGCTACTGAGCCCCTCACCACGCCCGTTTCTGAAACTTTGCCCATGTCTACTGGATAATAAGTGTGATGTGTCTGTCGAGTTTCATGCAATTTCAAGTATGTTAAGAGTCTCAAAAGCATCAAAAAAGAATATTAAAGTTTGATGCGTTGCCATGGCAACAGTATCTAAGATATCAATAATCCTTTCACAGGTCTACATCTGCCGTGTGTCTACATTATACACATAAAGTTTGAAGCAAATCGGGTAAAAATAAGAGAGTGATTTCAAAGCATTTTGAAAGTGACACACTTCCTGCTGCCAGTTGGTGGCGCTATAACTTTGACTCACAATAGTCACATCCTTGTGTTCGGCCTCTTACAACGAACACACTGCTGAAGTTTCATCAAGATCAGATAATGTATGCTGAAGTTATAACACACTTCCTGTGTCCCTTATTCGCCATAAATTCGTTTCCTTGCCACGGCCAAACCGTTCGAGATATCAAAAATCCGTCCGCAATTTAGCATCCTCAATGTCTTGACTTCATGCTGACCGAGATTGGAGGCGATTGGATGAATTCTCTAGGAGGAGTACATTAAATTCCACAGCATGCATTTCAAAACAACCCATAATAGCCGACTTCCTGTTGGGCTGGCGTAAAAAGTAAAAGTACGAAAGTTGTTCGGCCCGATGAGATCTATATGTGTACCGAGTTTCATATTATTACATGCAAGCGTGTCTGATTTATGGACCAAGTTTTCGGACCCCGTTCAAGGGGGCGCTGTCGAGCCCCCCTGCCACGCCTGGGTACCAGCTTCAGCCCGGCCCTGATGGCCGCGGGTTCTGACCCGTGTGCAAAGTTTCAAGAGTTTTCGAGCACGTTAAGGGTCTCAAAAGTGCCCGAAAGGTTGACAGAAAAATAAGAATAATAATAATAATAATAAATAATCCTACCGAAAACAATAGGGCCTTCGCCCTTTCAGGGCTTGGGCCCTAATAAACAGAGCAATTCCAAGAGGGTCCTCACACCATCGGTGCTCGGGCCCTAATAAACAGTGCTTTAAGGTTTTCAGTTAGGTCTGACAGTAGTATTCAGGTACATACATAGAATAATTAAAAGTAAAATGACAATGCATAGTCTTCACTGTAGAAATTAAATGTAGATTAATCCTTGTTAAAGCTACAAAAGTTATTCAGTCAAGAGCGGTGAGTAATTTTCCTTTATTCATTAGTTGTTTGATGAACACTAAAACAGACATAAGCATGTTTATTAGGCTGCTGTCACTTTAAGACCTATCACACTGATCCAATATAATGATACACATCCGATTTCTTTCTCAGCTGTTTATGTTCACTTAAGACATAAACGACTGCGCCTTGACAGGCATTTTGACATAATGCTGTGTGTATTTGTCCATTTAAGCTTAATACAACGTGAAGAACTAATTTCGTGAATGTTTTCCTGCTGTACATTTTACTTTTTACCAGTTAACACTTAGTTTGTGCTCCTGCTTTTCTTTGTTTTTAATATAGTGAATTAAACCACCTTTCTGATTCAAAACTGCAGACAAGCCATTTGTTTTTATAATGTAAAGCTTAATTTATGACATTTTTTGCTCACATTGTATAGAAACATTTGTTGTCATAGCCTTCAGTTTGTACATTGCAAAACTGGAATAGCATATTATTAGCAAGGTATTAACCCCCTCCACTAAACATAAAGATTTATTATTTATAATAGATTATAATTTTAATAGATTTTATAATATGTTTAATCTGTAGTTTTTGGGTCATACAGTTATTGTCTTTTCTTGATGCAGTTTTTAGCCGATATGGAGGCGAATCCATTACTAAGGGACAGCGTGGAGTGTCAGCGGCTGGTGATGGAGGCCATGAAGTATCATTTGTTGCCAGAGAGACGGCCTCTCCTCCAAAGCCCGAGAACACGTCCACGCAAGGCCACTGTAGGGGCACTTTTCGCCGTGGGTGGCATGGATGCCACAAAAGGTATTCTTTTCATACCATTTTTATGTTGTTTCTATAGTTCTAAATGCCTGCAATTCTTTTGTTTTAAATGTTATCTGGGCTGATAACAAGGTAACCCCTCCTTTTCATTTCTCCCTCATTCACTCTACCTGTCAGATTTTCTCCATTAGTGGAGTAGACTGCTGAGACATTTCCATTTTAACAGGATAGTCAAGTCATTTGAATTAATGGTGCTTTAAACAGTGTTTTATATTTAAATAGGCCAAAAGTGAGACAGAAGTTTGTATTTAAATTAGTGGTGTGTCCTTTTTATGGTGAAAGGTCTGATCTGTTACACACTTGCAGAAAAGCTTTTTCAGTAGCAAGACCTGAAGTATGTATTATGTTTAATGAGGCTGAATTCATAGAGATGGTGAATCAAGGTCAATAGGTGATTCACATGATTCATAATTTGTAATGAGTGGTGTATAGAGTGCCACAGTGACCGCCCACTTGGTTCCATTCATGTTCTCCATTGGGATTTCATAATATTTTTCAATAAAGAGTTCCAAGGCATTAACGAAATCACCCAGCTCTGAGATGAATCACAACATTACAAACTTGGATTTGAAGCAAAAACGTATTTAAAAATCAGAGGAAGAATATGAAGTCCATTGGAACTTCGCAGTCCATGAAGCACCGCAAATTACATTATCATATAATGTAAAACACTTTGCCAAGAATTTGGCTATTAAACATATATATTTTTAAATTCTGTTGATGTATCACTGACTTATTGCTTCTATGGAACACAATGATATATTATATATTATGATATATTACCCTCACAGCTTATGGTAAAAAATGAATCTTACTCATTCCATGCAATTACTGTACATTTTTAGAAGACAACTAGCCAATTATCTAGAAAAGAATCATGGTGGCTTCTTCTTCCACAGTTTAGTCCTTAGGGCTGTATACTTCCTGTTGTTTTCTTATTTTAGCCTATTAACTCAGAGATGATTAAAAAACAGGTTCATCTGTGTTCCCAATGTGTTCCCTGTACCCAGTAAAATTGCCTCAACTTCCTCAGCGAGATAGCCTTGAAAGCATAAGATCCCACCCTCCCTTCAGAGCATCTCCAAAGCCACATCTCCTTCAAAACACATGAACGCGTACAGCAGGGAGCAAACAAAAGCGCCTTGAGAGAGGGCGTTAAACTACCTCATGTCTCAAAGCACATACCATAACAAATAATAATGAACATAAACAACTTAAAGAGCACTGACCTGTATCACCTGACTGCTGCAGATTCATTTTGGCGTTAATAGTTTGCCATTGAAACGCATAAATTCGAGTCACAAACCTCTCCGAGTATAACGTCACAGGTTTCCATCTCTTCCAAATTACAGTAGTTATGGCGTGAATGCAGCATAAGCTTGTTGTTTTGGTTCAGGAGGAACTGTAAAAGGTGGCTGCTTTTTTGGCTGCGGTGCTCTGTGACTGACGCGGAGGTATGAAAATATATACGTTGACAGGCAGGTAGGAGATCGAATGCAATAATTGGATGAACATTTTATGGTCCTACACCTCCAACAGATGATATATATATATATATATATATATATATATATATATATATATATATATATATACTGTATATATACTGTATATATACTGTATATATATATATATATATATATATATATATATAAATACATTTAGACCACTTAACTTAGTGATTCCTATCAGGATGTGAAGATTCTTTCAACCAGCATAACAATTTTTTTTTTCTGCAACAAATCACCTGATCTGCCTTTATAAATGTATTTTATATCTTAGCAACTGTTTTACTTATAAGCATAAACCTCACAAAAATTAATTATGTATTTTTTTCTTTAATTTCTAACAGACTTTTTTCAGATTTCTGCTTATCTGTAACAATCAAGACTTTAAAGAGCTTCATTTGTTCTCTATATCAATAGGGAAGGTATCTGAATTCTTGTATATGTTTTGTAATTCAGATGGGCCCTGCTGATGTACAGATGTCTTCATAAATGATTGGAATTGTTTTTAAAGGGGCCACTAGTATTGAGCAGTATTGTTTGCGGAGGGACACATGGCGGCAGGTGGCTGTAATGAGTGGAAGAAGGCTGCAGTTCGGTGTGGCGGTTCTTGACGACCGCCTGTATGTTGTTGGAGGACGAGATGGCCTCAAGACTCTCAACACAGTGGAATGTTACAACCCCCGCAGCAAGAGCTGGAGCGTCATGCCCCCCATGTCCACGCATAGACACGGCCTAGGTGAGGAATAACATTTGCATTTAGTGTCGACATTACTTTTTCAGAAATTCTGTCCGTTTTCATTTTTCTGGATCCTGTGTTTTATGATTTATAAAAATTTGTTATCAAAAATGATGGTAATCAAATGAATGCCTTAAATTTTTACAATTTAATAAATATTTTTATATATAAATGTGTATAAATCTTTAAAATACCTGTATAATCTACTGAAATTTGAACAATACCTTTCAATTTTGGGGCGAACAAAGTGCTGCACAACAGAGTTTTTCTATTTAAATTAAAATGTGGATGAACAATTGTGATATTGTGTATGATTTCTTAAAAGTAATGTTTTAATAAACTTAACTATTTTGTTGTTGTTATTATAAGTACTTTTTCTACTGTATAATAGTGAGATATTTCTGTCATAATTTCTTCAAGTTAAATTGAACTTTTTGTTTGGCAGTTTGTAGTGAAGATCTTTGAGTTTTAATGTGTATTTGACAATAGTTTTATCAAATGAAATTGTGAAATGCTGGTGAAGTGACTCCCACAGCATCTCTGGTGATTAAGTTTGTGTGTTCATGTCCTCATATAGTGAGACTGCAGACGCTGAAAACAGCGCAAGCGCCACACGTGCTTGAGTATGTTTATAGTAGATGAGACTGAGCTGTCCATTCACACAAAGACACACAGAACATGGAGACTTGGTAGTCTTTTTGTGGTGTTCTATTCACAGACACTAGTCCATATCACAATTTGAAGTCTATAGCCCTACTTTTGATTTATTCATACAAATTTGACCAAATTTCATGACATGCCATGTTATACTATAAATTCTATCCATCCATGTTTTCCGCATTGTAGAAATCATTGGACCCTTCATGATATTTTCAAGCATATTGCACACTCATACGATCTGTGATCATGTGTTTGTAGGTGTTGCAGTGTTAGAAGGCCCCATGTATGCAGTAGGAGGTCATGATGGTTGGAGTTATCTCAGCACAGTGGAACGTTGGGACCCTCAAGCTCGCCAATGGAGCTTTGTTGCATCCATGGCAACACCTCGAAGCACTGTGGGAGTTGCAGTTTTAAACAGCAAGTAAGCATAGAAAGCGAAAAAAAATATTTCTAATTGAACAGAGTCCATGTATGCCATTGTTGTCTGTCTGTTTAATCTATAATTCTCATTATCTGTCTCTCTTTTTAAGGCTGTATGCTGTGGGTGGCCGGGATGGAAGTTCATGTCTGAAATCAGTGGAGTGTTTCGATCCTCACACCAACAAATGGAGCAGCTGCGCTCCTATGTCCAAACGCAGAGGCGGTGTTGGCGTAGCGACGTGGAATGGCTTTCTGTATGCGATCGGTGGACATGATGCCCCAGCCTCAAGCTTAGCATCTCGACTGTCAGACTGTGTCGAAAGGTAAAAAGGGCCGAAATCAAAGGGACAGAAACGGGGTCAATGTTCTTATAAACCGTATGTTGTCAACAAAAGAGAAGCTTTAAAGGTACAATATGTAATAATTTTGTATCAAAATATCCAAAAACCACTTGCACGGTGTGATATATTTCTTTCAATTGTGTACTTCCATTATCCCAAATGTTTCCAAGAATTTGTAAATTCAGAGAAATTCACAATTTTAAAAAGTGCCCGTCCCTGTTCACTTTTCGCCTGTCAATGACATAATATCCGCGTTATCCCTGGTTTTTGCTTGTACTGTCACAGTAACCATGGCGACAGACGTGGACAACTGCGTTACGTCTAAAAAAAACAGCTCACGCTGTTGTTGTTTCATTCAAATATTATGGACCATGGCAAGCAGACTTTGGGACAAAAGGAGAAATAAAACGAGGATCAATATCAGCATGGCGTTTTCGAGATGCTGAGAGCTCCACTTTCGCGACTAACTTGGACTTGACGCCACTCTTGCATGTACTTTATTAGACAGGTGAGCAAATGTGCTTAAGTCTAATCAATGTTATATAGCTCAACATGATGAAATGATAGAATATGATCAGTATGTTATTCTAATGTTGATCTAGCTTACTGCTAGTCTCATACAGCCAACAAACTAACACAGAATAACATTATAACTTTCAACACTCTCAAATACAGTTTAGTGTGATAGTGTAGATAGTGAAGTGAAAAAGCGCTGCATTACCTCACAAGTTTTATTCGTGTAATAGACTGACCTGTGTGAGTATTAATTCAGCACTTGCGGGTAGTTCGGTAGAATGAAATGTCCTTATTCTTTTATATCCGTGGGACTCGCATGTGGCGCTGATATCTGTCTCTCATTATCAATCGCAACCTGCTTCATAGCACAGTCATGTTAAAAACATGAATGTTTTCACTCATCCATAAACATTTTTAGATCCATCAGCATGACGACAAGATCCATAATTCCGCTTATGCGTCATCAACCTACGCCTTGGTTATTGTAAGAGGTTAGCGACCCCTAGTGGCGAAAGAAATTTCATATTGTAGCTTTAATACTAATAATGATATAAAAATTATTTAGAAATTTTGAAATTACAATTTTTATCAGAAAAATTGCTAATTGTGCAGCCCTATGAGATGGAGTTCAACAACTGAGATGGAGTTCATGGCGTCTTCTCCCTATTACATTTTTTTTGGGGGGGCAATTAAATGGTTTAGTCACAGACTTGAGACCTATTTTTGTCTCACAACCCACCAGTTGAGAAACTCTGCTAGTCTTAAACTCAATATTTATGATTTTTGCAGACCTCCAAAGAAAGACAAGAAGTTTCTCATTCTTGTGTAGGTGGCAAATACCAGTATATGTCACTACAAACAGTCATATGCTATGGTTAGGTCTCAAAGCCCAAGGCGAAGAAGAAGAAGACAATATAGCAATCCCAGAACAAATGTGTTTACATCAAAGTGCTACAGATGAGTCCCTAAAGAGAAACTGACTCAATGAGCACAGTACAAACTTAGGGTAGTGCAGGTTACTGAAGGGTATGAGATATTTCCTTTGTAATTGTTTCATAGTTGAAAGTCGGGGAATGTGCAAAGTCTGATCAAGTATTCTGAAATTCATTGCCACATGATCTCTGTAGAGTTATTTTTTTGTGTGTATCATTTAGATACCATTAAAATGTCCTTAAAGTGTCATAAAAACAACCATTTTAGCACAGCTTCATTCTCACTGTTTTGAGCTAGAAAGACAAAAAAAAGCATCTATCAAAGCATTAGGTCATACCTTCTAATGAATGATATGGAGATGTACTGTACCACTGGCATAGATATGAACAAATCTTATGTTGCCTGGGTCCTACTTTTGAGTTTGGATGTCATAATTATGCCATCAAAATCGATGCATTGCATATTCAAATATTGTAAATGCAAGCTCAACCGTACTTACTTGACGCGTGAGAACCTTGATTAAATTTGGTTAACGGAAGCTCAGATGTGCTGCCGTGACACGTGAGAATGAACCTCATTGGTTACGTAAGAGAGGGAACATCATTTACTATGTATTATTATTGTATTGTTGTTATATAGAGTTTTTATTAGCATCAGACTAGTCTTTGACACATTCTAGTAATTGATCACGTTGCTTAAGTTGCACTTCTGAAATGTGCCAGCGTGTTATGTGAGGCTATTGATTTGGACAGCAGCAAGTTCATGATGAGTGAAGCCTGTGTGTGAAGTGCCATTTATTCCTTCATCACACTTTCTGAGCACCACATGACACGGGAGCTTGGGTATTAATGAAAAATTGAGAGAATCCATTTGAACAGGAGCGTAGGTAAAATCCCACTTGTGATTTATGCATGAACTTGTGAAGAAAGGGTTGTTTTATCCTAGTGAGTTTCCAAATAAATGAACAGATAAAAGCTCTTTTCCAGGAGAAGGAACACCATGCTCCACAACATTTAGATTTTATGAGCTGTTTTTATGTACTTTTAAGCCTGCCAGGATGATTTTTCTGGGTGGTTAGTGGCCTCTGAGTGTGATTTCCTCTTGGCCATGTCTTGGAAACACTATGTTGACTTATTTGGTCTTTAGTGTGACTGACTCGTGCTCATCATCTTCTCTCATCTGTCTGTCTCTCTGCCCCTGTTGCATCTTTGTTTAAAAGAGCTGTCTGTCTGCTGAACACTACTTGCACCCTGACTGCTCTCAGTCTCTGTCAGTCAAAGTTTGCTCGACGGGACTTCTGACAGAAAGGAGACTGAACAGACACACGTTTCCTTCCTGCATATCTTTCTCGCCTGTTTAGCTGCACAGTTTTTCTCATTACAGATTTCTTATGTTTTTGAAGGAAGTCTCTAATGCTCACCAAGGCTGTTTATTTACTATTTATTTAGCCAAATACAGTAATAACAGTACAATATGGTAGTAACAGTACAATTATGAAGTATTAATACAATTTAAAATAACTATTTATTTTAATATATTTTAAAATGTAATTTATTCCTGTGATGGCAAAGCTGAATTTTCAGCATCATTACTCCAGTCTTCAGTGTCAAAAATGATTCTCATTTCTAATATGCTGATTGGTGCTCAATGTGCTCAATATTTTTGTGGAAACCGTGATGCTTGTTTTCCAGGATTCTTTGAAGAATAGAAAGTTTAAAATAACACCATTTATTTGAAAAAAACGTTTTGTAATATATTTTTACACAATGTGTTAATTAGTTAATCTAATCACACATCAAATTTGGCTCTGAAATTACCCCCAAAAGATAATTTAAAGTCATTATTGTGTTTTTTAAATAACAATTTTTATCAGAAAAATTGCTAATTGTGCAGCCCTATGAGATGGAGTTCAACAACTGAGATGGAGTTCATGGCGTCTTCTCCCTATTACATTTTTTTGGGGGGGGCAATTAAATGGTTTAGTCACAGACTTGAGACCTATTTTTGTCTCACAACCCACCAGTTAAGAAACTCTGCTAGTCTTAAACTCAATATTTATGATTTTTGCAGACCTCCAAAGAAAGACAAGAAGTTTCTCATTCTTGTGTAGGTGGCAAATACCAGTATATGTCACTACAAACAGTCATATGCTATGGTTAGGTCTCAAAGCCCAAGGCGAAGAAGAAGACGACAATATAGCAATCCCAGAACAAATGTGTTTACATCAAAGTGCTACAGATGAGTCCCTAAAGAGAAACTGACTCAATGAGCACAGTACAAACTTAGGGTAGTGCAGGTTACTGAAGGGTATGAGATATTTCCTTTGTAATTGTTTCATAGTTGAAAGTCGGGGAATGTGCAAAGTCTGATCAAGTATTCTGAAATTCATTGCCACATGATCTCTGTAGAGTTATTTTTTTGTGTGTATCATTTAGATACCATTAAAATGTCCTTAAAGTGTCATAAAAACAACCATTTTAGCACAGCTTCATTCTCACTGTTTTGAGCTAGAAAGACAAAAAAAAGCATCTATCAAAGCATTAGGTCATACCTTCTAATGAATGATATGGAGATGTACTGTACCACTGGCATAGATATGAACAAATCTTATGTTGCCTGGGTCCTACTTTTGAGTTTGGATGTCATAATTATGCCATCAAAATCGATGCATTGCATATTCAAATATTGTAAATGCAAGCTCAACCGTACTTACTTGACGCGTGAGAACCTTGATTAAATTTGGTTAACGGAAGCTCAGATGTGCTGCCGTGACACGTGAGAATGAACCTCATTGGTTACGTAAGAGAGGGAACATCATTTACTATGTATTATTATTGTATTGTTGTTATATAGAGTTTTTATTAGCATCAGACTAGTCTTTGACACATTCTAGTAATTGATCACGTTGCTTAAGTTGCACTTCTGAAATGTGCCAGCGTGTTATGTGAGGCTATTGATTTGGACAGCAGCAAGTTCATGATGAGTGAAGCCTGTGTGTGAAGTGCCATTTATTCCTTCATCACACTTTCTGAGCACCACATGACACGGGAGCTTGGGTATTAATGAAAAATTGAGAGAATCCATTTGAACAGGAGCGTAGGTAAAATCCCACTTGTGATTTATGCATGAACTTGTGAAGAAAGGGTTGTTTTATCCTAGTGAGTTTCCAAATAAATGAACAGATAAAAGCTCTTTTCCAGGAGAAGGAACACCATGCTCCACAACATTTAGATTTTATGAGCTGTTTTTATGTACTTTTAAGCCTGCCAGGATGATTTTTCTGGGTGGTTAGTGGCCTCTGAGTGTGATTTCCTCTTGGCCATGTCTTGGAAACACTATGTTGACTTATTTGGTCTTTAGTGTGACTGACTCGTGCTCATCATCTTCTCTCATCTGTCTGTCTCTCTGCCCCTGTTGCATCTTTGTTTAAAAGAGCTGTCTGTCTGCTGAACACTACTTGCACCCTGACTGCTCTCAGTCTCTGTCAGTCAAAGTTTGCTCGACGGGACTTCTGACAGAAAGGAGACTGAACAGACACACGTTTCCTTCCTGCATATCTTTCTCGCCTGTTTAGCTGCACAGTTTTTCTCATTACAGATTTCTTATGTTTTTGAAGGAAGTCTCTAATGCTCACCAAGGCTGTTTATTTACTATTTATTTAGCCAAATACAGTAATAACAGTACAATATGGTAGTAACAGTACAATTATGAAGTATTAATACAATTTAAAATAACTATTTATTTTAATATATTTTAAAATGTAATTTATTCCTGTGATGGCAAAGCTGAATTTTCAGCATCATTACTCCAGTCTTCAGTGTCAAAAATGATTCTCATTTCTAATATGCTGATTGGTGCTCAATGTGCTCAATATTTTTGTGGAAACCGTGATGCTTGTTTTCCAGGATTCTTTGAAGAATAGAAAGTTTAAAATAACACCATTTATTTGAAAAAAACGTTTTGTAATATATTTTTACACAATGTGTTAATTAGTTAATCTAATCACACATCAAATTTGGCTCTGAAATTACCCCCAAAAGATAATTTAAAGTCATTATTGTGTTTTTTAAATAACAATTTTTATCAGAAAAATTGCTAATTGTGCAGCCCTATGAGATGGAGTTCAACAACTGAGATGGAGTTCATGGCGTCTTCTCCCTATTACATTTTTTTGGGGGGGGCAATTAAATGGTTTAGTCACAGACTTGAGACCTATTTTTGTCTCACAACCCACCAGTTAAGAAACTCTGCTAGTCTTAAACTCAATATTTATGATTTTTGCAGACCTCCAAAGAAAGACAAGAAGTTTCTCATTCTTGTGTAGGTGGCAAATACCAGTATATGTCACTACAAACAGTCATATGCTATGGTTAGGTCTCAAAGCCCAAGGCGAAGAAGAAGACGACAATATAGCAATCCCAGAACAAATGTGTTTACATCAAAGTGCTACAGATGAGTCCCTAAAGAGAAACTGACTCAATGAGCACAGTACAAACTTAGGGTAGTGCAGGTTACTGAAGGGTATGAGATATTTCCTTTGTAATTGTTTCATAGTTGAAAGTCGGGGAATGTGCAAAGTCTGATCAAGTATTCTGAAATTCATTGCCACATGATCTCTGTAGAGTTATTTTTTGTGTGTATCATTTAGAGACCATTAAAATGTCCTTTACGTGTCATAAAAACAACCATTTTAGCACAGCTTCATTCTCACTGTTTTGAGCTAGAAAGACAAAAAAAAAGCATCTATCAAAGCATTAGGTCATACCTTCTAATGAATGATATGGAGATGTACTGTACCACTGGCATAGATATGAACAAATCTTATGTTGCCTGGGTCCTACTTTTGAGTTTGGATGTCATAATTACGCCATCAAAATCGATGCATTGCATATTCAAATATTGTAAATGCAAGCTCAACCGTACTTACTTGACGCGTGAGAACCTTGATTAAATTTGGTTAACGGAAGCTCAGATGTGCTGCCGTGACACGTGAGAATGAACCTCATTGGTTACGTAAGAGAGGGAACATCATTTACTATGTATTATTATTGTATTGTTGTTATATAGAGTTTTTATTAGCATCAGACTAGTCTTTGACACATTCTAGTAATTGATCACGTTGCTTAAGTTGCACTTCTGAAATGTGCCAGCGTGTTATGTGAGGCTATTGATTTGGACAGCAGCAAGTTCATGATGAGTGAAGCCTGTGTGTGAAGTGCCATTTATTCCTTCATCACACTTTCTGAGCACCACATGACACGGGAGCTTGGGTATTAATGAAAAATTGAGAGAATCCATTTGAACAGGAGCGTAGGTAAAATCCCACTTGTGATTTATGCATGAACTTGTGAAGAAAGGGTTGTTTTATCCTAGTGAGTTTCCAAATAAATGAACAGATAAAAGCTCTTTTCCAGGAGAAGGAACACCATGCTCCACAACATTTAGATTTTATGAGCTGTTTTTTATGTACTTTTAAGCCTGCCAGGATGATTTTTCTGGGTGGTTAGTGGCCTCTGAGTGTGATTTCCTCTTGGCCATGTCTTGGAAACACTATGTTGACTTATTTGGTCTTTAGTGTGACTGACTCGTGCTCATCATCTTCTCTCATCTGTCTGTCTCTCTGCCCCTGTTGCATCTTTGTTTAAAAGAGCTGTCTGTCTGCTGAACACTACTTGCACCCTGACTGCTCTCAGTCTCTGTCAGTCAAAGTTTGCTCGACGGGACTTCTGACAGAAAGGAGACTGAACAGACACACGTTTCCTTCCTGCATATCTTTCTAGCCTGTTTAGCTGCACAGTTTTTCTCATTACAGATTTCTTATGTTTTTGAAGGAAGTCTCTTATGCTCACCAAGGCTGTTTATTTACTATTTATTTAGTCAAATACAGTAATAACAGTACAATATGGTAGTAACAGTACAATTGTGAAATATTAATACAATTTAAAATAACTATTTATTTTAATATATTTTAAAATGTAATTCCTGTGATGGCAAAGCTGAATTTTCAGCATCATTACTCCAGTCTTCAGTGTCAAAAATGATTCTCATTTCTAATATGCTGATTGGTGCTCAATGTGCTCAATATTTTTGTGGAAACCGTGATGCTTGTTTTCCAGGATTCTTTGAAGAATAGAAAGTTCAAAATAACACCATTTATTTGAAATAAACATTTTGTAATATATTTTTACACAATGTGTTAATTAGTTAATCTAATCACACATCAAATTTGGCTCTGAAATTACCCCCAAAAGATAATTTAAAGTCATTATTGTGTTAAATGAAAAAAGCATCAAATATACATTGCAAATTAATTTTTTTTTATTCAGCATCATGAACGAATTATTACACACAGTTTTAGGCTTCACCAGCCATTCTATTGGCTACATCACGCAGTGAGTTGTTGCCCTGCTTCATGTTCGTCACCAATCAAATATGCAATGTAAGATGAACTACGTATATTTGGGGCGGGGCAGGTGTGTTAATAATTTTAACTGAATTTTACTGAATAAATGTAATAATTTAATAAAAAAAAAAAATACTGAACGCAAATTTTGAATGGTAGTATATCCTTCTGAGAAAAAATTATCAAATATTTATCAAATCACCCCATATACTGCATGCTGTATGGGTCTTTCTTGTGGATTGTGAACTTTTGCTAGATGAACTCTTATATTGTATTCAATAGAATTCTGTTGTGGAAATGACAGAAATATAATTTTTTTGGTAAAAATGACATTTAAAAAATAAAATTCTTATTTCATAACTAGCATTTTATGTATCCTAAATACAGTTACAAATATTTTCACATATTATTAATAATGTGAGAACATTACAGACTGTACGTAAATAACGCACGATAAAATATTCCCAAATTGATTTTTTTTCTTCACGCATCACATTTCTCATGCTTCGTTTCAAGCACTTTTCACCAACTCTGTTTTCTCCTAAACGAGTACAACAACTTTTTATAATTTATTTTGAAGCATGTTGTAAGTAATACGTAGTGTGATATTTAATATGGTTCATTTGTTTTAATATGGTTTAATAAAGTGGTAAACTAAACAAATTTTTATACTTTATTGGGTCAAAATGATTCGGGGTGGTGAAAATGATGGCACATCAGGGTTTAGTTGTACAATTCAATTCGAAGATGTCTTCACAGCTACGATTGATTTGTTATGTTTAAATATAAGATTTGAAATATGAATGTATTTGTGTGCAAGTCTAATATGGGTGCTTTATTGATGACTATATTGTTGACAGAAAAGAGACAAAAGGAAATTATATGACATGAGCTCTATAACTCCATAACCTGATGGGAGTTTTGGTTCCTTGCCACTGTTGCCTTTTTCCACCTTTGTTGCCTTTGGCATGGCTTGCTTAGTTGAGGACATTAAATGTAACATTTAATTTAATATTCAACAGTAATATTGATCTGCCTGCATTGACTCTATTATACAAGAACTGAACTGAGCTGGACGATGACATCACGGTTTACTCCCGAGCGGCTATATATATATATATAAATGAACTAAATTGATAACTTTTTTAAAACAAAAATGAAACATCACTGAACTTACTTAAGCTGGACTGTGACAATCTGTATTGTAAAAAGCGCTATATAAATAAATGTGACTTGATTTGACATGAGGTATTATAGAGATGGCAAGGTCTAGCAAAATATAAATCTATAGAATATATTTATAAATCAACATGGCTGATTTTTCCTGTCTATATAATTACTATTTTACGACTTCTTTCAGGTACGACCCGAAGACGGACATGTGGACCGCAGTAGCTCCCATGAGCCTCAGCAGAGACGCTGTTGGCGTGTGTCTTCTTGGGGACCGTCTTTATGCTGTCGGTGGTTATGATGGGCAGGTGTACCTGAACACAGTGGAAGCCTACGATCCTCAAACCAATGAGTGGACGCAGGTAAACACTTTGTGTTTGTCCATCTGCCTGACTTTCTTTTAATATCTGCACATTTACATTATTCATCCAACTTCTGTTCCCTTCATGTCGCACGTACAAGAAACAGCTCCGTTTTCTGTTGCGGTTTGATCCTGCCTCGTTCCTCCTGCCGCTGTTTGTTTACGGTGTTGTTTGTTCATTATGTAAATGCAGGGCCTCCATCATTTTGACAGAAGCACAGCTCTTCTCTGCATCACAGCGTCTGTTATTACCTCGCGCTATAGCAACCGCCTGATTTCTCCTGGGCTTCATTTCTCATTATGTTTTTAGGTGACATTTCCTTCGGCCACATGCTGAGAGTTCATATTGTTTCGTTTGTAAAAAAACAAGCCTCGGGATGTGTGTGGGTGACGATGTATGTTTACAAATAAGTGTATGTGAGCGGGAGAGGGAGCAAAAAAAGCAGTGTGTGTTGATAGAGAGAACATCAATCCCATAAATGCACCGCCAAAGAGACCGTTTGTGAAGTCGAATCCATTCTCTCTAATTGGGATTTGTGTTTTTGTTCCAGGTGGCGCCGTTGTGTTTGGGTCGAGCCGGAGCTTGTGTGGTTGCTGTAAAGCTTTGAAATGCCTCCTGCTGTCAATCATCTCCATGGTGACCATCCTGCAGTACAAGCCTCCAGTGCTCTTGTTGTAGTGTTTCCAGAGTCAGACAGATCTGAGCTTCTGCTGACCAGAGCAGAGAATATCACACTTACTGACATACAGCTGAATACTCAACTGTGGTCTTCCTTTATGCCTTCTAGTATGCATTTACTATACTATATATAGTAAATATAGCTATATAGTATATGTAGCTATATAAAAATATTTTTTATTTATTTATTCTCTTTTATTCAGCACAGATGCATTAAAGGGATAGTTCACCCAAAATTAAAATTCTGTCATCATTTACTCTCTCTCTATTCCATGGAAGTCAATGTCAAACATCAACTGTTTGGTTACCAATATTCTTTAAAAAAAAATTTGTTCAGCAGAAGAAAGAAATTTTGGAACAACTTGGGGGTGAGTAAATGATAACAGAATTTTAATTTTTGGGTGAACTTTACCTATAAATTGACCAAAAGAGACAGTAGAAACATTTAAAATGTTACATATTTCTATTTCAAATAAATGCTGCTCATTTGACCTTTACATTCATCTAAAAATCCAGATTTTTTTTTAATCATGATTTCCACAAAAATATTAAGCAGCACAACTGCTTCCAACATTGATAATAATAAGAAATGTTTATTGAGCTGCAAATTAGCATATTGGGATTTCTGAGGGATCATGTGACACTGAAGACTAAAAATTCAGTTTTGCCATCACAGGAATAAATTACACTTTAAAACATTCAAATAGAAAACGGTTATTTTAAATTGTAAGGATATTTACAATATTAACTTTTTTTTTTTAAGCAAATTAATGCAGTCTTGGTGAGAATAAAAGACTTCTTTAAAAAATATATATAAAAAAAATCTTACTGATCCCAAACTTTTTGAACGGCAATTTGCAAATAATTATTACATCTAGATAGTTACTTTGGTGGCTTATTAACAGCCGGATTTAAAACTACAATATTTAATACATCAAAGAGAAGAAACAGAGTGGTAATGATAAAGAATTATTAAGAGAGAGTCAATTAAAACATAACTGTAATGTGCACAGCCATATTTTCTCTGTAGAAATGGTCTGTCGTCTAAGAATAGCCGGAGTGCAGTAAAGTGTCTCTAGGGAAAAAGAGTGCTGGAGAGAGAACCAGACAAGGATTGTACTGTGTATGTATGTATGTGTGTGTGTGTATTTCCTTCCATCTATTTTAAAATCAAGCATTATTATTACTGTTTTAACAGTGAAATCAATGGTGACTGCGGTTATTGATTAGATTTAGTTGTATTCACTAATCATGCTGATTTTTTTGACAGAACAGGTCAGAACAACTACAGTCCTGTAGCAGAAAAGAGATTTTGAGATTTGATCAAACAGTACTGATCGAATCACATTAAATCTAGCAAATGTGTCTATATTAGACAGGCAAATACAATGGAAAGTATGAGGAGAAAAGATAAGAGAGAGGAAGCTATGGATAGAAGGACCACAATTGGGAAGGCAGACAAGAGATGGAAATCAGGCCGCATGCTGAGAGTGGAGATCACTTTGACATTATCAGCCCATTGTGAGCGAGTATGTTTTCTATTTATATTTAATTCACCTGCCCACAGTTAGAGCATATCAGCAATATTGCATGCGAATATGGTAATTATACCTACAAGGGAGTAACACAATCCTTCATTATACCGTGCCCTTATTCCCAACTTGCTTCAAGCTCAGAGAAAGAACATCATAACAAGGTCTAATGCATATTCAGAACTCTGAATCATTCTTTCTAGTTTTTGAATTTAGAAACGCATCCCATTACTCAGCGGAGGAAGTTAACCAGACAAACTGAGATTTCTATAGCTGTTCCCCTGCTGAGTAAAGGAAGGCTTTAGCAAAAGATTAAAAAAGATCTTTGTAAATAATCGTTATTGTGGGGTTTTTCCTCATGGCTTACACAATGCTTTATTTATAGTATTTCTATTTTTGCACAGTGATTCATCTCCACAATAACAGCTGGATTCTAGGTCACTGTCCATTTAATAGAAATAAATTCTGCTGGGGAGGCAAAAATACCAGATTAATCACGATTTAAATTGTCATCCCAAATATCAATGCACCACAAATACCTGGGAAATATCAAGTTAATCAGGATGAAACATGAATATTCAGTTTTGAGAGACCTTTTAAAGTGCAGTCTTGGGATATTATTTTTACCCATTTCATGATTTTTCTAACATTTCCTCCCTTATGTGTACTGCAAAATCATTTTCATAAACAGTATTTTTGTCACTGTTTTTTAGTAAAAATATCTGAACATTCTTACAAAATAACTTGATTTGAAAAGCAAAATTGTATAAGAAATTAAGGCTTGCTTTCAGAGAATGTATCTGGAATAAATGTCATGGTTCTTACGCCATTGGCAGTTTTTTTAAGTGTAAATGTAGCCAAATATAGCATGGTTTATGCATTAAAGGAGAACTCCGGTCAGTTTTAACATTGAGCTCATTTTTTTGTACATTTGGAGTGCTGTCAATACAGAGAACAACGACAAAAATCGGTGTTGCCTACACCGTGTTATCCTCTTTTTAAAATTTGCACCCTGTTGACTTCAATGGGGCAAGTACTAAACCTGCTTTTTGCCTCTTAACATCCTTGATGTGTCATTACAAGTGCACAGGTCATGTGAGTGATTCCTTCAGAGTGAACACGGGTCAATCTGACTGCAGTAGATGTGAAAGATATGAATAAAAATGATGTTTATTCAGCCAGCGCACATACCTGTATTTACATCCTGTTTTCGGTCAAAGTCCATAGTAATCAATTGTCGAGTTCACGCGCATTGGTTTAGTACCTATGATCATGCGCGTGAACTCGACAATACTATGGACTTCGACCGAAAACAGGATGTAAATACAGGTATGTGCGCTGGCTAAATAAATCTCATTTTTATCCATATCTTTCACATCTACTGCAGTCAGATTGACCCACGTTCACTCCGAAGGAATCACTCACATGACCTGTGCACTTGTAATGACACATCAAGGATGTTAAGAGGCTAAAAGCAGGTTTAAAACTTGCCCCATTTAAGTCAACAGGGTGCAAATTTTAAAAAGAGGATAACACGGTGTAGGCAACACCGATTTTTGTCGTTGTTCTCTGTATTGACAGCACTCCAAATGTACAAAAAAATGAGCTCAATGTTAAAATTGACCGGAGTTCTCCTTTAAACAATGAAAAACAATTTTCCAAAATAGATTGGACTGTTTTGCTTCCCAAGTAAATTTAGAATGTTCAAAGGATGGTGTAAAACAAAAATATTGATTTAAGAAAATCTATTTTTTTGCAGTATACCCAGAGCATTTTCTTTGATGGTGAGATAAAATGTTTGTCTTTGTGTGCGTGTGTTTGTGCTGTTAGATGCAGAATCAGAAGCGAATTCAAAAGCAGAGTTTTAAACCAACTCTTTTGATCGCTTCAGTGCATCCGTTTGTTTTTAAAAATCTACAGCATGTCTGGTTTCCAGGGTATCTGTTCCTGTCTGGTCATTTTTTTCTCTCCTTTTCCGTCAGGGGTGTGTGTGTGTGTGTGTGTGTGTGTGTGTGTAACTCCCTGTGAATCTCTGGGTTTGTCTTATATGAAAAGAGAAAGCATGTGTTGTGTGTGTGTGTGTGTGGTCCTGGTAAACCCTACATTATGGGAACAATATCCAAAATCCTTGTCCTTGTGGGGACAGCTTATAAATCATACTAAGTGATATTTTTGGAAAATGTGAAAATGCATATCATTTTCTATGATGGGTAGGTTAGAGGACAGAATACAGTCTGGACATGATAAAAATCATTGTCTCTATGGAATGTCCCGATAAAACGTGTGTGTTTGTGCGTGTGTGTTTGTTAGTGGCACACTCTTAAACCCCATACTGAGTACAAAGTGCAGCTTGAGAAGTCGGAGAAAGCAGTTTTGGTATTTTGATCTAGTTTTCTAAATCCCAAGATCCTTTTCAGTGTTTTAAACGAAGAACGAGAAGTGTACAGATTTGCATATAAAGAGAAACAGAATCAAAATAAGGGAACAGTTGAGATCAGAGATCGCCACATACCATTTAGGATATCCACATTAGATTCTCTTCATTCAGTCGATATTAGAAACTATTAACACCATTGTTGTTGTAATGCCTTTTTTCTACATCATGCTGTTGTTATTATTTTTCTTCATTAAGCTGTAATATATGTACATTATTTTATCATACTTGTGCAGCTATGATATTTTATGCGATATGAGATGAATACATGAAAGACTTCCAAAGGAAGGGTTGCATTGGTTTGATTCGTTGGGAGCGAACAGGATAGGGTAATATCCTCGTTACATCTCTTAAGGTGATGATACACAGGGCAACTTTTTTAGCAATATTGCTTGGCAATGTTGCCGTCAACGGGCAACCAGATGAGACACAGGGCCCACGACCAATCTAAATTATCCAGATAGAAATGTATTGCACATTTTCAAAGGAAAAGTGCCCAAGCAACAATCGCTCGGCAAGATTGCCCAGCAACATTGCTCAAAAAGTTGCCCTGTGTATCATCACCTTAAAAATCATATCGGTCAGAGTTATTTATATTTTATTATTGCATATTTCAAAAGTGTCATGGTCTCTTTATATGTGTTCTGTTACTGACAGGTCATCATATATTAAAATATGATCTTGTAGCATAATCATATTCAGCCAAAGCAGAGCCTTTGTGAGGTTAAGTAGTTTTTTTTGTAGATGTTAAATATATTTTAAAAGAATTAAGTCACCAGAGCAGGTGTTTGATTGGCTAATCACAGATATACTTCATTGGCTTTGGATACCATATTGGGAACATATATCATAAGAAGATACCACAGTATCTAGAAAAAACAAACAAAAAAACAATCTCATGTGAACATGTACAGTGTACATAGAGCACATACTTATTCTATACAATGTTAAATTTAATCTTATGGAAAATGTAAACTGTTTGTTTTTAAAAAATGATGCCGTTTCATTCCGTTGTGAGATAATTCCATTGATTTCATTGTAATTACCTCTGGCTTAACACACACACACATATATGATTAGAATATTTATATATTCATGAGGCTGCATTACATCTGATTGTGCAACATTCTCACTGAATACACTACTGTTTTTTGTATTTGTCATCTTTTGCATCTTAAATATTGGGAGCTGTATCAGTGAAAAGAGTGACTGACCTCACGAGGAAATCTTACTTAATGTTATGCATATTGTTGCATATTGTTATGTATATGTTGTAGTCATGATCATGGATGCATCTCTCACTTGTGCAGAGCTTGCTACCTGTATGATGATGGAAGGCACACCATTTTTTATTGTAATATGAATTGCTGTCCACGCAACTGTTTTTCTTACGTTTCACACTTGTTTGATTTATGAATATTTTTGGTTATTAAACTGTAAAAGAATGTAATTTTGGCCTGTGTTTGTGCTTTAGTGTGCGGCAGGTCTCCTGGGACAATGGCTCAACGGCCCATTGATTTTAAGTGTGATACAAGTTGCAGAAGAACTAAATTAGACCTGACAGGGAGAGGTGGGCAGCTTCACCATTGGGTCTGATAAACATCTGAGGTCATGCCCTCACGCATCACTCTGTGACTAGAAAAAGAAAAGAGTTAAAGATGGGTCAGTGCCACAGCTGAACTTCAAATTATTCATCCCTCATTCCTCTCGGTGCAGTCATTGTTTTTAAGGTGGACTTAAAGGAATATATTTCACCCAAAAAAATTAAAAAAAAAGATTTAAAAAAAAAAAAAAATTAATTGAAATAAAATAAAATAAAATATAAATATTAGATGAAAAACAGAGAAATGTTGCCATTACTAAATGAATAAAACTAAAACTGAAATAGAAATAAATTAAAGCTAAACAAAAATTTTATATATATATATATATATATATATATATATATATATATATATATATATATATATATATATATATATAATATATTAAAGGTTAAATGCTAAAATAACACTGCTAAGCCAGTATTTTGTGGAACATAAAATAAGGTTTTGTTGTTGTTGTTATAATTGTTGTTTTACATTTAATAAAAATCAGTGAGTTTCAGTTTTGAAACCCACTGACTTAAATTGTATGGCATAAATAGTTAAAACTATAATTTTTTCCCCATAACTTGATGACACAAAACAGAGGACTGTAAATGAATCTTCCACTCTTGTTATTATTATTATTATTATTATTATTATTGGGCAGATCAAACTGGCAGAGAGGAATGGATGAGAAAACCTATAGGGCCTGGTACCTAGTATCATTTATGTTTCAGGCAGCTACAATCAGGCAGGAACGTTATTTTTGATAAATGTAAATCAGATATAGTGACTCATGTTGAGAGTTAAGGGACATCGGCTGAAGCAGTGTAATATCAAGCTGTAATTGTGTTATGTGTCATATTAAAATTTACTTATACACCCAGTTCACTGTCAAATTTATACATCTGAAATTTTACAGCATCTTATACTGCCCCCTAGTGGTCTAGGAACAGGACATAACAGTTTCAAAAATTTCAAAGTGGTAGGCTACTTGAGTGAAAACTCAGTGAAACCATTCACTCCTATACCTAATCCTCAGGCCAAGTCTGATGCAAGCACTACGCAAAACACCATTCTCTACAGTAGACTACAGTTTACAATATTGAATATACATACAAGTCAAGTCGCCTCTATTTATATAGTGCACTATATTGTAGATATATTATATATTACTGCCATATGGACATTACTTTGATACACTTATCTCTGGCTGATAACAGATTACTTCCTAAATTGTAACACTGAAACAAGCATTTTCTGTAAATCTGCTTTGAAACAATATGTATTGTGGAATATGCTGCACAAATAAACTTGAAGTATTTCCTTAGGCATATTTTTTCTCAATTTTTAATACATTTTCTACATAAAGCATTTATATTTTCAAAACAACAACAACAAAAATTCACTCAAAATGTAAAGACTGAAAATAAATGTTACTCATGAAGTCCATTTTCTTTTTTTCTTTTTTTTCTTTTTTTTTTGCCATTTTAAGGCCATTTCAATTTTGCTGAATGTTTTTTTCCGTTTTTATCCGTTTACAACATTTATTTAGAATATATTCTATATATTTTGGTCAGAAGCAGAGTGCTTGTGAGAGCGGATCGTGATCAGCAGAGATACAGACAAGGATGGTAATTCAAGAGGAGGAGAATACAAAGCCTCTACTTCCTGATAAGCTGGAATGAACGGGTCTTTTGGCTGCCTAAAGCTGCTTGCTCCAGTCTTAGCACCCTCAAAAGCATGAGCAGGTGTTTGCTCAACAGTTGGGGTGTACGTCTGGGATTTAAGTACAACGGTGATGCTGCTCCAAAACTTTCAGTTCCTTTCCCAAAATTCATCTTGTGGAAGGCTGTGGTCAGTCCATCAATGGAGGATGATGAGTGTACAGTTAACCTACCATTCTGAACTAAAGCAGCAGTCTGGCCAAATAAAACCTTGTTAGACCACTGTCTAAAGGCAGACTGCTCAGGTAAACCTCATAAACTTCATTGCAGGGCAAATGGCTCCAGCTGTACTTATTACGTAGAAAAATTCTACTATAGTTACTGTACTGCTGCAGGATGTTTCTCTCTCAGAAGATGATATCAAAACTCCAACTCAATAACAGTTGCTGAAACACTCTCTTTCTCTCCTTTCTCCCAAATCAACACTTTGCAACACACACCATCCTTTTCTCTATGATGGACAAAAGTGAAGATTCTGTTTTAGAACGTGTCAACTGCAGATAGCCATTGCTTGTGATATCATAGCCACCACTCCATGTATATACAGTGTTGGGAAGTAGCTAACTAGTTACATGTAATTGAGTTACGCAATTGAATTACAAAATAAATGTAACTGTAATCAGTTGCAGTTACTGAGAAAAATGTGTAATTAAATTACAGCTAGTTATGAAAATGTTAACGATTACAAAGCTAGGTTAAATATTAAAAAGCTAGGATATGTTGAATACAGTAATATTAATTTGTCGCTTTACCTGTTTTTGATGTGCATGGTGCTTCCTGTCATTTAAAGCCCATTTAGTAAAGCGATAATATTCTGATGCTTTTGATTGGTTCTTTAGGCTACAATCTGTTGCCACCATGGCGAGTGATAAAAATGCATACCAGTGCTGTAAATTAGAAAAGTAATCAATATATATATATATATATATATATATATATATATATATATATATATATATATATATATATATATATATATATATATATATATACACTCACCTAAAGGATTATTAGGAACACCATACTAATACTATGTTTGACCCCCTTTCGCCTTCAGAACTGCCTTAATTCTATGTGGCATTGATTCAACAAGGTGCTGAAAGCATTCTTTAGAAATGTTGGCCCATATTGATAGGATAGCATCTTGCAGTTGATGGAGATTTGTGGGATGCACATCCAGGGCACGAAGCTCCCGTTCCACCACATCCCAAAGATGCTCTATTGGGTTGAGATCTGGTGACTGTGGGGGCCATTTTAGTACAGTGAACTCATTGTCATGTTCAAGAAACCAATTTGAAATGATTCAAGCTTTGTGACATGGTGCATTATCCTGCTGGAAGTAGCCATCAGAGGATGGGTACATGGTGGTCATAAAGGAATGGACATGGTCAGAAACAATGCTCAGGTAGGCCATGGCATTTAAACGATGCCCAATTGGCACTAAGGGGCCTAAAGTGTGCCAAGAAAACATCCCCCACACCATTACACCACCACCACCAGCCTGCACAGTGGTAACAAGGCATGATGGATCCATGTTCTCATTCTGTTTACGCCAAATTCTGACTCTACCATCTGAATATCTCAACAGAAATCGAGACTCATCAGACCAGTCAACATTTTTCCAGTCTTCAACTGTCCAATTTTGGTGAGCTCGTGCAAATTGTAGCCTCTTTTTCCTATTTGTAGTGGAGATGAGTGGTACCCGGTGGGGTCTTCTGCTGTTGTAGTCCATCCGCCTCAAGGTTGTGCGTGTTGTGGCTTCACAAATGCTTTGCTGCATACCTCGGTTGTAACGAGTGGTTATTTCAGTCAAAGTTGCTCTCCTTCTCTTTCATTAGCTTTCTTGCTTTTCCTTTGCCTGCCAATGACACCTCAATATCCTGTCAGACCAAAGACAGGTTTCCTGTTTCGAATGCGCATGCGTCGCGTCTGAACGCGTTGTTGTCTTTGGAGCTCGATTGATTTATAATTCTTGATTTCTCTCTAAACTCATTTACAACGAACATTTTCTACTTTTCCTCACCTTATAGTTACAACGCGGACTGTTGAGCAGACGTGTCTCAAGCCTAGTGATCCAACGCTGGATACTCTTATAGGTTACGTCCGTGGATCACAGCTGAACGCGTCTTCTCCGCACTCATTTACAAACAAACATTTTTTTTTTCGCCTATCGTGCGTCTACTCTACACCGTACCACTAAAAAGACGGATTATATCCAAGACTTCAGCCATAAATTAGTATTAATATTGATAGCATCACTGGTAGCGTCGTTGCTAACTTAACGTACTGTCCATCTGTTAAAATGGCGAATATATTAGATGTAAGTAGTCTACCTTTTGGTGCAGGTGAAGACACATTTGAGCTGCACGCGGTGCAGTCTGAGCTGGAAGCTGTTGAGAAACAGATCCACCTTTTAGTGAGACAGGCCGAGCTGATAGACCGGCGTTTGGCTCTTGAAACATCACGCGCGGATGCACACAAATCAGAGATTAACGTTACTAACCCGCTGACTCCGACCTCGTCTACTCCGTGCGTTTCTCAACATCTGCGAGCGTCGAGGTCGCGATCAGCCATGGTCTCGTTCACTCCGGCTCCAACATGCCACCACGAAGCCTGGATATTTCCGCAGCGGAAGACGCGAGTCAGGCCTAGACCAAGAAAACTCTCTCCGACCCTCCCGGTTTTCGAGATATCCACACAAAACCGCTTCTCCCCTCTTCGCGAAACAGAACGCGATGCTGTGATCATTGGCGATTCCATCGTTCGACACGTACACGCTACGTTAAATAAAAGTAAGGTGCATAGTCACTGCTTTCCTGGTGCTCGTGTTTCTGAAATCGCCGCTCGCGTTCCCGAGATTCTGAACGATAACGAGCGCGTCGGAACTGTGGTCTTGCACGCGGGAGTGAACGACATCAGGCTGCGCCAGACGGAAGTTCTGAAGAAAGACTTCAGGAATCTGATCGATACGGTACGCAGCACATCGCCTGATATAACGTTCATTGTGTCAGGACCGCTTCCCTCGTACCGTCTAGGTCTTGAAAAGTTTAGTAGATTATTCGCGCTAAACGAATGGTTAATGTCATGGTGCAATGAGCAGAAACTACTCTTTGTAAATAATTGGAATCTGTTTTGGGAGCGTCCTAGGCTTTACCGTGCTGATGGCTTACACCCAAGCAGATTCGGATCGGATCTTCTGTCAGATAACATCTCCAAAATGTTAAATACCTTTTGACTAGTAACCAAAAGTCCAAATCATAGTCTCTGCTGCACCAATTTAACTGATATAAATAGTGTAGAACATTGCATAGAAACTGTGTCTATTCCTCGTTTAGTGAGATTAAATAATAAATCTACTGCAGGATCTAGAAAAAATCTAATTGTTATTAAACCAGAAAATGTTGCTATTAGTAATCAAAAACAATTTCTAAAGCTAGGTCTTCTAAACATTAGATCACTCACACCTAAGGCAGTTATTGTAAATGAAATAGTCACAGATAATAGCTTCGATGTACTTTGCCTTACTGAAACCTGGCTTAAACCAAATGATTATTTCGGTCTAAATGAGTCTACTCCATCAGGATACTCCTATAAGCACGAGCCCCGTCTGATTGGTCGTGGCGGCGGTGTTGCAACAATCTATAGAGATATTCTCAATGTTACTCAGAAAACGGGCTATAAGTTTATTTCGTTTGAAGTACTTGTACTAAATGTTACGCTCTTAGATGCTAGAAAAACATCCCTATTATCTCTAGCCTTGGCTACCGTATATAGACCGCCTGGGCCTTACGCTGATTTCCTAAAAGAGTTTGCAGATTTTCTCTCAGACCTATTAGTTAATTTTGATAAAGCATTAATTGTTGGAGACTTTAATATCCACGTAGATAATTCAAATGATGCGCTAGGGGCTGCGTTTACAGATTTATTACACTCCTTTGGGGTCAAGCAAAACGTTACCGGACCAACTCATCGTTTTAATCATACACTCGATTTAATTATATCACATGGAACCGATCCAACCGATATAGATATCATTCCACAAAGTGACGATGTCACTGACCATTACATGGTAACTTGCATATTACGTACTCCTGTAATATGTCATGCTGCGCCGCGTTATCGATTAGGCAGAACAATCCTTCCATCTACCATAGATAATTTTTCAAATAGCTTATCTGATCTGTCTCAGCTGCTCAGTGAACCTAAACAAACAGATGAACTTGAGGAATTAACTAGCACTATGAGCACCATTCTCTCTGGATCATTGGATATTGTTGCACCCATTAGATTAAAAAAGGTTAGAGAGAAAACTAAAGCACCATGGTACAACAGTGTTACGCATGTTATCAAGAGAGAAACCCGTAATTTAGAGCGTAAATGGAAAAAAACTAACTTAGAGGTCTTTAGAATCGCATGGAAAGACAGTATGTCACGTTACAAAAAGGCCCTAAAAGAGGCCAGGGCTGAGCATCTCCGCAAACTAATAGAAAACAACCAAAACAATCCTAGGTTCTTATTTAACACTGTGGCTAGACTAACAAATAAACAGATGTCTCCTGAACAAAATATTCCGTTACAGTTTAGTAGTAATGATTTCATGAAGTTCTTCACTGAGAAAATAGAAAACATCAGAACCACAATTGTAAACGTTCAATCCTCAATTGCGTCTTATAATTCAGCCTCAATTATCATCCCGCAAGAACAATTACAGTGCTTTACAACTATAGAACAAAAAGAGTTAAATAAACTTATCACTTCATCTAAAACAACAACATGTTTACTAGATCCTATACCAACTAAACTTTTGAAAGAAGTGTTACCTATAGTGGAGGAGCCTCTCCTCAATATTATTAACTCGTCTTTATCTTTAGGTTATGTTCCAAGAACATTTAAACTGGCAGTTATAAAACCTCTCATTAAGAAACCACAATTAGATCCACATAATCTAGCAAATTATAGACCCATTTCAAATCTACCTTTTATGTCTAAAATACTAGAAAAAGCTGTGTCCGCTCAACTGGGCTCTTTCTTGCAAGAAAATGACATCTATGAAAAGTTTCAGTCTGGATTCAGGCCGCATCATAGCACTGAAACTGCACTTGTTAAAATTACAAATGATTTACTTTTATCTTCTGACCAAGGCTGTATCTCAATACTAGTTTTACTTGATCTTAGTGCTGCGTTCGATACTATAGATCATACAATACTCTTAGATCGACTACAAAATTATACTGGTGTTCAAGGACAAGCACTAAGCTGGTTTAGATCGTATTTATCTGACCGCTACCATTTTGTTTATTTAAATGGAGAAAAATCGATCATAACTCCAGTAAACTATGGAGTGCCGCAGGGATCTGTGTTAGGCCCTCTATTATTCTCAATATATATGCTGCCACTTGGAAATATTATAAGGAAACATGGAATTAGTTTCCATTGTTATGCTGATGACACTCAAATCTATATTTCATCACGGCCAGATGAAAACGCTAAATTATCCAAATTGACAGAGTGTGTTAAAGATATAAAAGATTGGATGACGCGCAATTTTCTTTTATTAAATCCAGACAAGACAGAGGTACTAATCATCGGTTCAAAAAACCACCCACAAAACCTCTTACAATACAACTTTAACATCGTAGGATGTCCTGTTACTTCATCCTCTACAGTAAAAGACCTGGGTGTTATATTAGACTGCAACCTGTCTTTTGAAAATCATATTTCATATGTTACAAGAACAGCCTTTTTCCACCTTAGAAACATTGCTAAGCTACGTAATATGCTATCTGTTTCTGATGCAGAAAAGTTAGTTCATGCATTCATGACCTCGAGACTAGATTACTGTAATGCTTTATTGGCTGGTTGTCCTGCATCCTTAATAAACAAGCTACAGTTAGTCCAAAATGCCGCCGCTAGAGTTCTAACTAGATCAAGAAAATATGATCATATAACACCAATTTTATCATCACTACATTGGCTACCTATAAAGTTCCGTATTAATTACAAGGTATTGCTACTGACTTATAAAGCCCTAAACGGCTTAGCTCCAGTCTATTTAACCGATCTTCTATCGCCCTATAATCCATTGCGCTCTTTAAGGTCAGTAAATTCGAGGCTTTTGGTCATACCTAGGATATCCAGATCCACCAAAGGAGGGAGAGCATTTTCACATTTAGCTCCAAAACTCTGGAATAGCCTTCCTGATACTGTTCGTTGCTCAGACTCGCTCTCCCAGTTTAAAACTAGATTAAAGACGCATCTCTTCAGCCAGGCATTCATATAATACTTTTAATCTTACAGTTAAATCCGACCTCTAGTTCATAAACGCCAGAGGAGAACTGGCCCCCGACTGAGCCCGGGTTCTCCCAAGGTTTTTTTTTTTCTCCATTAGGTCACCTGATGGAGTTTTTCGGTTCCTTGCCACTGTTGCCTTTGGCTTGCTCAGTTGGGGATATTTGGGAATATTTAATTTAATTAATCAATCAACGATACTATTGATCAGCATTACCAAACGTGGACGTTCCACTAGAAACAAACATTGATGTATTGTTTTATTACTGTGAAGCTGCTTTGATACAACCTATGTTGTGAAAAGCGCTATATAAATAAACTTGACTTGACTTGACTTGACTTCTATCAGCTTGAATCAGTCGGCCCATTCTCCTCTGACCTCTAGCATCAACAAGGCATTTTCGCCCACAGGACTGCCGCATACTGGATGTTTTTCCCTTTTCACACCATTCTTTGTAAACCCTAGAAATGGTTGTGCGTGAAAATCCCAGTAACTGAGCATATTGTGAAATACTCAGACCGGCCCGTCTGGCACCAACAACCATGCCACGCTCAAAATTGCTTAAATCACCTTTCTTTCCCATTCTGACATTCAGTTTGGAGTTCAGGAGATTGTCTTGACCAGGACCACACCCCTAAATGCATTGAAGCAACTGCCATGTGATTGATTGATTAGATAATTGCATTAATGAGAAATTGAACAGGTGTTCCTAATAATCCTTTAGGTGAGTGTGTATATATATATATATATACAGTACTGTGCAAAAGTCTTAGGCATGCTAATAGAAAAGCGCATCTGAAGTGTGCCATTTGAGACAGGGCCATTATGTGCACGCAGTGAAAATTACATAAATACGGAGCAGAGAGGACACTGACAACGTGCCAACAGACAGGACAGGACAGAGCAGGTTACTTTTAATATGATCTCAACTTTCAAATTTTGTCTTTTCTGTAAAAAATTGAAACAATAAATACCATTTTGTGGCTCTTTAAGGTGTTGTGACAGATCGCTGTAGCGCCTCAGTTAAAGGTGCTCGTGAACCGATCACTTCTTCCTTCTAGTTCATTTATAGCATCAAATAAACATGAATGAACATCAGAAGGAATGTTGTTTCAACCGTGGAAAGACGTCAACACACAGTGTGTACACAAAGTTCAAGACCACCGACTTCCTGACTACTTTGTCGGACAAAATGGCAGATTCGGCGGATTATGATTGGTCAGATCACCTGTCAATCAAACTCCCGGTGAAGGGTGAATTAGACCCTGTCCCAGATGGCATCCTAAGGCAGAATCCTATCAGACATTTTTTTGCAGTGAGAGGTGCCTTTTTTAAATTGTTTATGCAGCCCGGGTACCTCACATTTTAGCCGCCTGCTACGCCTCGCGTTTTGTAGGAGCGATCTGAGCGCCTGAAGTTGAAAAAAAAAAATCAACTCTGAGCAGAAAAACGGCCAACGTCTTTCGCCTTTTTTTCCATTGTCCAATCGAATGAATGGAGTGGTGGGCCTTCCTTTGTGGTGATGGAAGTTTACAGTTTACGGATCTAAATGCAACACTTTTGTTTTTGTCCCCATTTTTGATGAGCTGAATTCGAAGATCTAAGACTTTTTCTATGTACACAAAAGGCCTATTTATCTCAAATATTGTTCACAAATCTGTCTAAATCTGTGTTAGTGAGCACTTCTCCTTTGCCGAGATAATCCATCCACCTCACAAGTGTGGCATATCAAGATGCTGATTAGACAGCATGATTATTGCACAGGTGTTTCTTAGGCTGCCCACAATAAAAGGCCACTCTAAAATGTGCAGTTTTACTGTATTGGGGGGTGTTTGGGGGCTCCGGGGGTGTCTGAAAACCAATCAGTATCTTGTGCTACCACCATTTGCCTCACGCAGTGCAACACATCTCCTTCACATAGAGTTGATCAGGTTGTTGATTGTGGCCTGTGGAATGTTGGTCCACTCCTCTTCAATGGCTGTGCGAAGTTGCTGGATATTGTCAGGACCTGGAACACGCTGTTGTTTACGCTGATCCAGAGCATCCCAAACATGCTCAATGGGTGACATGTCCAGTGAGTATGCTGGCCATGCAAGAATTGGGATGTTTTCAGCTTCCAGGAATTGTGTACAGATCCTTGCAACATTGGGCCGTGCATTATCATGCTGCAACATGAGGTGATGGTCGTGGGTGAATGGCACAAAAATGGGCCTCAGGATCTCGTCACAGTATCTTTGTGCAATCAAAATGCCATCAATAAAATGCACCTGTGTTCATTGTCCATAATATACGCCTGCCCATACAATAATCTCACCGCCACCATGGGCCACTCGATCCATGCAGATGAGCTTCCCTGAGACGGTTTCCAGCAGCTGTCCAGGTGGCTGGTCTCAGACGATCTTGGAGGTGAAGATGCTGGATGCGGAGGTCCTGGGCTGGTGTGGTTACACGTGGTCTGCGGTTGTGAGGCCGGTTGGATGTACTGCCAAATTCTCTGAAATGCCTTTGGAGACGGCTTGTGGTAGAAAAATTAACATTCAATTCATGGGCAACAACTCTGGTGGACATTCCTGCAGTCAGCATGCCAATTGCACGCTCCCTCAAAACTTGCGACATCTGTGGCATTGTGCTGTGTGATAAAACTGCACATTTTAGAGTGGCCTTTTATTGTGGCCAGCCTAAGGATCACCTGTGCAATAATCATGCTGTCTAATCAGCATCTTGATATGCCACACCTGTGAGGTGGATGGATTATCTCTGCAAAGGAGAAGTGCTCACTAACACAGATTTAGACAGATTTGTGAACAATATTTGAGAGAAATAGGCCTTTTGCGTACATAGAACAAGTCTTAGATCTTTGAGTTCAGCTCATCAAAAATGGGGGCAAAAACAAAAGTGTTTTGCATTTATAATTTTGTTCAGTGTATTTCCTTCAGGTTTGTTCTGTGTGTCTTTGTGCATGTCTATATGAAGAAGCAGTAGCAATAAAGACATTTTTAATATGAAATAAAATATCATATCAGAGCATAGGCTATAGGATAAAATAACCACAGCATAATTTTGGTTTACTTGCACGTCATGTGACCATTAACTGACATCAGAGAGCCATGAAAATGTAAATGTCTTGTTAAATTATTGAAATGTGAACTTAAAATCGCAGGGGGTACTTCAAGTAAATATTTTATGTCTAAGGGGTTTGTTTGGCTGACAAAAAAAAAAAAAAAAAGTTTGAGACCCCTGCTAACCTAAATGTGTACATTTATTTGTCAGACTAATGAAATACTATTTTGCTTAAACACTGCCCATTCAACACAGCTTCCTGATCCATTCTGCACTGACCTGGGACCAGTTGCATAAACATTGCTGCTATGTTAAGACGGCTTTTTAAGAACTAGTCTGACCAAAAAAAACAAACAAAAAAAAACTAGTCTGACCAATTAGCAATTAGTTAGGGCTAATCAGTCCTACAATTCGGATTTAAATTAGACCAATCAACTTTTTTATGTACCTGACTTTAAAAATATATAAATAAATAAAATGACCAATCTTGAAAAAAAAAAAAAAAAGACTTGTAAGTCTAAGCAGTTTCCGTTCTGAGGTGAAGGGGATGTACTGCCATGTGATATACAGCAGAGGGCGTCATTGCATCATAGTTGTCAAAACTTGAAGTGCAGTGAAAAACAGCAGTAGAGAGAAAAGGTTATTTTCTATTTTAGTTTCTTGTCAAAATGTATTTCTGCAAATATCATTCTTTAATCAAATAATCGTTTGTTGTATTGTATAGGCTACAACATATATTCACTATTTCTTTTTTGTCTTGATCTTGTCAGATAACATCTTGGCACTGCGCTAAATGTGTTAGCATTCTTATGCCAGTCATTCACCAGTAGATGGCAAAATGTAGTCAATAATCAGAACTAAATTGGAGGTCAGGTCAACAACAGCAGCTCCTGATAAGGGCACTGGCTCAGATGTTTGCAGACCTTGCACATGTGGATTTGAAGCTCATATTTAACCTGGAGTGAGGCCAAGATCATTTTATTATCTTGTGGTTTTTGAGCATAAGGTATGTCATTATTTATTAATGTGACTCTCATGTGTTCCTTCTGGAGTCTCACACACACGGGCACAAATGGGTGATGATGTCCTGTGGCTGTGACAGGTGGGTGAAGGCTTTTGAGTTCACAGTGCTGCCTTGCTGTCTTCCACATGGTCTGTTTTAGAGATTAAAATAAAACAGACATTCATAGAAACAACATTAGTCATCGAAATATTGCTCTCACAAACAACACTACACACATTCACATTACAGAGAAATAATAACAGAAGCTAATATTCTAGAAAGATTAGCAACATCTTCAGATTTCTACTATCTAACTGTGCCATAAAATCGAATTCTGCATGTTTGGAAATGATTTAATTAAATATTCAAATTTTCATCTCAGTCTCTTCGCTGATACGTTTGGCTCCTTATAAACAATTACACAATTGAGTTTCGTCAATTTTGATTTAATGTTAACTTTTTATATAGAGGATTTCATAAAAATTGTTGCAGGTTAAAAGTGTACATTTGGGGATACAGTCCCCCCAACCCCTAAAAAAAAACAAACTTGTATGACTTTCTTTCTTCTCATTTTCAAACATACAATCTCAAAGTACAATGGGACAGTAATGTTTGAAACAGTAATGCCGTTTCCATGTATTTATCTCTACATGGTTACATTGCCCAACAACATTTCATCTCTCTTTCCCCTCGCCTTTACTTTCCCTGGTCAGGAACGTCTCATGCTCCACATTACAGGATCACACATAGTTTAGCATGAGTCTATTCATTGTAAATGTAAAACTCTTTCACAGTTAAGTCTCCATTTAGACCGCCTGACTGTTGGAGGAGAGACCGTGCGAGTGAGAGACAGTAATTAACTACTTTCACGACTGGAGCCATTAGGAACACGGCGCTGCATTAAAATTGCATCGTAATGGCTGGAGGCAGACAGGCTGCTTGAACAGTGGATACATCCGAGTTCTGCTGGGAGTAGAGTGCTGATGGGACATCACAAGCTCACGTTTTTGAACTAAAGGCGAGGAGACAGCATGTACTCCTTGACACATTTTAAGTTTTTAGGTTGCAGTCACAAAAGGGAATTAGACTGTATGAGTGTCATTATAGAATCCTCTGCCTCTTGCTCTCGCCCTACTAGGGGTGACGCTAGACACTTTTCTTCTAGGACATGAGCCCCAGTAATGTTTTGCTGTACCCCAGTAAAAATTTCCTGACAAATCAGTGTCTGATACTATTACAGTAGATACGTCTGAAAATAGGCTTTCCTATTCATTGAACGTTATCATTTACATAATTTGAATGATCTAAAACTTGAAGGGTGATTGTAACGTAATGTGATGTGAGTTTTTAAAAGCTTAGCTTAAATGAATAATGCTCATAAATGGCTGTTGAGATATATATTGTTTTAAACAGAGTAGAGGCTTGGACCCGGAAACAGTATTCAATATATCACAACTTAAAAATGGGATATACAGATCTAAATGTTTATTTCAAAAGTACAAAGTAAAAGATGTAGCCTACACTTTAAAATACTTCACTATAAGTTATCTTTAAAAGATATTCCTATACAGAAGCAAGATTGGATTATACGGTGATATTTATACTATCCATATTCTGCATGGCAAATTCACAAACTTTTCTATTATAACTTTTGAAAGATTCCTTAGTAAAAAATTAATTAGTAGGCTATTAGTAGACCTACTGTACATTACGTATGTTTTACTTATGACAACTTAAGGTATACTTTAACAAAATGTAAGGTTAATATATATATATATATATATATATATATATATATATATATATATATATATATATATATATACACACACTCACACACTAGCAATGAAAACAAACCACTGTTTTATATGTGGCCAAGCAATGCACTGACTCTAAAACACATCACTGGAGCGCTCAGCCAATCAAATGAGAGGATTAGAAGAACAAATTTTTGTATAATTACGCTGCTTGGGCAATCAAATTATTAGAGGACCGAAACTAACTATTGTATAATTATTATTTTATTGTTTTATATATTATTATTATTTGTAAAACAGGTGTCAATATTATTATTATTATTATTATATTAAGAGAGCTGCCTGGGAGTCTCCATCACGAATACCCTACATTTTTCTGAATGAAAAACGGAATAAAGCTTCTTTTAATGCGGATAAATAATAATGAATCAGGCCATCAGGGGATGAAAGAGGGCTCCTTATAGATGAAATGGTTGAATGAAGCAACATTACCGTTGACGACCACAGGGTGGCAACACACACAACTCTGCAGTTAATCACATGTTCAATGGAGCTTTGAAGTTGCCCGTGGATGTCATGTACCAACATTGTGATGGGTGCACACATAGCCATAAAAGTGCAGACCCCAACACACGGAAGCCCCGACGAGAGAACCGAGGAAAGTTGTCCGGGGCGCACAACCCCACGAAGAGATGAGATCCCACCGGAGAGACGCGCGCCGCCTGAACGGCACGGTTTATTTTGTTGATTGAGAAAAGTTTCATGAAGATATACAATGTTTATAAATGGGAGTTCTCTGAACAGCTCTGCACTGGACCCTAGCGAGCAAGCACTTCACCGGCCACCCTGGGTCACTACTACTCTCGGGTGTTTCCTCATATTCACTATAGTGGTGGATATTTTAGGAAACCTGCTGGTGATTTTCTCCGTCTACAGAAACAAGAAACTAAGGAACGCAGGTGAGTTGCGCGCGCGAGCCAGCACAGGTACATTCACGTTTGACACGCTTGTCACATTTATTTCACATGAACTGCTTAAAAGTGCTGTTTCGAGTCATGGAGACAGAAGAGGATACACCACTGACAGGCAGGATTCAGAAACATGAGCGCGCACTCATCTCTGATATGCGCGCACGTTTCTTTCCATCAAATCAACTCGCCGGTTTTATTCCGAGATATAGCCTACATTTCGTGTTTGCCCTTAACGCTCGCTGATATACTTGATTTTGTTTCAAAAACAACTAAATTGTACTTCAAACTACAAATGTGTGCGTGTTTTTACGCTCGGCTGTTTGCAAACGTGCCATCATGTCGTAAAGGAATACAAGTGCTCACACCTAGACAATGTTTAGCCAATAAAACGTTATGTTTTGGTTGATTTCGCACTAGGCTACATTCCAGTGTTCATGTTACAATGTGATTATAAATACAAATGTGCGACATGTGCTTAATATCTAATTATTGATCAACTTGTAAACACACTTCATTAACAATGTTATGACTTTAAATTGAATATGGACCCTGTAATACATGTTTGGTCGAGTACATCAAATATAAGGCAGTAACTCTAGAGATGCTTCAACCCATTCAGTGTCCATTCCAATGGACGTTATGGTTTTGGATGAATTCTGCCATTAAATTTACATCAATATTAAAATGAATCCTGGATATCAATTCTCAATCTATGAATCATATCATCATAGATTGAGATCTCGATTATAATGGACAGTGGTCTCAATGTAAACAAATGATGGTACTGTGTGCTATTGCAATACAGCTAGAGGGATTTCAGTAATAATCCTACTACACATTTTAAGTCTTCATCAAATCTGAGTGCCTTTCAGACCATGTCTTATATAAAGTTATTATATAGGCCTATTTTATTTTCAAAACAATTTGCCTGTAACAGAAACAGGCCATTTGATCAATTCTTCTTCATGCTTAGTCGAAACTTCTATTTTTCTTTTGTAAGACGCCAAAGTTTGAGGTGGCATGGCACTGTGATAAATAAAAAAAAAAAACTATAGCTGATCAGTGAAAGGTTGCAGGTTTGAACCCCACAGAAGGCGATCCGAGGGCCATCATCATTCTCACTTCATTAAGTGTATACTTGTCTACATAATCGCTGCATTTAGATTTTGTTTTTGATGACCTTTTACCATTCAGAATTGAATACCAGCTATTAGACTGTTTAATATGTTTGTTTTTTAATTCAGTGATTTAAAAAGAAGAAGAAGAAAAAACACACTACAATGATTGTTAATGTATTTTTTTTCTAAATAATGTAGAAGTGAATCCATATGTATTATTATCTGTAAGTTGCTACTACTGGTCAGAACCAATTTCCATTATAATGGACATTAGAATAACTGTTAAAATTTTTTAACTTAAAAAAAAAAAAAAAAAAAAAAAAAATTTATCCAGGTCTGAACGGGTTAAATGAATTATTTTAGGCACTCCATATCTGTGTATCTGTCAGCAGTTGTGCTTCGGGTCTTCCCTCTCTTTTGCTGTGTTATCTTTTGAGATGGTCTGGCTGGATCGTAGGCTATCCGAGTGTTAAACGCTGAACAGAACCTAAAGAGAGGCTTTTTGGCTCTATTAGGGAAAATGAACTCGTTCGTTGGATTTGATTGACATGCTGAGCCGGATATATGGCAGTTTGTTTTGGCATTCATCTAACCACATCAGTATGAAGTGCCATGGGATTGTATTTCTTGGCATGTCAATCATAGAGTGGGAAAATAACACACGGACAGAGACCTGTCCAAAATCGTAATATCAGCAGATAAGTGCTGGGAAACGTGACTCATACAGACTCAGTCGTTAGAATAACATCGGACTCAATTTAATTAAGCTTTGACCCACATTGTGGAAATAATTTTTTTTTCCTTTTTTTTTTTCTCCAAGGCGCTCATTAAATGTGTGTCAGGAGCGCGGATATTTTTGACGTTAGAGAAGTATATGGAAAAAGCTTGACGGATATCCGCGCTCACAAGTAGGCTATGTTGTGCTCGCGTGCCGGTGGGGGGGTTCAGTGTCGAGTTCACGCGCTCCACACTGTCAGTTCCCGTGCGCCTTTGCGCTGACCAACGCTATCACAGAGATTGCACTGCAGCATGTGCGTCTGTACTTCACCAGTGGAACATGTGATTCATACTTTCATTCATTTTGTAACAATTATAATCCCCTATTTCATTTCTAATCCTCAAGAATCAAACGAATCAAATATAGCCTACACGTGCTTACGCATTATAGTCCATATGAATGCTGTCTTTAATCCAAATTCATCCATTTTTATCAACAATACGGCTAATTAATCAAAAAATAATTAATTTAAGTGCTTTATAAAATATTAATCATTTTACATGCAGTGTAAATGTACCTTACATGCCCACTCTGACTTTTCAATTTGCAATTAAATAAATTGACATTATTGTTGTGTTTCCATGTTTTACGGGGATTGTTCTTAAGGATTTTTTATACTGTACAAATTGTATATTCTATCCTCTAACCCTAACCCTACCCCTACCCCTTAACCTACCCATCACAGAAAACTTTCAGCATTTTTACATTTTCCAAAAAAACATCACTTAGTATGATATATAAGCTGTTTTCCTCACGGGCATGTCCCCATAACATATGGTTTACCAGGACCACACACACATGCATTAACATGTAAAGCTTAGATTTAGGTGCAAATCTTAAGCTGATGAGTACTTGTCTTGAACACTTAGTATCCTTGGAAAAATAATGTAATTTGTCAAATAGAGCTTATGTCAGTTTTTATACCTTTTAAAAGGACACTTTTTTTTTTGTTTTTTTTGCTGATTAATCACACAATCAGCACGTTTAAAAATGGCTCTTCCCTCACCTGTTTTCATTCAGTGCTACTTTTATGATGGTGTCACACCTGGATTTTGTCCAGCAGCCCGGAGGCAAACCTAGCAGAGCAGGATAAAACATGGAGAACACTTACTGGACCCCCCCTGGCCACTCTGCACCTTCTGTGCTCGCTTCACATCTGAAGAAATGCACAGAAAACACACATAAGACGAACAATTACCATAAAGTCCCTGTTTGAAATTCAGAATGATCGAAGCAGCCTGGACAAATGGCTGTCCTCTAGTGACAGTGTGTGATGGGGGAGGAGTGCTGTGCCGCTGCCTGTGTGATTGCAGTGCTCACCCATAATCTGGGATGTCTCTCTCTCAAATCATTGTACGTGTAGCGGGCAATCGGAGCCTTGTTTTTAGGTCAGAGGAGGATGTGAGTGGTGTGTGTAGTCACGGAGAGCTCTTACTGTATGCAACCCACAGGCTTTAGCACACAGCTCAGCTTTACAACTTGAGTGGTTTTTATAGTATTTGCACAATTGGTGCTGCTATTCACAAGCACACTTTTACTTCTGTTGGGTGAAGAGAGTTGTGTGCAGTGAAGACACGGAGTGTGGTAGTAGCTGGATGGGGATGATTTGTAAACTTTTTATTTTTTTATTTTTTTTTAACAACAGTTTCAGTGTTCTTAATCCAATGAAAGCAAATACATTTTTTTTTTTGGTCATTTGTCATATACTACATATGCGGCATGGTGTTTGGGGTCAGTAATATTTTTAAAATGTTTTTGAAGGAAGTCTCATGCTCACCAGGACTCTTTTTTTTATCAAAAATACAGTAAAAACTGTAATATTGTAAAATATTATTATATTCATATTAATGTATTTTAAAATATTATTTATTCCTGTTATGGCAAAGCAATTTTCAGCAGCCATTACTCCAGTCTTCAGTGTCACACAACCCTTCAGAAATCATTCTAATATGCCGATTTTCTGCTAAAGGAACATTTGTTATTATAGCTAATATTTTTGTGGAAACCTTGACATTTTTTGAGGATACTTTGGTAATTAGAAAGTTGAAAAGAACAGCATTTATTTGAAATAGTTTTTTTTTGTTGTTGTTAAATGCCTTTACTTCCACTCGATCAATTCCTTATTGAATAAAAGTTATTTCATAAAAAAAAATAAAAAAAATTCACTGTCGGAAATCACCTAATGGATCATTATATATATGAAGACTTCAGCTGCAAAAGCCTCTAAGTCCGTCTAACGTTTTTCTTTAATATTAACATTTTTATCAGGCTCCTATGTATAGGTTTCTACCGACATTTCTGAATGGGCTGAGGCTGGGATTTAGTGAGTTTGAAGTGAGAGTATTTGATGAATGTGTACTATGTACGGAGAGCATTCACTCAATATTATTATCTCATTTTTGACATAGGTGGCTTTTAGAGGCTTTTACATCGGAGGTCTTCATACATATATATTATTATTATTATTATTGTTTTTTGTAGATTGGATAAATGCACTAGCAGCTGTAAGCTTCATTTCTGCTCGGGGTTTTGGCAGTGTTTTCCCTCTGGTCACAAATTATTTTCTGTTTGTTTTGACTGACTCCTGTTTTCCCTTCCGTTTTATGCTCTTTGCTATTTTGTGGCTTTATGCAAACACAACATTGATTCATTCACTTCACTGTTGCTGTTTATTTTGCTGTGGTTGTTTATTATTGTATTATGCGGGTGGGGAGTGATGAGGCCTTTACTGTACTGTAAGTGAATTGTGGGAAGAGTTTGCCATCTCTAATAAGTGTAGCCAAGGAATTAGTGCAGATGATCCCAATGATATCCTTTCTGAAGACTTTCCAAAGTCTAAAAGGAATTCATTCACAGATGTAGTGTTTATAGTTCTCAGTGGATTGAAATGGATTTACAGTGGTAGGTCACAACTGGTCGTGTGCTACTGAGTTTGAGGGAAAGAATCAAAGACCCCAACAGTAGCCTACTTCCGTTTCATTGCGACTTTAAGCTCTGTCCAGTGGAGAAATGTGTGGAACTGGCTTCAAAAAGACAACCTGGGGGATTTGAGATTTGAAAGAGGTTTTTACACTCTACATGGAAAGAAGTACGCTAGGTATTATTGCTTGGTTACTTTACATGTTTGTACTGGTCCTCATACGTTTTTGGACCACACTTAATGAGGAAGGAAATGTTTTGCTTTGAAACACTGTAAGTGTTCAGTTGACTTAAATTTTTTAAAAAAGTGAGGAAACCCATTGCCTTAATTATTAAGTAAATAAACTTCATCCATAATTAAAAAATGATGTGGAATTGACAAGTTCACATAACTTTATACATATACATTTTCTGTTATGCTTTAGGACAATGACAGTATAAAACCAATTATTTTATGTAGGAAACAATTTGTTCTCTATAACATCATACATTTTTTGTAATAAATGTACAGCGGTACAGGGTCCAGGGTCCCTTCATGATGGGGGTTCTCATTGCAATTAAAACGTTTAAAAAACCCTTGATCTAAAGCAGTGCCATGCATTTTTAAGTGAGCTGAATTGTCTAAACCTTAGTATTTTCTAAATATTTATTTTTTAGGGCCACTGTATCAATCTGTCAGTTGTTATTAAAATCCACATTCAATAACATGGATTCTAGGAATCAGAGCTAATGTGTATCCATTAGGCCGTAAAGCTGAACAAGGTAACTGTCCCATCTTGACTCGTTAAGCTTTTACAGGCGTATAACGTGTTTCAAGGGAGAGTTAAAGTAAGAGTGCACTCTACTGCAAGAAACATCCTCTCAGTTTGTGTAGAGTCTGACCCCTCTGCACATTTTGGTAAAACTTTTCTGTTCTTTTCTCATGTGTGCCCTACTAACCATATTTGAACCTTAAAGGTACAATATGTAAGAATTTTGTATCAAAATATCCAAAAACCACTTGCACTGTGTTATATATTTCTTTCAATTGTGTGCTTACATTATCCTAAATGTTTCCAAGAATTTGTAAATTCAGAGAAATTCACAATTTTAAATAGTGCCCGTCCCTGTTCACTTGTTGCCTGTCAATGACGTAATATCCGCGTTATCCCTGGTTTCCGCTTGTACTGCCATATTAACTATGGCGACAGACGTGGACAACTGCGTTACGTCTAGCAGCACGCTTAAGCTCACGCTGTTGTTGTTTCGTTCAAACATTATGGACCATGGCAAGCAGACTTTGGGACAAAAGGAGAAATAAAACGAGGATCAATATTGGCATGGTGTTTTCGAGATACCGAGAGCTTCGCGGCAAACTTCGACTTGACAGAGCTTCACGAGTCATGACTTGACAGGGACGCCGCCCTTGCATGTGCAGCCTAGAAATCTAGACGCACCCTAGCGGTAGCAAATTTTATTTTGCAGCCACGGTGGTCTAGCAACTCTCCGTTAGCTTTCGAGCTGGAAAAAACAAACTCTAGTCAGGCCAATCACATCGTGTATAGAGTCGGCGGGCGGGCTTGACATAATGACGACAGAGTTGCGACGGTTCCCCGTGAATTCCCTGCTACTTGAAATAAAAGAAGATTGCTGCTGCTCCTGGCAAACAGCGGCCTTTCGAATCAGCTTTGGCCGCGACTCTGGAGGACTTGGAGTTAAGCTTTTCTTTGAGAAAAGAACAAAGAACGGCACTTAAGTCATTCTTAAAAAAGGAAGACGTGTTTGTAGTTTTGCCGACCAGATATGGCAAAAGATTAATCTTATCAACTAGCTCCGCTGGTGGGAAATGCTCTGGTTGGTTGAAGCGCTGTCCTATTGCGTGCAGAGGGAATTTGAAAGACAACCGTTTATCCCGCCCCTCGGATTGAGCCCTGCCAATGGTGAGTTCCCAGACCCAACATCTTGATGTGGGTCTGGCTTGCCAGGCTAAGACAGATGAGCAAATGTACATAAAACAAATCAATGTTATATAGCTCAACATGATGAAATGTTAGAATATGATCAGTATGTTATTCTAATGTTGATCTAGCTTACTGCTAATCTCATATAGCAAACAAACTAACACATAGAAAAACACTATAACTTTCAACACACTCAAATGCAGTTTAGTGTGATAGTGTAGACCAAGTGAAACAGCGCTGCGTTACCTCAAAAGTTGAATTCGTCAAATAAACGGACCCATATGAGTATTAATTCAGCACTTGCGTGTAGTTCCTTCGAATGAAATGTCTTCATTCTTTTAAATCCGCGGGACTCGCGTGTGGCGCTGATTAGAGCTGTAATCGGGCCCGAAAAGGCTCGAGCCCGACAGAGTTTTGCCCGAGCCCGACAAGTACATTTTGATTGACAGCTTTTTAAAAGCCCGAACCCGTTTACAGCCCGACTGTCCAAAAGGCCGTCTATCAGCAGTGATAAGAGTGTCGGAGAAAAGCGCGGACACGCGCTTCACACCGCGAGCCGGCACACGCACCACTCGGCGGAAAAGGGAGAGAAAGAAAAAAAGAGACTGCGCCGCACGCACACAGCAGCACCTTTGTCTTTCGTAAAAAAAAGAGTAATTTATACATTTTTTAACATCATTTATTCATGACTAACGGAGCTAGAGGCCACTTGGAAGTTGTAACAAAGAAATAAAATAAGTCCTTCAGAGACCAGCCTCCATTTCACCTCCTCAAGATCCATTTTCACGCTAATCTAAACACATCACCTGACCGCTCATTTACCACGCAACCCAAAGCGCGAGCCCGAGCCCGGCCCGAGCCCGTGTAAAATAATAGAAATTAAGACCGAACCCGACCGAACCCGACCAAACCCGTCGGGTCCCGTCGGGTTCGGGCAAAGATCTTCAGCTTTAGCGCTGATATCTGTCTCTTATTAGCAATCGCGCCCTGCACCACAGTAACAGTTTAAAAACATGAATGTATTAATTCATCCATAAACATATTTAGATCCATCGGCATGACGACAAGTTCCATGATTCCGCTTATTCACTGTTCATCAACCTACGCCTTTGTTATTGTAAGAGGTTAGTGACCCCTAGCGGCGAAAAAGATTACATATTGTAGCTTTAAGCGTTTAAGAGAAAACTCAAATCACCTCAGTTCAGCTGAATTTTTTATCCACTTCTAGAAGAGATGGATGGAGTGGACAGACTGATTGTTCTTTGTGAAACATTTATTGCTTTCCTAGGTAGATCTTACGCATTTAATCTTTCAAAAATATCAAGTTAACAATTTAAGTTTTACTTCCGTAGTGGTGTGGAAAAATGCAGATCTTGCTTTATTACTTGTAATATCGTCATCTTTTACATGCGGTTTTCTTTAGCATGCACACATTTAGCAGCATGAGGAACATCATAGAGGGAATCATAATCGCATCCATGTGCTGAAATGCCATCATATCACTGCTGATTTGTCTGTTTTTTGGTAACATGTTTTTTCATTTTTTTCCTGTGCTTACAGGCCCTTTTCCACCATTGTTAGAGATAATAAGCTGACAGGCTGGTAAATTCCAGGAATTTGGTGATGTGTGTTTCGGTTCTGTCACGTCCTGCTGTGCTCAAGTGTTAGTGTTTGTATACACGGCTGCATCTGTAACCCCCTGTAGAGCTCAGGTGCTCGGTCTCGCACACATAGATGAACACACACACACACAAAACACACAATACCTGGAGCAGCGCTTCCAATATAGATCACAAGTTTTTCACTCAGGGACTGAATCCTACAGAATGTGTAGGAGAACATTTGTTCCAAAAGTCATGTTACATTTATTATGTTACTCCCAAATATGTAATTATTTATGTTACATTGTTGCTTTTTATGGAAAGTAGTTAATTAATTTTGCATTACTTTTCTCACCGACAGCTGACTTGTGTGATCTCTCTTCCAGAACAGTAGATTCGGATTAAACAGTTATTATTGTGTCAAAAAGCAATCCATATACTAAATAGTCATTAGATATTATAGAAAAGATTATTATCAATAAAACACAATATGCATTATAAATAGTTCACTAATAATAAATATTTTTACTGGTATTATTTATATTTATGCAAGTTGTTTTATTAAAAATATTTATTAAGTTGTTTTATTATCTAAACGGTCAAATTTGTTCATATTTGTTTTGGTCTGTCTAATTCTTAAGCTACACACTTCTCACTTCTGAATTGCTGTTATTCAAAAAGCTGAATGATTAACCAAACAAAACTTGATCTGCGCTATTCTTTATAGATGCTCAACAAGTACTGCCATTTATTGGTAGACCCGATATTAAGGAATTAATTTGGAATATGTGAATATATCTATATCCATATCTATGGAAGCTTGTTTCCGCCACAGAATAAAACATTTTAAAAGATAATTGCAACTTTTTATCTCACAATTCTGACTTTATAACACGCAATTGCGACTTTATATCGTGCAATTCTGACTTTATATCTCCCAATTGTGACTTTATTTCTCAGAATTGCGACTTTATTTCTCACAATTCTGACTTCATATCTCGCAATTCTGAGAAAAAAAGTCACAATTATTATTATTTATTTATTATTCAGTGGCGGAATCAAGCTTCCATATATATCTGTACTGGACAACTCTTTGTTTCCTTAACATAGTACAATGACTATGCTCTTTTATACATCCCACATTGCTTGCAGTGTATAAGTCTACAGCTTTGTTGATTATATAATGGGAACAATCCAGTTGTTGTGTTTTCCTGGCTTGTAGAGCATAGGCTTAGGTGGAGTTTAAAGTCCGCATGAAACGTAAGTTGTGGTAGTCTTTGCTTCCCCATTGTGATGAATGTCCAGGAAAAAAGGGCGGGACTTGATTTTGTCTGTCTGGAATTGATTGGATTGTTGTTAGTCTTACATGGCCAGACCTTCAGACTGACGCTCTGGACTCTATCGCAGCTTTTCTTGGCTAAGGACCGCCCAAGAGGACGTTTGACTGACATGTAACGCAACCAATCACAGTTTGTTTTGTTCCGCTTCATGTTTAGGGGTGCGACAATATAATGTCGATGTCTCTACCATAACAGACAGGCGTGCATCTAATAAATGATTAATTCAAGGACGTTGTGCAAGTTTACTACAACAATGGAGCCGCGAACTTCACATACTTTTGAAAATCCAGCATTTAGTTGATCCTGGTAAGTGCTCATTGTCACCGTTGTAAACACAACAGCTTTCTTCTTCCACGAGGGGTTTTGGCATCACAGCGTTTGTTTCCAGGTGGACCGATAAAGAACGCGACACGCACGTCTCCCGGACATCCTGTAGAATTCAGCCAATCAGATCGCGACTTGAAGTGTTTCCAGAAAAGTGTGCCATATGCATCTGACATTCAGCCAACGGTCCGTGGACGTGACGTCTGAGGCTGAGACTAGATTGTTGTTTGCTATTGCTGCGATGTGAGTGGCTGGTTGTCCCACCCTTTGCGCCAGTAAATAAGTCATTAGAGAAAAGATGTTGCAGGAGGGAGAAGTTATTTTTGCACGGATAAATCATTTATAATAAATACTTTCTATATTCAATAAAAAATAAGAGTTTTTGATTTCAAGTGTGAAATATTGAAATTTCTATTCAATATGTCAAAAAAGAGTTAAGTAATTTAGGTGGTAGGGTGTAAAGTCAACATGTAATTCATAACTACGAATCATTGCTGCTGAAAACGCTAAAAAAATCTCAAATTTCTATTTCACAAAAGTTGTTTTCTGTTATCCAGGCACCCAATAGCCTATTTCATGGCCAAATGTATTTACCACTTTCAAGGATTAACTGAGCATGTTAACTTGTGAAAGTTAATTAAAGAACTTTAGAGTCAGGTTCTCTGACCCATACAGTTTTTTAACGGTCTGCTCCACATCGGTAAGATCAGCGTGATAATTTCTCCTGTTATCTTATTAAAGCTGTTTTTGAGCAATTAGCAGCTTGCTGCGATTTAAGCTTTCTGCTTGCTGCGATTAAGTGGTAACTTCCTTACCGCTACATATGAAATGAATAAATGAAGTGTGTGTCTCTGGTGTGGTGTGAGTTGAGCTAATAGAGCAGTACGTGTGAGTTTGTGAGCATGGCAAGCGTGTGGGTTTGTGCTAATGGATAGGTTGTTAGTGTGTTGAGAATTGTGTGTACATGTGTTTAGAGCAGAAGTAGTGTAGTGTGATGACTGAAAGGAGTTATGTGTGTGTGCATGTGTTGCTGCTAGAGGTTAGAGTCAGTGACCCGAAAAGCAGTCAACATGAAAGGCACTGAAATCACTCATGCCTGCTGTGGGCATCGCAAAACATGTTCTTTAAAAGGCACAACACGCGGAACGCATAACCCGATGTGTTTGTGCGGAGATGCTTCTTGGATGCACACTTGTTTACTTGTCCTCAGGACCCCTCTTTCAGTCTTTTGGGTTGCATTCCCCCACCTCTTCCATCTGTTTCTATCTGCCTCTTTCTCTGTTTTACCTCTTTGTGACCCCCTTCTCCCTCCCATTCGTTTTTTTGCACTGACATATTTTGGTTGGGGTGTATTCATTCTTTGTGACATATTTGTCTGTGTGCATCACTCTCAGTCTTTAGCCCCCTGCTGTTGGAGGAAGTTAATGTGTATGCACACACACACACACACGTACCTGTAGAGGAGCTCTGCCAATAGTGTTTTTCATCAACACAATCACACAAGCAAGTAGTTTAATAATATTCAAGGCTTATTTTACATGATTCAACAGTACATGTTCTGAATAAAAAAGAGGTGAGTTAGTAATTTTTTTCTTTTTTTAAATGTAATTAATTTAATTTTCTGCCTTTTATTTACTTTACTGCTATCTTATCAGAAGAACGAAAAATCTTAAAGGCATAGGTCACCTAAAATGAAAATAGTCATCATTTATTCAACCTTATGCAGTTCTATGCCCTTATGACTTTTTTTTCTGCAGATAATTGAATGAATATCCGATTGTGGGAAATCAATACAATGGTAGTATATCACGACTAATTTTACAACTCATGATGAAACAAAGCGACAGATCTTTTCTTCTGTATTTTGATGCACATCAGAGTGAAATGTATTATTGAAGAAAAAAAAAAAAAAAAGTAGGACATGGATTTGATTCTATCGATCAGTTGTTGATTGGATGGAGGCATCACTGTTCTTTGTGTACTTTAAATACACTGTTCTTTGTGTGCTGTTACCACAATGGTGTTAAGGTACGGTCTTTCCCATGTAGTTTTCGCTCCGGTTTCAAGGTGGTCATGTAAATTTATCCGTGTCGAAAGCTGCTTGGTTTGAAAGTGAAAGCTGTGCTTTACACTTTGCTGCAATATTGCCAACTTTTTTGCCTGCAAAATTTGATTACATAGAAAAAGTGATTACTGCACTTTCATCTATTGAAATTACATGGAGAACATGGAGAAATAAATTGTTAAACTTTTTAAATTAGCAACAAACTATTAAAGCTGCAGTCCGTAGCTTTTTTGGGTAATAATTTTACCCAAATAAATTTTTGAGCAAGTACATAACCAGCCAGTGTTCAAAACTATCTGCTTGCCTTAGCTCGATTCAAAACGATAAGCTTGTAATAATGTTTTTAATTCCAGTAGTACTGGTGGATTTCCACGGGAAATTCAAGCATGTCTTTGCGTCATTACATCAGATCTGTACACATAAAGAAGGTGTCTCGGCTAGTAGGCTATATTGCGTGTGAGGATGTTGGAGGTGGAGATTTATAGCCTTTTCTCACAGCACTTGATATAATTAAACTTATCAATTTGATGGCAGATCCAGAAAGGTTCAAACGACAATCACCTGTGACATCTGGAGATTCACCCATTGTAAAACGCGAAAGACTTTGGAGAAAAAAAAGAGACTGCAACCGGCCCATGCTAAAACAAGGATAATATCGGAAGGGCATTAAATGAAGTCACGCAATGCTGATGTTGTTAACATTAACAATTTGAGAACAAAGTATAATTTGCACTGTGACGTGATATGATAAGCAATCGTTAGATTAAATCGGCGCGATTTACTGCAATGCTTTTTTCCCCTTAGTTGGTCAGAACAAAAGTGGATGTTACTTGTTCAGATGACATTTTCCTGTGAAAATTCTTATGTTGGTCATACTTCCAAAAAGTAGAATCTGTGATTGTGAATGACAGTATCCACAACGGCACGGTGATTGACAGCCACACATTCTCCTCAAAACATTGGATTCATCCACGCTGTGCCATGCCGAGGCACAACGCACGTAAAGTTGATTATTCCGCGAATAACTGCAATTGCAGATTCCGAACAGAGATGGCGACAAAGAGGAAAAACTGCGGACTGCAGCTTTAAATGCACCTTTAACATGTAAATCTACCATTTATAGCAGGGGTTCTCAACTCGAGATCGAGATCCACTTTTCTCCAGAGCTTAGCTCCAAACACAACCTGAACAAGCTAATAAAGTTCTTCAGGATTACTAGAAAGTTAAAGGCAGATGAGTTTGATCAGGGTTGAAGCTAAACTCCGGTGGAAAGTAGATCTCGAGGGCCAGAGTTGACAACCCCTGAATTATAGTTTTGTATTTTAAATGCTATTTAAGGATATTTTTATCTGAATTATTTTTTCCAGGCTGTCAAAAATGTATTGATGCCAGTCTTTCTACAGAATTTGCAGTACTAACTGCCATCTCAATATGCTTCCTGATGAAATGCTCTCATGCGTATTTGTTCACTTGATCTGTGAAGAGCACTCACACCTCATCTAATTTGACTGCGTGTGAATGTCAGATAAACGTTGTAGTCAAAAGCCCATCTCAGTGAGGTATTAATGTACATAGTTGTTTATTCCTATGTACAGCATATTGGATAAGTGATTCCGAACACATTAAACACCCCCATGTGTGCACGTGCGAATCTCTTTGGCTCCCTCATCCATCCCACCCACTCTGCGAACAGACTGTGCCGAGGAAACACTCCTTATCCCTTTATCCAATCATTTATCCATCTCTTCCTGTCTCAGGATCTCGCACGCATCGCACATGCTGTACAGCACCAATGTTCATGCGCAGGAGAGAGAGAATGAAAGGAAGAGAAAGGGATGACAAATAAAGATTCAAAGAACTAAAAGGACAATAGCTCTATTTTCCCATAATTTCCCAAGTTTATTTTTCCCATAAAAGTCACATTTTGAAGTCAAGTGCTCTTGTTATTTTGTTTCTCTGTCATTTTGGAAGAGGTTGTGTATATGAAAAAGAGAAGGAGTGAGAGTGAAAGAGGAAGCTTATTTTTCACAGGCTGTATAATGAGTGGCCCAAAATGAAAGTCAGAAATGGGTCATATATTCCTGAAGCTGTTGCATTACCTGTGAATTTCAAAGACTGTGGATAATGTTATTCTCTGCATAGTTCTTCTCCTTCTCGTTTTCCTCCCCTATCCTCCACTAGTAGCTATAATAGAGACGCATAACCATGAGATACTATGGTTTTTTTAATGGCTTCTGTCATAGGTCAGAGACACATTGTCGGACCCATTTACAAAGACGGCCCAATACTGAGAAATGCCAGAGAGAATAATTCCTGTTCTCTTATCTTCTGATTAGGGCCGCAGATTGGTATTGGCCAATAATCACATTATATGACTCAATCGGTAGTCGCTAAATTTGGCCGATCTCATGAACCGATCGCAATTTAATGAAACATTAGTAAACCATTGTAAATTGCACATCTTGATCTTGAGAAAATCCTCACGGAGTGACATGACATGCTGCTTGGCTAAAGCTATAGAACATCGGGGATCTGATCGAATCGCTATCATGACGTAATGCTTTCCAACGTCATTTGAAAGTGAGTATGAAACTACATCTCGGGTATGGTGAGTACCCGATGGAGTAGAGATGGGCGCTTTCGAAACATTGCTTCATGAAGCTTTGAAACCTTTATGAATATGAGTAGTTTGGAATCAGTTGTTCAGAGCGTGCATGCAAAAGTCACTGATTTCAGTAAACGAGGCTTCAATATGTCATAACTGTTTTGAAATTTCAATAGTTGACTGTTGGGGGGAGATCTCTGTGAACCCATGAATCATGCACATTTTAAAAATGTGTTGATGTTTTAATGAGACATTTGTATAATTAAAAGGAATAATAGTCTTTAATAGTCTCTTTTTGGCCTGTTTAGCTGAGCCATCCATAGAACAAACAAAACAAGCCCTGAAAATTGATTAAAAAACCCCACATATTATAAAGACTCTTAATATTTAATGGAATTAGATGATTAGTTAATTGCGTTTGATAGATTATACTTTCAATGAAACATTTGCATTCGGTTTGTAAAAGCTGTAATTATGCATGTTTGGCCTGAGTGCAGCTTGTGGTGTTTTGAACGCTTCGAAACAGTGAATCATGTTGTGAAGCAATTGGTTCAATTCATTAGAAGATTTGAAAACTGATATGTAGAGATCACCCGGACACTGTTTTACGACTGGAGGGCGCTTTGAAGATCATCACTCATCAACCAGGACCTTATTACTTGTTACTTATTCTTTGTAATTATAAATATTTTAGGCTTTGTGGCATTTCACATGAAAGTAGCTCTAATGTTAAATAAAACACTGTTTGTGAGTATAAATAACTCACTGTTTAACTGTTTGTGAGTAGAAATAAATAACTTGTTTGGAGAGGTCTGTAGACTTTGAATAAAAAGGCTACTACAGTTCCAAATGTCATAACTTTTGATTGGTTTGAGATATCAACACCAAATTTGTCCCAGATGCAGTTGACATGATTGTGAACAAGCCCAAACTTTATTTTATGACCTGCCATATATACTTTCTAATTGTCATCATGTTAAGCACCAATAATAACGAAATAAATCATTAAATTGCATAATTTGTCTGGGGTTTTCTTAGCAGTGTTGTAATATATTGTAAGAACCTCTAAACATGATACATCTATTTTCTATCAAATGAGACCATGTAGCCTACTTGATGAAACCTTGTTTTATTTATTTAGTATTTTTTGTATTTTTTTTTAAAGTTATAAGCCATTACTTTAAAGTATGCCACTTAGACGTGAAATCATTAAAACTGCCTTCAGGGTAAAGGAGTTAAGAGTGACCGTCAACAGAGCTTGTATATGACTTATATAATGCTTGAATGATTCAATTGAATTCAAACACGTTATTTGTCCCCAAGGGGCAATTTATGTGTTCACGTAGAGTAACATAAAACAATATATAGAAGCATCATCATTCATTAAATTAAAAAAAAAAACATAATGTGCACAATGTACATATTAAATATAATCTGCTGCAAGCAGATACCTAAAAAAACAGTACAAAACATGGCGTAAAAACAATCACCATGTATAATCGGTATCTGCCGTTCATGATTATAAGAAATAGGTATGTATCGGGCTGCAAAAATCCTGATCGGAGCCTACTTCTGATATCACTCATGTTCAATGTAAGATTCAGTATTGCTCAATACTGATATATTTTTGTTCAAGCCTGAAACTTTTCTGTTTCTTGCATTAATCTAACAGAATGTATTGAGGTGTATGCTTAAAACAAGAAAAAAATAAATAATTTTAAGGTATATTATCCGAAAACTATTATTATTATTATTATTATTATTATGCTAATACAAGCTTATGTTATCTAGCCTAAGGCCCAGTTCTTTTCTCCATTTGAAGGTGTTGCATTTAACAGAACCATTGTTCTAACTTCTAAATTGTTTTTAATCTCTTTTCCAGCACACAAAAAATGCATAATTACATGTGTTTGTGTATTAATTTGTGTGTGTGTGTCAGTGTTCATCCATCTAGGTGCGTGCAAGAGGGATAAGGAGACACCAGGGAAATAAATGTATGAGAGTGGGTGACGTTCTTAGAGCCTTGTGCTATAAGCCTTGTAATGTGCTTTGGGGACAAAGCTGCAGGAATAGATGGTCTCTAGTATAATACAGCAAATCACTGGCAGGCTTCCATTACCATCTCAGAAAAATTCAAGTTCAAGTTCACTTTATTCATATATTTACAAGGTTGACCAAAGTGCTTTACAGAACAACCAGATAAATAATAAGAAAATAATACCTGCATAACAACTCATAAAACACAAATAAAAGCAGCAAAGCTAAGAGCAACCTTAAAACCGGAGTAGCAAAACAGTATCAGACTCAAATACAAAATATTAAAACAGAAGAGGCAAAGCAGTATCAGACTTCAATATAGAATGGAAAGACAGGAGTGGCAAAACAGTTTCAGACATAAAATAGTAAAACCAGCCTAAGAATAGAGATCAATATGCTAATGAAAACAGGTAGGTTTTTTAACAGAGACTTGAAGGCGGACAGTGTAGGGGCCTTTCTAATCTCTAGAGGCAGGGTGTCAGAGTCGTGGCCCTGCCACTGCAAATGCACGCTCCCCTATACGCTTGAATCTAACGCGAGGACTACCAGCAGAGCCTGGTCGAAGGATCTTAGGCTTCTGGACGGAGTGTAAGAATGAACAAGTTCAGAGAGATAAGCAGGAGCTAGGTTATGTAGAGATTTAAAAACAAAGAGTAGAATTTATTTTAAAATCTATTCTCTGTCGAACTGGCAGCCAGTGTAGAGATTTGAGAATCGGAGATATCATATTTGCGAAAGTCTGGCCGCAGCATTTTGGACTAACTGAAGACGAGCAATTTGAGAACTTGATATACCGCAATATAAGGAATTGCAGTAATCTAGCCGAGACGTTATAAATGCAAGAACAGCCATTTTCAGAGTTTTTGGAGTGAGAAAGCCTTTGATTTTAGACAGTAGACGAAGTTGGTAGAAACTGGAACTGATTATGAATGAACTGTGTTTGTCAAATTTTAAGGCCTGGTCAACAAGGACACCTAAGTTCCGCACTCCTGGGGATTTAAAAGCCGATAGACTCTCTAAATCAGGGCTTATACACTGAGAATTTTCATTTGGGCTGAAAACAATGACCTCAAAAATTGTTTATCTATATCTGTCTCTCTGTCTTTTTTATCATTCTGTCACTGTCTGTCTCTCTGTCGTTCTTTTTTTTATCATTCTGTCTGGCATTCTTTTTTATCATACTGTCACTGTCTGTGTCTCTGTCGTTCTTTTTTATCATTCTGTCTGGCATTCTTTTTTATCATACTGTCACTGTCTGTCACTCTGTCGTTCTTTTTATCATTCTGTTTGTCACGCGATCGAGACACTTTGGCTTCACTTTTCAGGACTTGTGCAGCACGCTTGGTCTGACTGTCTGTCGTGCTTTTTTATCATTCTGTCTGTATGTCTGGACAGATAGACCTGCATCTATCTGCCTGTCCATCTATGTGTCTATCTGTCTGTCTATGTATAGATAGACAGATGGACACATGGGTATCTTTCTGTCTGTCCATCAGTCTATCTGTCTGTCTGTATGTCTATTTATATATCTGTTTAACACAGTTTTAAGTCCTTTTAAAGGGGTCATATAATGGTTCATGCACTTTTACAAGTTGATTGTACTGAAATGTGTGTTGGCAGTGCCTGTACACAACCATCATAAAATGATAAAAATCCATCCGGTGGTTTTTAAAAAATCTTCTTATATGTTTCCCCCTCTCCTGAATCAAGCTGTTCGATTTTGTGACGTCACAAAATCGACGCCCCTCCCACAATGGTTGACTGACAGCAGCGTTTCAACACAGACCGCCTGTCAATCATAGACAATGATTGTCAATCATTTATTTCATTGCTGATAGCTGGAGCACTGAGTAGAATGGCGTCTAAGCGATTGTGGTGTTCTTGGGTGTAATAACGAACACAGCAGTCATTTTGATGTTCCTAAATCCGAAGACGCAGTGGCTGAGTTTGTTTTCGAAGGGAATATTCCCCACAACGTCAATTCTTTCATGTTTGCGCGAATCATTTCACCAGGCTGCTTTACAAATGAGGATCAGTATAAAGCTGGTTTTACTAAGAAGCTCCTGAAAAAAGGATCGGTACCAACTATTCGTGTTCCTGCTGCACCTCTAGAAGAAGAAGTGAGTGAAACGTTTTATTAACCTTTATTTTAATCTTTATATTAATCTTTGCAAATCGCTTGCTGCACGCTTCACAATGAATGCGGCTATTTTTACACTCAGGGTACATTACGGCATGTTTTCTATGTATGACGTTCTCAATATAATTCATAATCCCATGTTTATAAAACAACGCGTTATGGTTATTGTGTTATTGTGTTACAAATGGTGTACGCACAGAACAGAGGGGCAGGGTGAGCAAAGCTCATTATCATTTAAAGACACCTGCACTCAAACGGCGTGCTGAAAACAGAGCTGTTTTTGACCAGGTAAAATGAGTGTTTTCTTACAATACTAATGAGAATTTTTAATTAAAGTACATTACAAACTTTTAATTTAGACCCTAAAGAATCATATTAGCTTGTACAAAAATGACATTATATGACCCCTTTAAAGTCACACTAATCCATCTGTTCCAATTCAGTTATTTTAGCATTACTGACATATAAACACTTCACACCTTGATCACATGCTCACTGTTCAAAAGGATTGAGTCACATTGTTGTTTTACTGAATCATATTCACGGTTTGGACCACACAGAGATTTAAAATAACAGGAGATAAGGTGAAGTGTGCTGGTGTGCATGAGTCACTAGTGTTTAAAGAAGTAACTGCTTTCTTTCATCTCTATCTGAGTAAAGCATATGAATAACTGTGACTCAGGGTGTCGGGGTGACACATTGAATCACCTGCATACTTTACACACATGCCCCCCCCCAAAAAAAACCAAGCTGTATTATGCAGCATATTTGGGTGAAATGCATCTAGAAAAGTCTATTTGTGGGTGTGTGTTTTGCTCATCATTGTCAGATGTGTATTGATAAACTCAGCAAGGACACACACACACACACACACACACACACACACACACACACACACACACACACACACACACACACACACACACACACACACACACACACACACACACACACACACACACACACACACACACACACACACACACAGTAAAATATAAAAATGTAATCAGTTTGCCAGTGAGGATCCATATGGGTAAACATGCAGTTAAAATGCATGGGAACATCACATATTATTTTAGAATCAGCTCTAACATGGTATAGATTGACACCTTCCTCAGAGAGTAACGAGTCAGCAGTTCTGTACTACCCCACTTTGTGTGAAAGAACTTGCAGAGCATTCAAGGAACAAATGCAATCAATTCTTGCTTTCTCTGGAAATTGAGCACATGACCTTGAACCCATGGCATTGTTAGCGTCATGCTCTACTGATTTAGCTACAGGAAGGCCAATTAAATGTAGAATGAAAGAAAGGACAAATTTGTACACCTAATGAAATATTAGCTATATACAGAGATGCATGCATGTCGTAATGATGGTATTTACAAGTTAAATGCACATCAGTATCATCACAAAGTCATAATTATACACTAAAAGCTTCTTGTCTTTGGAAATGAGAAAGAAATGTGACAACCACCCACACCCGCCGGCCCATGTGTCTATTTCATCAAAACCAAAATCACACATCAATTTACAATCAAAGTTCTCAGCAAGACATGAATGCAGCAAATGTTGCATACAAAACAGCTGCTTTTTAATGTGTTTACACCATTTTACATACAGTATACAGCCTTCTGATACTCCTAAAATCCAGTGTGCACACAATCATCTTAGACAAAATTCTGCAAAACAGCTTATAATCCAAACGCAATGTTTGTAAAAACTGCTACCATTCAGCACTGTCTCTGTGCTTTAGCTCCCAGCCACATGAGCCAGCTGATCCACGCTTTGTCTTACATTTACCTATACTCAGTTGATTTAGAAATAGTCTTCTTGGCAGAAGAATTCTTTTGAAAATGAAATTGTATGAAAGGAGAGAAAAAAACCATGCAGCATTTCCCCCTCCCAATTTAAGCAGATTATATGATCTCTTCAGGTCAACTGAGGCCAAATACATCTGCTTAATAAAGCAAAGAGTGACCGAAATGTAGGAATCATCCTGCTGGCCAATCAAACGAGACGTGGCTAGATCACAGTGCGTGCTGTGAGCATAGAATATTTGATAATGTCACAAAGACGAATGAACTGTATCCGCATACACGTATACGTGCATGTGTTTGTTTGTTCCTTCTGTTTTCTCCATCTTGTTTTTTCTCATATTCTATTGCACGCATTCATTTATTCCACATTTCTGCCTATCACGAGAAATCCCATCTGCAGGAGCACTGAATCATTGAAATTATTTTGCCCTGGGAATAAGATTTGTACAGTGGCTGAATGGTTTCTGCCCTCCTGTAATGACTCCAGAAACTTAAAGGAAGTTACTATAATTTTTCCTGCCGACTACGGGTTCAGTCTCAGTGTTCAATACATCTTTCTGTGTGGGGAATAGAGTGGCTATCTGGTCATTTCTCTTCCTGGAAGGTGATGAGGTGTTTTTCATTCCTCCCAAATAAAACCTGTAGCAGTAATTTATTATGGAAGACTTTTTGATAAAGTACCATACTGCTGATAAAAATAATGATTTTTAAGAGGCAGATAGTTTCTTTAAAGGTGGGTATAATTTCTCGCCTTTTTGATTTCTTAGCAGCTGCTGTGCTGACTGGAAATTTGAATGGAATCTGGATATGTATACTAATAGCTTTTTAAGAGACTTTGTCCACTTTAAGAAACATGATGTAAGTGGTTTGTTATAAAGTGCTTCCTATATGGAGTGCACTTGAAAAGCTAGCTGGCAGAAATAGGATTAATCCAATCTTTGTCAAGAATCTGCGTGGCCCAGTAATTGCAAATTGAAGCTCAAGCCTTGGTAATTGGTTTTATGAAGAGAAGGAATGAAAGAGGAAAAGCAAGGAATCATCCGTTCTCTGCATATATTGATGAGCCTTATAAGACATGATGAACACCTGGATTCATGTGTCTGTGTATCACTAGTTAATCCTATTTTAGAGAAGCAAAGATGTACTTTAGTGAGATACAAGGTTTAGCTATTAAGATGCTGGTAGATGCTGTAGATACTGGTAGAAGACACTCTTGGCTAAAATGCATCTTTCTACATTAATGAGCAATCTTCAAAAATCTGTGTTGTCTGACTAAATCCATTTTTTTCCAAGCAACATATACTGCCAAGATTTCATTATAGTATAGAAGTCAGATGTTTTTATAAAATAAAACTTTCCCCCTGTCTACTTCTTTTGGCTTAGGATAGTAGCTGTTGAATGGTTTGGGTGGTGTCATCAGTCATTTAGTGTTGTTATAACTTACTGTAATATTTCCTCAACTTCAGAGTAATTGAGAGCATTTATGTATCTGGTGATTGAGTCAAAAACATTTCCAAAACTGAGTGCCTGTGAGGAAAAGTGGCAGTTTTAAAATCATGGATGTCTGGGTCTTGTGCCATCTGAGCAAATGCCATTGAGATGAGAGGGAATAACCTGGTGTGAGTTTGCTTTTCAGTTTTTTAATTCCCCCATTTTTCAGTAACAGCCACTTTGAAAAGCTTGCATTACATTGTGCAAGTCTCACAAAACAATCTGTGCCGAATAAGTTCAGAATGAGTTATTGCACTTTTGCAGCTCACTTCCAGTAGATAGTCTTTTTGGACTGGGGGAGGAAGTTTTACAATCCCAAGCTCTTTTATCTCAAAACATTAAGGAACATTACATTGTACAGGAATCATTATATGATCCTAATAGGAAGAGTGCAGGATTTTATACTTTTCTGTTGAATCTGATTTTGAGAAATAAATTAAATAGCAGGTGTAGAGTTTATGTGAGATAATTTTGATAGTGTTCTTTAGCACAATTGTCTTTCACTTGTAAAAATTGGTTTTAAATCCTTATTCTTCTAGCCCAAATTATTCTTAGAGCAATAATACATAAATGAATAAATAAATACAACTTTAAATTGCTTCTTTATATTTGTTACTTATAATTGCAAATATATACCTCACAGTGTGACTTTATTTCTTATTTTAAACTTCTATATGAGAGAGACATTGGATTGTTTTTAAAGTTATTTCCTAAAACATGGTTAACAATTCAACACTGAAAAAAAACCAAACTAATATCCCAGGAGTAGAGCACATATCATTTTATAGAATTTTTGCTATTCACAGTACAGTATAATGGTTTTAGAGAAGCACAGTTTTAGCACAAAGGTCCTTCCAACTTTAATAAAAAAGTCTTGTCATCCATAAGTCATCCATAAGGATGTCAGAATAGACATGGACTTAAAAAACCCAGATAGCGCTTTCAATATACATTTGAGTCTAATTGAGTGGGCCTTGAAATCTCATCTAATGTCGAAAACACTGCATCGTGTATTGAGTGGAAATGATTTGTGGAGTTTCAAGAAGCCCTTTGAGCCACTGCATACATTGTACATCATTTAAAAGGTTCAAGGTTTCTCCAAATTAAGTTTTGCTACATGGCTGCTGCTCTTCTCCTAGTGGACCACTGAATCTTGAGACTTGCCTGAATGATGACTTTTTCACAATAAGCCTGAAGGTTTTGCTTGAGTCATGAAATATAGAGGAGGATATAGAACCATAGCAGAACATGTTCATTTTAGCAGATCTCATTGCGTCTTTAACACCACAGTCCACTACTACACTATCTCCAAAGAAATCTGCCAATCGTGTTTTAGATGACTGGAAAAATTTAGTATTTGATTACTGATTTTTATTTATTTATTTATTTTTGCAATGAAAAGTCTTGCTGTAAAAAAAAAAATACTGTTGTTTTTACAACAAAAATCCTGGCACCTGTGGTTGCCAGAATAATTCTATAAAAAAATACAGTAAACATGTAAACATATTTACAAAATAACCTGTACATTTTACAGTATAAACTGTAATTTACAAACAAGAAAATTGCAATTTAAACCGGTAAATCCAACAACGCACACTGCTACAAAAAACTATTTTGTACCTTAATGAATGTTTATTGCATTATTTTACTGTGTTTAGTGTTTGAGTGAATGACTTTGTGCACCTTCTGTATACTAGTATTTAGTATGTTAATATTAGGAAAGTCTGCTTGTGATGAACTTCATGATTCTTAATGAGGTTTCCTCTTTTACCACCTGCATTATTATGGTGGTTGCTGTCAGTGTTTAAACAACAGAAGTTGTAACATAAATCCCAAGTGTCCATAACTGATAACAAAAAATATTAAAAAACACATTTATTTGAACGAAACACTTTCAAATGTGAAGTGTCAACCAGGGAATTCTGGGAATGTCAGTTTACAGTTTTTCACTCTAAATTATAATTTAACTTGCCTTGTTTTTGTTGTTGTTTTTTTACTAGTAAAAACTATTTTAACAGTATTTTACTGTAAAAATGACATGAAATCTACAGTTAGGTCTTTCACAGTTTTTCCTGGTTTCCCTATAGCGTTTTTACAATATTTTACAGCCAAAATTACACTTTTTTTTTTCTTTTCTTTTTTACAGTGTAGCCATTTTTAAAAGGGTTGTACTATATATATATATTATATTAGTTCTATATTAGTACTATATTTAGTATTCTCAACCTGAATAATGTTTAAATAAGGATCTTCGCTGGTACTTGCATGGGTTCAAATCTCGCTGCCAGGTTGTTGGTGTTTGTCTGGTTTGTCTGTGTTCCCTGCCGGCCACCCTTAGATCTCTATGATGTTTTGGTGCTGATTCTGTTTAAATATGGCAAGGGCCTCCAGGGATCCCACACGGGCCTCAGTACATCGTATTTGATATTTCAGTGGCGAGGTATGTGTGGGGAGATATTCCTTTTTTAATTGAAGTGGAAATTTTCCACCATTTTTTTGTGTGTGTACGTAGTGTGTTTACATTGTGCTTTTAATTGTCATAGCATAGCTTTCTTCTGTAGGCCACATGATTTAAGGTATCAATCATGTACATAGCCCAGAGTTTTGTTCGGAAGAACAAGGAGCAGTAGTAATAGCAATGTTTTGCTTTGTAAGCACCAATAATGAAGGTCAGTTACCCCTTTTCCACCAAAAAATAACTGGTTCGGAACTGGTGCTGGTTCAAAGTTGGTTCAACTTACGAACCTTCTCAGAACCTGTTTGTTTTTCCACTGACTAGAGAGCCCAGCGAATGACGTCGTTACGTTACTGTGTACGTTGCCATAGGCTACGTCTTAGCTTTCCTAGAAACGCTTGCGCCAAGTTAGATTCAAGCATAACAATTACAATGGCGGACTACATCGTCTTTCTGCAAATGTTTCTCCTGGCTTTGCGATCCCATATTGGGGTCAGAAGAAGATGTTTAGAACACATTTGTGCTGCTCATCTGGATTACTATAGACGGAGGTTACGTTCGAGAAGAAGTTCGACAATAACCCCGCCCCCAGACCCAGACGTAAGCATGACGTGGTAAAAGAACGGTTCTAGACCAGCAAAGAGTTGGTGCCGCTTTGGAACCAATTTTCCTGGCCGAGAACCGGTTCCTTGGCTGTCGAAACACAAAGAACTGGTTCGCGAGTAGGCACCATCTCCGAACCGGCACCAGCACTGCCTTGGTGGAAAAGGGGTAAGAGTGTGCTGAATGGATAAGCATTGAATGATGGAACCTTCCTATGTGGAATTAATTTCTTTATTCTGCTGTGCTCGTTTCCACCTCTGATCATTGATTTTTGGTTGCCAGATCTTTTTCTGTCACAGGTGTGTGTTTACAATCTGAGAATCTGCGGGAAGCCAGGGTAACTTTCCTAAACTGTCAGTGTAGCTTTTAAAGGAACAAACTTTTTCAAGTAGCAATGTAATATTGTTACATTTTAGTGTGACATTTACAATTGCATATATTTTATGACACGGTGTTCCCTATCAGTCAGTCACGACGTAGGCTACGTCTCTGTTCCCTCCTTCAGGGAACGAGCGTTAGCATATGTAACTGAGACGTTACATGCTTTCCAGCTGAATGAACTAAAGGAATAATGAAATACGCTCTTATGAACTGCCTTATCTTTTGTACAATATGTGGCATTTTTTTTAGTGAGTACATTCATTCAGACTTTTTTTCCTGAATACTTTTTTCAGTTTCATTCAGTTTACTGCCCAAACAAACCATCCATCTATCCATTTCACAAACCCGACCAAACCAATGCACTAAAATTATTCACCTTATTGTTTTGTGTGAAAGAAATTCTAAAATGAGATATATTTGAAAACATTTCCCGCTTAAATGGCTTGAGTGTAGTTACTACTTTTCTTTAGTAGCTTGTAGAAAAAGTCTTACAAATTTTTTTTTGTAATACCATGGTACCTTGATGATCCCCTTCTGAGGAACTTTACTGTAATATGTCCATTTATACTCTATAAAATGTATAAACAAATTCAGTGTACAAGATGTTTAAAATATTCTAAATATTTCTATATAACCACAACTAAGAGTACTGTTACTTTAAGCTATGAGTACATTGCAAAGCTAAAGTTTCAAAGCTTCTTCCCGAACACTCTACCTGATCTAGCAGTTCGGAAGATGTTTCTTTGCCTGGAGGCAACATTTCTGAAACTGTGTCTGTAGGTCCCAAACCACTCCCACAGACACGTATACAAACGCTGACCAGGCCCTTATATAGGGCATCGTGCCAGAGCTTAACTGTGTCTCATCTGATATCTGTCTCTTAATGGGGATTCCAGAGAAACTAATGGCAAATGTAAGGTGTTAAAGTAACTGCCACTCTGGATATACAGCATGGGCCTGATAGCTCGCTTTGTGGTTTCAGAGTACATGCATGCTATTGTGTTTTAGTTATACTCTATACACACACACACACACACACACACACACACACACACACACACGTAACACATGTAACACACGTAATGTAAAGACTGGAAAAGTCTCTTAGCCCCATCTACCACTGGGTTTTACTGCTCATGTTATGATGTTCTGTACCTTTTCCTGAAGCGAGCTGCTTAACATTTCTCACTGGGAGTGGGAATTGCTGACACTGAGCACCTCTTAAAGGTTGATTGTCCTGAAATCATGGAATGTTCTGGAAACAAGCTTTCTTATTGTTCATGCTCAATAAATGTGTCTAATGTTTTTCTAGGATCCTCTCCAACTCAAATCATAACTATTATTCAGCAGCACAAAAGGGCAACAGAAACTAGATTGTTCATGGTGACCCTGGTCGCGTTTCAGTAACCATTAACCGTACAGTAGATTCTAACCACTCGATGTGTTATAAATTATACAATTATGTGTCTATGTATTTATATGCTCATAAATAAATAAATAAATAATGTTGAATATATTATAAAAATGTATAGCCTATATATACAGTATGTTTTTTAAATATATGCAACATTATATTAGAATTTATATTGTTTATAATAAAGTGGGATCTGAGACTAATTGAATAGCTGGTAAAGAAATATAAAAGATTGTCAGAAAAACATAGAAATCATGGAGGGGTCTGAAATTGTCATCGTAGGTGCATGTCCACTGTGAGAGACATAATCTAAAAAAAATATCCAGAAATCACAATGTATGATTTTTTTAACTATTTATTTGTATGATACAGCTGCAAATAAGTATTTGAACACCTGAGAAAATCAATGTTAATATTTGGTACAGTAGCCTTTGTTTGCAATTACAGAGGTCAAACGTTTCCTGTAGTTTTTCACCAGGTTTGCACACACTGCAGGAGGGATTTTGGCCCACTCCTCCACACAGATCTTCTCTAGATCAGTCAGGTTTCTGGGCTGTCGTTGAGAAACACGGAGTTTGAGCTCCCTCCAAAGATTCTCTATTGGGTTTAGGTCTGGAGACTGGCTAGGCCACGCCAGAACCTTGATATGCTTCTTACAGATCCACTCCTTGGTTATCCTGGCTGTGTGCTTCGGGTCATTGTCATGTTGGAAGACCCAGCCTCGACCCATCTTCAATGCTCTAACTGAGGGAAGGAGGTCGTTCCCCAAAATCTCGCAATACATGGCCCCGGTCATCCTCTCCTTAATACAGTGCATGTCGCCCTGTCCCATGTGCAGAAAAACACCCCCAAAGCATGATGCTACCACCCCCATGCTTCACAGTAGGGATGGTGTTCTTGGGATGGTACTCATCATTCTTCTTCCTCCAAACACGTTTAGTGGAATTATGACCAAAAAGTTCTATTTTGGTCTCATCTGACCACATGACTTTCTCCCATGACTCCTCTGGATCATCCAAATGGTCATTGGCAAACTTAAGACGGGCCTTGACATGTGCTGGTTTAAGCAGGGGAACCTTCCGTGCCATGCATGATTTCAAACCATGACGTCTTAGTGTATTACCAACAGTAACCTTGGAAACGGTGGTCCCAGCTCTTTTCAGGTCATTGACCAGCTCCTCCCGTGTAGTTCTGGGCTGATTTCTCACCTTTCTTAGGATCATTGAGACCCCACGAGGTGAGATCTTGCATGGAGCCCCAGTCCGAGGGAGATTGACAGTCATGTTTAACTTCTTCCATTTTCTAATGATTGCTCCAACAGTGGACCTTTTTTCACCAAGCTGCTTGGCAATTTCCCCGTAGCCCTTTCCAGCCTTGTGGAGGTGTACAATTTTGTCTCTAGTGTCTTTGGACAGCTCTTTGGTCTTGGCCATGTTAGTAGTTGGATTCTTACTGATTGTATGGGGTGGACAGGTGTCTTTATGCAGCTAATGACCTCAAACAGGTGCATCTAATTTAGGATAATAAATGGAGTGGAGGTGAACATTTTAAAGGCAGACTAACAGGTCTTTGAGGGTCAGAATTCTAGCTGATAGACGGGTGTTCAAATACTTATTTGCAGCTGTATCATACAAATAAATAGTTAAAAAAAATCATATATGTGACCCTGGACCATAAAACCAGTCACATGGGTCTATTCTTTGAAATTGAGATTTATACATCATTTGAAAGCTGAATAAATAAGCTTTCCATTGATGTGTGGTTTGTTAGGATAGGACAATATTTGGCCGAGATACAACTATTGAAAATCTGGAATCTGAGGGTGCAAAAAATTTGAAACATTGAGAAAATCTCCTTTAAAGTTGTTCATTTATGTTCACGATAGTGCAGCATTCACTCACAAAAATCAATGTTTTATATATTTACAGTAGGAAATTTACAAAATATCTTCATGGAACATGATCTTTACTTAATATCCTAATGATTTTTGGTATAAAAGAAAAATCGATAATTTGGACCCATACAATGTATTGTTGGCTATCGCCACAAATATACCCGTGCGACATGTGACTGGTTTTGTGATCCAGGGTCACATATTGTGATTTCTGGATTTTTTGTTTTAGATTATGTCTCTCACAGTGGACATGCACCTACGATGACAATTTCAGACCCCTCCATGATTTCCAAGTGGGAGAACTTGCAAAATAGCAGGGTGTTCAAATACTTATTTTCCTCACTGTATGTATATATCTTCAGATTAAGATTTTTTTCTAGCAACGTGCCTTTATTTAAAACAAGAGAATTGTCAATTTATGCTAATTTTCTAAGCAGATATTTGTGTAAATGTCTGTATGCTCATGTGCATTAGATTCATTACTATCAGATGTATGTGTTTTGTGTGCTGAATATGCCAATGTGCGGTAGGCTACTCTCTGTAGAGCTGATAAGGTGAAATGAAGAAGCACTGTATTCCTGACCCTCATAATACACTCAGCTCTTCAGCCCGCGGCCTAACAGTTCACAAGCACACACTCACACACCACACACACACACACACACACACACACACACACACACACACACACACACACACACACACACACACACACACACACACACAATGAATATGAGAAATGTGTAAAAGGCATGCTTGACTTCTCCATGCTCTACTGTCAGCAGTTACTTCGTATATGCTTCATATATGCTTGTATTCAACGTTGCACACATTTCCCTGCTGCTCTCGTAATTGTTACCAGAAACTAATGTTAAATCCAATTACGCTATTTATAGGGAAGGCTGTAGGCTACAGTAGGGTGACCACCCGTCTCACTTTGCATTGTAGCCTACCGCACAGCATTGTCACCCCTTGTCCCGCACGTCTGTTGGTTTTTAATTATCATTAAGAAAACGTGCATGCATTATTTTGCCTTTTTAAGAAAGTATTTTATTTATTCTTTTTGCGGCGTAGTTTTTCACCTATATTTTACAGCGCTTCGTCAGAAGTAGCCTACAAATACAACAGCCGTTTTTAATATTCTATCCAATGGTTGAAAAGAAAGGAGTAAACACGGTCACTTGTAGGTTGTGACGGCTGTCAATCAAAATGTGGAGCGGTGATTCGTTCCATGTGTTCACTCTCAGAAAACAAACGGATAAATCGGTAAATTAAATTTTTTATTTAACAGAATTTACAACGTTAACTCACGACCAATTCGTACGAATTCGTACGAGTGATAAAAAGGTGGCTAATTTGTACGACCTCACTCGTACGAATTTGTACGATTTGTCTAAACCCACGTGATGGGTAGGTTTAGGGGCGGGGTCAGGGGTAGGTCATTCGTATGAATTCATACGAATTGGGCAATTCGTAAAATATGTACGATTTAGCAAAAATCGAACAAATTCGTACGAGTGAGGTCGTATGAATTCGTACGAATTAGCCACCTCGTAGAATTCGTACGAATTGCCGTGAGATCAGGCTGGAATTTATCAACCTGCTGTGGTTGTTTTAATTCACATCCTTTCTAAAATATGAAAGTTTTTGGTTTAATATAATATATTCTTAATATATAAGACTATCAATGATCTAATTTCATGTTGTTTTATATTTTATTTGTTCATTGTTTATTTTGTTGGATTTTAGTTGGATGTGGTCAGACCTGTTCAAAAATAGTTATCTGCATGATGCCTGGTGCCTTTGGGCTCAGTGATGTTGAATTTAAATGACATGTAAAATAAAGACATGTTATGTTACATTGTGATGTAATGGTGTTTTCTGGAAGAGACTAAAGAACACATACTTTTTATCAGCTGAAAGGCAGAATACAAATGTTTTTATTAAGTTAGATATACATTATATAACCCCCTTTTACGTCTCAACAATAGGTTGTAGTCAGAGAGACAGAGGGAAGAAATCAACTTCGATAGGTACAATGCAAATGAGGTAAAAGTACACAAAGCCTACAACTACTTACATTAACACAACATTCAACTCTGGGGTTGGGGTTGTAAGATGAGAACTCAAAACTGATGCACACAGCCAAACCACCTCCACCATAGCTCTGTTGAGGGTTGCAACTTCATGGACTTTGACTAGGAGTCGCAAAACCATGCTCTAGCAGACACAATACCTCAGCTTTCATAACTTCCCTTTGCATTTATTCAATGCGGGTGTTGTTTAATCGGCTGGGTATCCCGTACAACACTGTCATGACACATCAATGTAGTCTGAGAAGGAACATCAGAAAACAGGTCAGGATATTTAACAACAAAGTCATTAACAACTTTGCTCTGTTCTTCAGTTAAGTGGGAGAGATACTTTAAGACTGCAGATCACTCAAAATAACTGAATTCTGCAGGTGGGCACACAAAGTTTGAGCATCTTTTGCAACCAGTCCGTCCTCCTTAGGACATTCAACAGGTAGCAAAACTGCTGCAGACAACAGTTTAACAACAGGAGCATCTGAAGTTACATTTCAAGTGATGTATGTCTTCAACATATTTACCTGACAAACTCTACTATTACGTACCCGATCAGGAGTGCCAATAATGTAATTAGTTTCACTAAGTCTTCTCTCAACAACATAATGGCCAGAAAACTTTGCTTGCAAGGCTGTTCCAAGCACAGGAAGTAGAGCCAGAACAGACTCGCCAGGCTAAAGCTCACGCCTCGAGATTTCATCTTACCTTTTATGGAAAGAGGTCAAACACTGCAGGGAACTCTCTTATTGCGAAAATCGTCAATGGTAGACCTTCCACCCAATCTCAACCAGTCGCTGTGAAATCTTTCTAATGCATCCTGAGACGCTGGATGATACACACTCGCCAATTGATGCTTAACTCCCAATTAATTCAGCATCTGTGTAAATACTTTTGATGTAAAATTGGAACCCTGCTCTGATAGAATAACCCTAGGCAAACCAAAGAGAGAGCGGGATCGGTTTAAGAGGAGCTAACAGTATGGTCTGTTCTTGGTTTTCCCGCTAACTGGCTGTATGACATAAGCGGAAAAATGTAACGGCTGACTTCAAACTTCAAAAGAATAATTAACAAAAGAATGAACAAAAACGCAACACGAAATACAATCACTATACCTTCTACTTAGAGGTGAATATATCCGCTGCATTTGTCGATACAAGAAGTTATTGTGTTCACATGTCATCAGGTCAGTGCAAAAAGTACACAGAAGCATTTTTGGGATTTCTAGACATTGAATTTCGTGTCACGGATTTCTCACAACTTTTTCTAGGCAAGACTGAATGAACTGTGACACTAATAGAGTCACACGAACGAACACGTCGCATAGCCAAACACAGACCAACGGCCAAGATCAGGATTTTCTTTAATTAATACATTAAATTTCATTTCATATGCCCCCAGAACACTTGGAATATACGACACGTGTGGCATGGGATCATTCTGTTAATTTTTTTGATGCTGGCAGCTATTCACTGCCATTATATGGACGAGCGCGAGCGGGACATATGTCTATATACTGTATATAAGAAGATAAGACTTATTGCTCTTGTAAAACGTCCACTTCCAACCACATGCTGTGAATTAAATTGCCTTAAAAATTCAGATGAAAAAAACAACAATGCAACAAATAATACAAAACAGATGTTATTAAAATGTGATTTGAATATTGATACCATTTAAAAGTTTGGGGTTGGTAAGATTTTTGCTAACACTTTACAATTAGGGTTTCATTTGTTAACATTAGGTAACTATATTAGTTAACATAAACTAACAACGAACAATACTTTATACTAATACATTTTTAAAAACCGAAGTTATATTTGTTAATATTTGATAATGTACTGTGAACTAAGATAAACAATGAACAATTTGATTTTTACTTACTGACGTTAAATACGATTAACAAATGCTTTGAAAAATATACTGCTCATTGTTACTTCATGTTAACTAATATGGATTAACTAACGTTAACAAATGAGTACTTATTGTAAAGTGTTTTTATTGTAATATATTTTAAAATGCAATTTATTCCTGTGATGGCAAAGTTGAATTTTTAGCAGTCATTACGTGCCACATAAAACCGTTAAAACATCATGAATTTACACTTGACTTAAAAACAAGTGCAAAGATAAAACATCGTCTCCTCATTTCAGAAGACCATCACATGCCACTGCTCTTGGAGGACATGCTTGTTTGAATAGGACAGCCTAATGCTTGACACTCGGGTGGATGAGAAGTAGAACTGACAGTCCTGTCAGCATGAGGACTGCCGGAGTATATGAGTGTGTGTGTGTGTGTGTGTGTGTGCGGTGACTTGGGCTCAAACCTGACATCTGACAGGGTGAAGGCCTCAGTACCACTATGTGTATTTCTCCACCTCTCTTTCTGTGTTTGTGTGAATGTGCGTGTGTGTATGTCTCAGAGTCTGTGGCACGGATCTGTCACCTCGTGTCTTGCCAACTTTGCTCCGAACTTGCCTGACATGGAGTGTGACACCACCTGTGGTGTTTTGTCATCCCTATTTGCTCTGGGGAGATGCTGAGCTTGTACGACAGGTACCGTCACACCGTCCACAATCTGTGGCATAACACCCGTGACACGAGGTCGTAACGCACTGGCCGCAAACGATCCATGAGAGCGTGTGGGTGTGAGGTTGTGATCATACATAAAGAATAAGAGTGCTGAACGTGTGTTATTGGAAAGTTCAAATGGTCGAGCTTTTGTTCCACCCCCAGCACAATTGACTATTTCAGTGTCGTTTGAATGAGAAGTTTCATCATATGCATACAGACAGAAAAGGTAAAAGGAGAATAGACCTGCAACAACAAAAAAAAAAAAAAAAAGAGAGAGAGAGAGCGAGAGATGTCTGTGCATGCGTCATGAAGAAATGTGTTCACCCCAGCAATCTTTGCTGTCCTTAATTCAAGCAGGCAAGCAATGCCAGGAGACAAAAAGAGAGAAGATAAGGACATGACTGAGCAGAGATGATATGAATTGTTCTGGTCTTTTTGAAATTTTAAATGCTTGATAGCATCCTTGAACTGTTTTTTTATATAGCAGTGGTTCTTGACTGGTTTTTGATTCAAAGAGCCCCTGCTGTTGAACATAAAATGCCTGATATTTGGTCATTTTTGCGGTAAATATGACAAAACTGCTTGTTTTCCAAAAAAAAATTGTAACATGAATTGGGAGTATGATTTGTTTTGTGATTCCATTGGTTTCAAGAACTGTATATTCTTAAAATAAAAACTCTATTTAATTGAGGGGAAAATATAATAATAATAATAATAATAATAAATATTTCTGCTTACATTTTGATTTTATGCATTTTTTTTAGCATTTCAGTTTAGATTAGAGTTAGATTATTTTAATACGTCAAAAACAATTTATTTAAATATGTTTTAGTCATTCTGTGGCCACCTTAAAAGTTTGCTAAGGCCCACGGGTGGGCCCTGTCCCCTGATAGGAGACGAAGAATAGTCTATTTTTGGCTTTTCAAACTTCATACTGAATGTTTCTGGCCTCAAAAACTGCATATAGCCTATTCTGGCAACTCACTGTGGATAATTTCTCATTATATTAGTTATCACATACATGTAATGCAAACTCCCCAGCTGTATTACATAGTTGATTGATTTTCAACTTTATTTTGATGTCCTAAAGGGTAATTCACGACTGGCAAGATGAGGTTTTAATAAAAGTTGGCTGTCTACACAGTATTAAAATCTGTGCTACATGACTAGACAGGAAATAGAGAAAAGGGCTGTGTCGAAAAAGCTGGGAAATTTCAATGCCCATAATGCACTTGCCGCCTGTCCGTGAGGATACAAGATATGAGGAAATGCGATATGTAGTTTTCACAAAAGCCCTGAAGCTGTCAAAAGTCTGTCAGATGGTGCGCTTTGTCATCCGACTGCATATTTTTGCTGACAAATATGTGGAGATATCTCGATGCAAGTAACACAAGAGAAATAGGCAAGAGAAATACAAAAGCTGGTTGAAAATCATCAAGCTCACCCTTTAAATAGCCATTTTACATGACACAGGCAGCACTTTCAAATTGCAAAATCTTAATATATGTAATGTTTATCACTGTAAATTAAATATTAAGTATTGAAAATATTTAAAAAACTTACATTTTTATCCCTAACAAAGTAATTGCATTTTACTGACTTGATTGCCTGTGCTATAACATGAATCCTTGTCCATGTTTGGCTTCTAGCAGGTGAGGACACTTGTGGACAGAGGTGGAAGGGACCTCTGGCAGCAGAGAGGGAGTAAAGCACAGGGAGCTGCTTCTGAAAAATGCCCATAAGCTACTCAAACGTTACCCGATGTATCAATGTGAGTGGTGGTTGCAAACTAGCGAAACTGCTTTGAATGTGCGAAAGATTACTGAGAGCGCCCTAAGCTGCCCTAGGCAGTTAGCTATGTTACCTATGCTGGGTCCTCCAATGCGCCTTGAGGATGTCTTTTACTGCGATTTATACGATTAGTGATGTCAGTGCTAGAGTTTGAAGCTTTCAACGTTTTGCAGCGTGCATGTTGTGGTGGTCATCAGCGATGACCGTATTCTCTTATGCACACAGTGAACTGCGCACACTTTGTTTCTGTCGCTTATCTGTGGCTCTATACATTCCAGGTAAATCAATCTCTTGATATACATAGACGTATGTACATTATTTTGGTGATTTTGTTTATTTATTATTATTTTTTTAAATCATTATGTTACTCTGGGTTTGGGTCCACTTGGGCTGAATTACAGAAAAATCCCATCTCAGAATCATCTCTGTGTAGTAACAATGGTAATTTCACTTAGACTTTTTCAAATGAAGAAGTCAATCACAATAGGAAGTCTCTATAATTCAAACTCAGGACCCTGTTGTCACAATTATGTTTAGTTAGTTTTGTTTTCATGGACTTTTAGTTTGTATTCATCCGTTGCCTGTTTCCTTTGTTCAGTTTCCCGCCACTCATCAGTTTCCATGGACACTCATTAATTATCACAGCTGTTTGTCATTGTCTCGTTATAACTGTGTATTTAAGTTCCTCTGTGTGCTCACTTCAATTGTCCGGTATTGTTGGTGTATTGCGTGTTACACGCTGTCTCGTTGCTATTGCTAACCTTTGGATTGTCTGTGTCTACCTTGGTTTCTTTATTTAAATAAAAGGACTTCTGTTTGATCTTCTCTGCCATTCGTCTTTATCATCGGACTGACAACGTTACACCTATTTTATGTAGTGGTGGGCAGATCTAGGCTTCGTGGAACACTGAAACAGTTGAAGCAAATGTGCCATATTGTGTCGAGGCTTCGAAACAATCCGACACCAGTCTCCACGGTGACCCCTATGGGTCAGAACAGTTTATTAAAAGTAAAATCTTTCAAATGCAATTATCTAATCATCTAATAAGATTATCAAGTGTATATATGTTATTTTATCAATTGTCAGGGTTTGTTTTGTTTGTTCTATGAATGGCTCAGCTAAACAGGCCAATAAGACTATTAACTACCATTATTCATTTTAATTATACTAATGTATAATTCAAATGTTAAAACGTCTACACATGTATAAAACTGATCAGAGATCAGAGATTTTTTTCAGTCTATGGGTAAAACCCACAGACACTTGTTCATTGGTTCTCAGTGACTCCTCATGATTCATGGGTTGACAGAGATTGTCGCCCCCAGCGGTGAACCATTGAAATTTCGAAGTTTTTCGACACGTTTCGAAACAGTTACGAAGTAATGAAGCCTCGTTTACTGAAATCACTTGACTTCTGGCAGTTTGATACAAACCATTGATTCGGAACAAAAGATTCGTAAAGTCTTCGAAGCTACATGAAGCAGTGTTTTGAAATTACCATCACTAATTTTATGTAGAATAACATTTAAAATGTTTTTAAAACTGTAATAAATTTTTGTTTTACTTTTTATTTCTAATGATAATGTTCGATTTGCACTTTGATACATACACTACCATTTAAAAGTTTGGAGTCAGTAATATTTTTAAAATGAAATTAATACTTTTATTGGGCATGGATGCATTTAATTGATAAAAAAAATCACAGTTAAGGCTTTTACATTGTTACAAATAAATGCTGTTCTTTTGAACTTTATTTATCAAAGAGCACAACTATATATATATATATAAGTCAGCTTCATGACTATGTCTAAGCTACGTCATTACTTCAGGTTGAATGATTCTGATTGGCTAAAGAATAGATAAACATAGTCAATTTCCACACATGGACTGATAGGCAGTAGCACATCTCCATTGTCTGTACAGCTGCCACCAGGACCCCGAGTTAGGTAAGATTGGCCCTCTGAGGTCACAAGACTGTCTAGGCGCCAGCATGTCGGAGAAAACAAGTCAGTCAATCACCAAAATGTTTTCGCCAATTGTTCCTTAACGTGTAACCAAGAATACTAACACGCGCACAGACACACAGCTTCTTCAAGGTTGGATTTGGTCAGGCTCTAACTATAAACAGGAGACTCTTCCCAAAACATCCAGATCCAGAAAGAACATGTTCTTTTTCTCAGTGAGAGGACACTTTAATATAGAACAGTAAAGTAAATGCTTTAACTAAGAAATGGTTACTTAAACTATTGGTTCCAATGGCAGTTGTGACCTATAGTTGTCATGTGAGCTAGAAGAACAGATATATGCTCTGATACAAGCTCTGTTGCTGTATTCCTGGCATGGACCAGACCCTTCAGTCACCTCTCAGATATCAAATACAGACATTAGAGAATACATGAAAGGAACATTTCAGTATTCACACTGGTAACTTCTACAACTAAGTAAAATCTCATAAGCTTAGAGAAGTCATTCAACTCATTTGATATTTAGAAGGAAAAATATTAAAAATCACTATATATATATGAAGACTGGAGTAATGATGCTGAACAATAAAATGAATGAAACAATAATTTTAAATACCTTTAATATAAATACCTAAATATATTTTTAACGGTAGTTTCTATAGTTTTTAAATATATGAAAGCCATTGGTTTGATTTTCAGGGAATGCATGAATTGATGGAATGTCCACTTTGAATGCAATGTAAATTTCTTTGGATAAAAGCTTTTGCCAAAATGTATAAATATAAAGCTAATGACTTGTACGTCATGGTTTTTTATCTTATCATTTAAAAAACTATTAATTAATATTTAGATGGCTTTTTTAAAGCTACAATATGTAAGAAAAAAAAAATCACTTGCACAGTGTGATATATTTCCTGCAGTTGTGTACTTACAATATCCCAAAATTTCCCAAAGATTTTTGATTTCAGAGAAATTCCTATTTTAAATAATGGCTCATCCCTGACTCCCTGTTCACTTGTCGCCTGTCAATGACGTAATATCCGCGTTATCCCTGGTTTCTGCTCGTACTGCCATAGTAACCATGGCGACAGACGTGGACAACAAACTCTGCAGGACAGCGGCCCTCCAGGACCGAGATTAGTGAACCCTGGTCTAGCGGCACGCTCACGCTGTTGTTGTTTCGTTCAAACATGGACCATGGCAAGCAGACTTTGGGACAAAAGGAGAACTAAAATGAGGATCAATATCAGCGTGGCGTTTTTTCGAGATGCTGAGAGCTCCACGTCCGCGACTAACTTTGACTTGACAGAGACACTCTTGTATGTACTTTATTAGACAGGTGAGCAAATGTACATAAAACTAATCAATGTTATATAGCTCAACATGATGAAATCAGTATGTTATTCTAATGTTGATCTAGCTTACTGCTAATCTCATACAGACAGACTAACACATAGAATAACATTATAACTTTCTACACACTCAAATGCGGTTTAGTGTGATAGTGTAGACCAAGTGAAACAGCACTGTGTTACCTCACAAGTTTCATTAGTCTAATAAACTGACCTGTGTGAGTATTTATTCAGCAGTTGCGGGTAGTTCGGTAGAATCAAATGTCCTTATTCCTTTATATCAGCGGGACTCGCATGTGGCGCTGATATCTGTCTCTCATTAGCAATCGCGCCCTGCTTCATACCATAGTCATGTTAAAAAACATGAATGTTTTCACTCATCCATAAACATTATTAGATCTTTCGGCATGACGACAAGTCCCATTATTCCGCTTGTTCACTGCGTCATCAACCTACGCCTTTGTTATTGTAAGAGGTTAGCAACCCCTAGTGGTGAAAATAAAAAAATACGTATTGTAGCTTTAAATATATTATATTGGTTGTAGTGATATAGGTTTCTTCCCAGGTACAAATGTTTATTTATCTTGTTTCATTTAAAATTAAAAATGTTAAAAATGTTTTTTTTGAATGTGTGATATGTTATAATAACGATTAAACAAAGACATAGGAACTTTTTTTTTTGAGCGCTATACATGCACACCTTCAGTGTGAATAAATAAATGCATCTTAGGAGTGCAGACATCACTAAGGAGTGCAGACATCGAAGACTCCTGCCCTTGGGGGAGTCCATGACCGTAAAAGAGAATAATTTCCATTCAAATGCATAAGAAAAATTCAGTGTCCTATCATGCTTCTACTTTTCCTCTCTTCAGCCTATGTATAAACTTCTGAGGTGCTTCTATTGATATTCATAAAGCCTTCAAAGTGCTTCTTTTGTTTTCAAACGTACTCAAAATTCCCCATCACTGTATACAGAGCATGAGGGAGAGATTGAGGCTCATCATTACTGTCTGACTGCCTTTCTCGTTGATAAACATGATATCAGTATCAGCCCAAATCGAATAACATCATGCAAGCTTCCCGCTATGGTAAACTGCATAGGTGAAAGGGCTTCTGCTGACACAGTAATCAGCTTGGAAAAAAACTGGAGACTATTTCTGTCACAGGTTCCCTGTCCTATTTTTGTCTCAGAAAGACCATAGCCAACTACGGTATGTTGGTGCTGAAAAGAGAGGGTAATTGGTGGATAATTAGCTGAAAACCTAGATTTTCATTTTCATTTTATTGACTGTATTGGAGTCTTTGAATGTTACATTCAAAGCCACCAGTTTTTCACTCACAGTCATTGCCATTCATTTTGTTTTACTGTATTGCTATTCATTTTGTTTTAATGTATTGCCTTTATGTTTTTACTGTAGCATTAATCTTTATCAATGAAGTGTTAAAGGTGTCATGAATTGAGAAATCACATTTTCCTTGATCTTTTGATATATAAGAGGTCGTTGTACTATAAAAATATCCAGAGCTCAAAACTTACTCGTTAGTCCAAAAACAGCTTTTATTGAAACCAAGCTCAGAAACTACTTGTTTCAGATTTTGTCACATTATTACATAGTGGGACAAAAGACCACCTCGGCAGAAGATCAACACCTACTTCTGCATCATTGCCTCTTTAGCCCGTCCACTGATCAGCGCATGTCATATAGTAATAAATACGAAAACAGGATTAATCGAGCAACAAAACGAGATTCCTCTAAGGTTTACAAGACTGATTTTCCACACTTTCCAATTGCCACACTCAAAAAAAAAAGTTTAAGCCCTTTTTCAAGATTTTTGCTTTTCCATTAATAGTAAAATTTCATCAAATTGAATTGAATAATCCTTACATATTATTCATATTATGAATTAAGACTTTTAAATGAGTAAAAAAAAAAAAAAAAACCTAGAGCTTAATAAAACATTTTGTAAATCTTAAGCTAAAATTTTAACACTTTTTTTTTTAAATTTATGAATACCAATCACATTAACTAAATGGTCCATGCCCTTGTTCCATGATGATTTATACAAAATGTTTTATTAAGCTCTAGTTTTTTTTACTCGTACAGAATTCTTAAAGTCCCTCTGTAGTCAATAATTTTATCCCTTAAAACTCATCTTTGATCACCAAAATGACATATTAAAATGTTTTTTTTTTCCTTTAAAAAATTGTCTTCATGCCTTCAAATAGCTTGAATGTAACTCTTGCCTCATTTAGTATACACGGTCCCCGCCTCCACTCACTCACATTGGCATAATTGGTTACAAGGTAGTTTGTGACATCAGCGATTTTAAACCGTGATTTTGAGACTGTCTTTGGTTCACTGCAGTTTTAAGGAGAAAATACTCTGCAAAGGTGTTGACTTATGAATTTGCACATGGTTTGTCTTAAAGCATATTAAAAACACCACATAGATATATAAACAACATTAAAAGCATGATTTTCAATCTTTAATTCAAATTGAATAATCCTTACATATCATTCATATTATGATGTAATTTTACTATTAATTGAAATGCGTAAATCTTAAAAAAAAAAGCTTTTTTTTTTTTTAGTGCAACTTGTGGAAAACAGTCTTTGGATTGCCATCCTTGTGATCCTAACATTAAGAAAGCATGGATGAACTTTATTTTTAACGAAGTTCCAGTCAAATCACTTCTGTAAGACACTGATCCTTTGTTTTTAAACAAGACAGTTTGATGCAGGCTTTTCAGAGAGACTGCAAATAAAAGATGATTCAGTGCCAACTACATTGGATCCGAGAATAATGTTGCAACACACATGAGTGAGTAAGAATGTTTTTAACATGTCAATATTGCTTTGTCTTTTACAGATCGTTTGATATGTACTGAGTATTTACTGTAGCGCCGCATTCAAATGAAATAGTTGTGATTTTCTGTTCTTTCCTTTGCTTTGGCATTTATGGGGTTAATGCATTGGATTATCTGATACAGAAGAAAGCACGTTGAGAACGCTGCTTTTGTTATTGCTGCTTTTTGATCCAAGCCATTTGCTGTAATCCTGACTAAAATCTTAAGTGAGCGGCATCTGTTTTGTCATCAGTAAGACATTACAACGTTTCATTTTATTAAAACACAACACTGAAAATGACAATGTATACATTTTTCACTTAATCTGTTCTATTCTACTATACATTCATTCATAATTCTGTTTACACAAAACACCGCAAGTCATCCTTTGTCACTTATAACTGTGGAAACTTCAAGTACTTGAAGCCACAACCAAGACTTATAAACAGAATAGATGTAATACGCATAAATGTTCAACGCATTCTCATCCTAGGGCGTCATATACTGACGCTTTTGACATTTTGTCTACATCGAACGCACATGGCACCCTTTAGCGTCAATAGGACACGCACAGAGCTTTGTTCGGTTATGGGTAGGGGTAGGGTTAGACCGCTAGGAGGCGCCTTCTGGCCCATATCTATCTGCGTCTCATATTGACGCTAAAGGGTGCCATGTGCGTTCGATGTAGACGAAATGTCAAAAGCGTCAGTATCAGGGTTATTATAGTTTTATATTTTTCATTAGTTTTAATTTTTATTTCGTTTTGACTTTTTGTTTTCAAATTCAGTTTAGTTTTAATTAGTTTTTAAAGTGGGTTTGCTAGTTTAGTTTAGTTTTTATTTTTTGAAAATGCTTAGTTTTAGTTTAGTTTTTATTAGTTTTAGTGTTAGTTTTAGTCTTTTTTTGTAATTTGGGTTATTTGTCAGGGGCAAGATTAAAAAAAGTCAGAAAAAGTATTGTGTAATAATAAAAACATAATACAATTTTAGAAAGAAATTCACACCCCATTGAAATTCCTTTACCTCTTACAAAATCCACACGCTGTACCAAAAATCTACACATCTTCTACACAGAATTCACACCCTATACAAATACCACAGCTGTACAATTTTCACACCCTATACTAAATTTACCCTATGGGGAGAGTGGGGTGATTTGTGCCAGGGGGGAAGTAGTTCCACCCCTTGTTTCTGGAAAACCATAGAAGAAATTGGTCATGTGACCACATAATTTTGAAAAGCAATCACTTTTACTCATCCTCCAAAGAAGAGAGACACATGGCATGAGAGTTAAGCACATTTTAGTGCAAAAAAACTGTTTTTTCCCTTTCAAAGTAAAATTTCTATGATTAAGGTTTTTTGATTGTAGTGTCTGAACAATTATAGACAAGTTTGAAAACATTTCACACATGTTTTAGTGCTTTAGTAGGCTACACAATGAGTCTCTACAGTTAGCATGATGTTAGCTCTTAACTGCTGGATCATGCTAGTTTTTCAAACTTGTGGGTCTGGGGTGATTTGTGCCAAAGGGCCTGGGTTAAGTTGTGCCAGATCCAGACCACCTAGACCTACATTCTCACAGGGGATAATCTTGAGAAGTGAGGAGATGGGCATGCCTCATCATTGTTTGACTTAGGCCTGCCTGCTATTTGTTTAATTTAGCTAACACTGATTTCAGTTTTGAGTTTGCACTATGTTATTAAAGAGAAGTTTTATTCCGTTTTTAAGTGGCCTATGTCACAATAGTATGTTTAGAAATTAGCCTAGTCACTTTATTCTTATATGTTACATAATTGACAGACAGCGCTATGTCAACAGGCATCTATTGCCAAAGCCTTTTTGCCTGAAATGAGTCACAAATATCATATATTGTGTTGCTATGGTGCTCTAAATGGTTGCTAGGGCGTAGCTTGATAGCTTCACAATGATCCTGAGAGACTGATTGGTCGTCTGAGTAAAATGAGCCCGCCCCCTTGTCTCTATGACACTGTGATCCAGAGTTATGTTCAATACAATATCCCTATGCAATTGACCATAGTAGGAAAAACGCATGCTATGGTATTCCAGGGTGACAATATCTAAATAAACCTTAAATGAGTAATTTTGTATTGAATTTGTCTTGCTTTCATATAGTATTACAGTTCATAACATTAAAATGTTCTGTTTTACTTCAGAAATCACTGGCACAATTTACCCCAATGTATTCCCCTAAAGGCACAACTTCCCCCGCATCGGGGCAAGTTGTGCCATGAGACCACTTTTTCCCCAAAAGCTATATTTCTGAAACAATTTATTTCAGATCAGTTATTGTTCTCAGGGATGCACCACATCCTGAAATATATGTACATCGTTAAGTTGAAGGAATTACTGCCATGGCCTCACTTTAAAGTCACTTTGAGTAAAAACTGGCACAACTCACCCCACTTTCCCTACAGTCAAATAGCCTACTCATCTGGATTGAAGCAGCAAACATAGTGTAAAAGTAAAAAAATGACATAATATTATTTAATATTTGAATCAAAGCTTTTATAGTGTTTTGACATCGACAACGACAACCAAAAAGTGCATTTTACCTCAAACTTGCGACTAGTTAACTTTCTAAAAAAGGCGCAATCGCTTCTCGGGTTGACATTAACACACTGACAAAATTATATTCAGAATTTAAAATATTTTGATACCACTTTTTAATGTGTGATTGTAAGGTGTTCACGAGATAGAGATACTAACCTTTAGCGAACTTGCTTTCAACGTCGAACGAACACTCGTTCTCATGGAGACGCGGTGTGCACGGAGGGGAGGGGCTGTGTGTGTGTGTGCGCGCGCGCAAGTGAGAGACGCATGAGTGACAGAGAGACGAGGGAGAGCAGGGAAAGGAAATGCAGCTGAACGAATACGCTGCGTGTTTTAAATAGCGTTAAAAAATGAAAGACCTTGACAAAGACGAAAACTAAGGACATTTACTCTATAATTTTATTTTATTTTAGTTAGTTTTGCCAAACACACATTACAGTTTTAGTTAGTTATCGTTTTTTTGTAATGCCTCGTTTTTATTTTTATTTCAGTTAACGACAATGTTTTTTCCCACCTAGTTTTCGTTTTTTCGTTAGTTTTCGTTAACGATTATAACCTTGGTCAGTATATGACGCCTTGGGATGAGAACGGGCTGAAATGTTTCACATCATTGGCAAATGTTTCAACTATGTAACGAGATATTTTTAAACACTGGAAGTTTTCAAAACAATTCCACACATGTAATGGCGGGGACTTTTAAAATGATTTAATATGCAAAACTGTTACCCAATAGCATAGCAGTGGGCATTAACTTCCAAGTCTTTAATGTGACCTGCCCATCAAAACGGAATGTTTGAAAGAGAGGGTCAAAAACTGGAAGAGGTGTTAGTGAGACCAGCAGGGGGCGCTCACCCTGTGGTCTGTGTGGGTCCTAATGCCCCAGTATAGTGACGGTACACTATACTGTCAAAAAGCACCGTCCTTCGGATGAAACGTTAAAACGAGGTCCTGACTCTCTGAGGTCATTAACAATCCCAGGGTGTAACCCCGGCATTCTGGCAAAATTTGCCCATTGGCCTCTGTCCATCATGGCCTCCTAATCATCCCCATGTACAGATTGCCTTCATCACTCTGTCTCCTCTCCACCAATAAGCTGGTGTGTGGTGGGGGTTTGGGCGCAATATGGCTGCCGTCACATCATCCATGTGGATGCTGCACATTGGTGGTGGTTGAGGAGATTCCCCCTCCATATGTAAAGCGCTTTGAGTTTGAGTACCCAGAAAAGCGCTATATAAATGTAACAAATTATTATTATTATAAGATAATAAAAAAAACTCTCTCATTCACCGAGTTCACACAGGCCCATTTAAGGTGCCATTCAGTGCCATGTCATGCAGAGAATTCCAGAGTTACTTAAAGCTTGTAGCATGAGGACCATTCACAAGACAGATGGTGATCCATGCAAAAATAACATCTAACTGAATAGTAAATCATAAAGAATTTCATAATGATTCTGATTCCACTTTAACAATTCCAGTTAATTACTGATTCCATTTACAGTTGTTTTTGTCCTTTTTCTTGAGAAAAAGTAATGGCTGCTGAAAATTCATGGCTTCGCTTGGGAATAAATTGCATTTAAAAACATACAGTATTAAAATAGCAAACGGTTATTTAAAATAATATTTAAGAAATAGCAATAATATTTAGCAATATTACTGTTTTTACTATTTATGATCACATAAATGCATAGTCAGCATTACAGTATATCAGCCATGCTGCTTTCATTCAGCGACATCAGTCACTGATAAACCCATGTTGGTCTACCACTATTTTAAATTGTAAACAATGAATCACACACTTGACAGTTGATTTCCAGAAAATAAAACTTTTTCAACCCCACAATGCATCGCAATAATGAGTGTACAACTGATGTACGCTCAACGGTTAGAGAATACCCATAATGCACTTTGAGAGTTGTGTGCCAAATTAATTCCCGCGCCTGACCAGAAGGTGGCGCCTGCAGCTGAATCTTCGGCCATCTTCCAAACCGCAGGTCCAATGTGGCTACAGCATAATATCATACAGGTATAAATTCCTTTTTAATTGATTATTAAATTGTTTAATTAAGGTTTATACATATTTCATGACGTTCAAGATAAAAAAAGTTATTAAACCGCAAGCACAAACCATTCAAAAGCTGCAGCCCTTCCAGCACACTCAGTGTCCGAATTCGTTCAATCGTTTTCATTCACTCCCTCAAGGGAACTATATTAGAGGACTATTGTTGGGAAAAGTGAATGAGGGTATAGGGGGTGATTTCAGACAAAGCCTTGGATTAGGAACTTCCTGACAGATGTGTTGTACTGTAGTAGGAGCTAAACTCTGCTGGCCGTTGGCCCTCCAGGAGCAGGATTGGATACCCAATCATATATATTTTATTATGGTGTTCCATCCACATCACTGGAAGAATGCAGACATTTCAGAAATATTAAAGGAACCAAATGTCATGAAAATAGTTTGACTTTTGAAAATAGTTTGACTTTTGAATCCCTAAAATGTACATATATCACTGAATCCACTAAAATAAAATGTTTCACCCAATCAGTTTGGAAAACCTTTCCCATTTCAACACCCCAGGAAGCAATCTAGAACATTGCTTATATGTACAGTAGAGTGACATTCATAATAATGCATTTCTACACTTAAACAGTATTAAGAATCTTAATTGTAAAGGATAGTCGAGTGTAAATGTAATGTATGTATGCAATTACAATGCTGTCATCCTCAGTTGATGCATCTTTAAAACGGCATGCCTTGACATATTGAAATGTAGTCATATTCGTGAGATATTTAACATATATTAACATGCATTATCCTGAAGGTTATACATAATGACCTGCCGGAAGGAAGCTGCCACACGTTTTGACCTTGTCGATACTGCGACCTGCTGACCTATCTCCTGTTGAGCGCTGACCCAAGGCATCCCGCTCTAATTACAATGTGGACGCAAGGATATTGGCCGCACCTGACGAGTCGGGCCATGCCTGAATCGGCCCTGACTTTTAACATGTTAATGGCCATTCCATATGTTAGATGGAAGACGCTGAAAAGAGAAGATGATATGCACATGCTAATGTGATTCACCCAAGCTGGAAGATTACAAAGTGTCTAGAGGTTAGAGGGAATGTCAGGGGCCATTTGTTTCACGGCAGTCACAGGCTCGTTAAAAGTACTGAGTCTCATATCTTTCCGGTAATATTCTTCCGTCACTTGTCAGTCTGGGTACCACTCACATCCTGAAATCCCACAAGGGAAAACCTTTCAGAGTTTGGGACCCAACTGGAACAAGTTCAGAGTCCTATCAACCTCTAAGCTAAATAAAATGCTTTGAGTGACACCTTAATCGCTTCGATAACCCAAACTTGCGGAATGGAAGAAAAGCCAGGCCGATGGCATTACATTCCCCTGGGACTTGACAGTTTGACTTTGTCAAGGGCAATTCTTTGATTTCTTCCATTCCTCCTTCCGTCCGTAAGAATGAAGGCTACCTTGTCTCCATCGCCTACCCCTCTTAGTCACAAATAAGCTGAGTGCACCAGTGAAGTTGTCATGGAGACAACCCAAGTAACCTCTGCTGTCAGTGTGCATCAAGACTTAACCTGTAATGGTTCCATTCGAGGTATTGAGATTCAAAACAAACTTGTTTTGTGAACATTTGAATGTCTCCATGGGTAAGTGTATGTTTAGATTCAGATAGGAGATCTCTAAAGGGATAGTTCACCTCAAAATGAAAATTCCGTGATCATCAACTCTCCTTCATGTTATTCCATAACCTGTATGACGTTCTTTCTTCTGTGGAACAAGATGTTTTTTCACAACATATGCCTTTTGGGGAAAAAAAGTATCTACTTACATTAGTTCAAAAACTACAAAACCGTACCTAAACATACAATTCACTGCAGTTTCAAGCTCTTCTTTGTTGGAAACGTCTAAATGTAACTGAAGTTTTATTGTCGTCATTGTAAATATTCACTTTCCCATAGGGCCACGGAGGAGAATCTTAGAGGGTCACATTCAGCGGACAGACACCATCACACTCTATTTTTTTGTATTTATTTCAACAAATGACAACCAAAATCAAATCCATAGAAGCTTGTGAACAGTTTTGAAGTGTCTGCGTGCAAGTTCTGCTAATTCACAAGCCGAGCGAGAGTCATACTCGCAAATGTAATGCTAATTATTAAGCCAAACAATATACAAAACTTTCAAAAGCACTCAGCAATGTGATTATTTTATTGAGTGATGGGCAGTGGGTTTAATCAGTGACATTATTAGTAGATTTACTATCCGGCGTCACCTTGGTTTTTTAAACGTAAAAAAGGTGAAAAAAATATATTACATTGTCCAGTTTTCTCCCTGAAAGATGATATGAGTTATGGCAATTCTCAATGCAGCATGAATGACCTAGACTGTAAAAAAAATTAAATGATCAATAAGTTATGACAACATGTGTTTTTATATTGCTTTAATTCATCAAAATAACTTAAGCAATTTTCAACTTTTTTTCATAAGTTATACAAGATTCAACTCATTTATTTAGTCGGTTTAATGTAATTTAAGTTGAAATAACTTAAGCATCCAAGTTGATTGTACTTAATAATTTACGGCAGCAACTTTTTTTTACAGTATACAATGGCGACACAGAAAATCATAATACTGCCCTAAAGGCAGCGCAATCCTCCCAATATGACATATAAGCAAAGCAGTTACCCAGAACTCAACACGGTGTGACATTAGCTTCACATTCTCTATAATAAACAAAAAAAAAAAAGAAAGAAAAAATTTAGGCCATAACTAAAATAAATGTTTTCAAAATATCTTCCTTTATGATCTTGAAGCTTAGAACGACGCGATTGAGGGTGAGTAAATGGCAGAACACGATGAGTGAACTATCCCTTTAAGCTTTACATTGTAAGTATAGAAGAAATGGAGGTGGAGCCTCTATGCCACATGATATCCTGTATTCTGCCTCCAAGGAGGATGCTCTAATAAATGACGTCTGGTATTTAAGAACAGCCAAGGTTATTTGCCTGAAAAGCATGGATGATATTTGTGCAAATGTTGAGAATGTGTATGTGCCCCTATGTGGATGACATGTCAATGGTGTGCTCAAGGGGATGTTTGAGTGACAGCTTTGCTTTAGGCCACTGCAAGCTAATCGTCAAGACCGACTGCCACTACTCGCAAATTAGTGCTCCTGTTCTACACTTTGACAACACTACTGACACATGCTGACGTTGCGAGGAGGCTGCAAGACAGCTGACACACAAGGACGGGTTTGTTGAAGGTTTGTCTCAAAGTCAAATAAGTCCTTTTCACTGCAAATCCACCTTAAAGATGATAAGCACTCTAGTGACGTTACCCTAATGAGAGTTTAAGTACTCTACGAGACATAATAGTGATTCTCAGTTGTATTTAAGTAGCAACTTTTTTTCTTTTTATTTACAATAAATGTGATCTCTTTGTGAGTGACCCCCTTCCTAAAATGTATAATTGCATGTACAAAGATGTTCATGAAAAAATATTCATCTACAAAGATCTATTTATACTGTGTGAGAAAATACTGACATTATAATGTTGTTTTAAAACTAGTTAATTGGCTTTTCTTCTGCAAACTCCATTGCACCCTCTTGTGGCGACCCCAGTTTCATAACCCCTGAATTAGGATATAGACCCAAAGGTCAATTGTCAAACAGGAAGAAAAGCATTAGATGGTCCAGGTTGATGATTGCAGACTTTGGTATCTTGGTAAACTGATCCCTTATGAAGCATGTGGGACTATTCATGTCTTTAGCTCAGTAGAAGAATCTGAGGAAAATTTTGCTTTCCAAATAGCTTCATTGTTGTCTACGGGAGATAAATTACATATTAAAGAGTTCTCTTTTGTGCTTTTTCTTTCCTTTTTGTGAATTAAATCCAGTGCTATTGTAATGCAATAACTCCAGATATGGTATTGTGTTCATGAATGAGACATAAAGCCTCTGTGTTGCCATTCACATGTGTTTTCTTAAACAATCTTCAGAGAGAAGGGAGCTATACAGAGTACAGCTCAGCTGCAACTGCCTTTAGTGTTACCCTCTTCGATGTCAGTTAATTATTTCAGCTTTATACACAATGTCAAGTCCTTGTGTCTGGCGGCAATTAGAGATGTGCATTCATTAAAACCTCCCATGTTCTTTCACTAATGTAGCCATCAGCTATAGGCCATGCCTAACCATCCACACAATGGGGGAAACGAATAATTGCACACTCTCACATTAAACACACATGTGCACCCTCCTTTATAGAGCGTGTGGATCGAAGGAGGCAAATGTTTAGAGTGCGGCTCATGCATATGTTAATGGGGCAATAAAAGGTCTCCTGAAAGACTTAGTAAACATATTCTGTTTACTTGATACAAAAAAAAAAAAAAATGAGTTACTATGTAGGCTGCTTCTGAAAGCTGAAAAATGCTTCCTCCATAGACAGCATACGGAGGTAGGAAGGCAACAATGCACATCCTGATTGATTTTTGAAGTCAGCCATATCATTCACTGCCTCTGATATTCCACATTTCTGTGTGTTCGATTATTGCGACAGTAAAGCGAAAAAATTCAATAAAAATGGCATCTGTAAATGGCGTTTAGTGGTCAGTTTGTGTAAATGAAAATGTTTGACACATTTTTTTTCCACTTTTCATGTCATTTCTAGTGTATTGTATTACAATAATCACCAAATCTCTCTATTCTGCTGTAGATCATTAAACGGTTATGCTGCCTCAGAAATCTGTCTGAAATCAGTTTCAGCAAGAACCTTAAAGGGGTGGTTGAATATGATTTCACTTTTCTAACTTTAGTTAGTGTGTAATGTTGCTGTTTGAGCATAAACAACATCTGCAAAGTTACAACGCTCAAATTTCAAAGCCAAGGGAGATATTTTCTTTTAAAGAAATAGATTTTTAAGCACTACAACAAACGGCTGGTAGGGACTACACGACATTCCTCCAGGGTTAGTGACATCACCAACCCTAGAATTTACATAAACCCCGCCCCCTGAACACGATTTATAGATTATCAAGACAGAATATGCTAATCAATGACTAGAAGATAACTACACATAAGCTACATAAATTCACCAACTAACCATTCAGAAATTCTGTCCCTGTCCCAAATGGCGCACTTTATGTGGACTTTCAGTGACGTGGACTTAAATTGCGCATGCTCGCTGAGTCCGTAGGCCGTCCCATTCAGCATTTTAACGCTCTGAAGTGTGCTCAGCAGCACTCTTTGTACCCTTGAAGCGGTCTTCCGCGAAGCCCGCATAGATGCAGGCTCCACACACTTTAACTACCCAGGAATCCGTGCGAAAGGCCAATCAGACAACGGATGGGAGGAGATTTCGCTCACGGACAATTGTTAACATGGCTGAGAAGAAAATATTACGGTTTTTATGACCTAGATGTACATTTTACCAGTTGTTACCTAGTTGTCATCGATCAGTGGTTGATGTCTCAAACATAATGATAGCGCGTTGAATAATACGATAGCATTATGATTCATTAAATAAATAGAACCGAATGTCAGGGCTTTACTGAGTCATAAGTAAACGTAGTATGAATATTAAAATCTGTAAATTCATCTGAAACACATGCACATTTTCATTATGTGTTAAAATTGTAATCTTAGTTCAAATGGAACATTATGTATTATTATGTACAACTGTATACATCATTTAAATAAGCATGATGTCTCTATTGTCTAATGCCCAGGTGGCATACACAATATCAAAATATAGAACTGTAAAAGTAGGCTGTGTATTTGACACTGAGATAAGACGTCGGAGCGCAAAAATGTGATTTCTCCTGTCTAACAACAACCAGAACGTTATTTCCGGCGTGACGATCAAGTCTGTCCCAAAATACCTCTCAATGAGCCCTCGTGGACTCGCGCCAAGGGCCCTATAGGTCTGCACTACATGACGTCACCAAAGTGTGGAAGTCCACAAGTCTTGTGGCCGTGTGCCATTTGGGACAGGGCCATTGTCTACATCTTGTCACTTCTTCTTGAGTCTCTCCTTCTTTCTGACTCCGGTTTGAACATAAAAGGCTAAAAGTTTTTGAAATTTACAGTGCATGTCTGTGTGAGGTAAAAGCTCCGCCCTCTGTGCCATGAGCAGCAGCTCATTTGCATTTAAAGCAGTGTTCTTCAACCCTGCTCATGAAGGACCCCCAGCACTGCACGTTTTCTTTGTCTCCCTAATCAAACACACCTGATTCAATTCATCAGCTCATTATCACATGGGTTAATGAGCTTATGAGTTGAATCAGGTGTGTTTGATTAGGGAGACAAAGAAAACGTGCAGTGCTGGGGGTCCTTCAGGAGCAGGGTTGAAGAACAAACACTGATTTAAAGGAACAGACACAAAAACTGTGCGTTTTTGCTCACCCTCAAAAAGTGACAATTTTAACATGCTGTATCTGTGGGATATTTTGAGCTAAAACTCATACACACTCTGGGAACATCAGTGACTTATTTTACATCTTATACCACCCCTTTAATGCGCAAACGCTGCCTGTAAAGTCATTGCCTGACTGTAAAAAAAAAATCCAACCTCTATTTTGTTAGATGAACTATTTTACTCTTTTTTTTTTTTTTTTTTTTATTCACTTGAATAATAAAATTTTCTGTGTTTGGTCAAAACTACTTAAGTTGAAAATCTCAAAAAAAGGTTTGCAGCTGGTTGCTTTAAGTTAACTCAACTTATTTTTTTACAGTAAAGGCAGCAAGCCAACATGTAAGCTGTCTAAGCTTTTGGATGCAGTCATCGGCTCCTTACCCTTTATTCTCTCTTTCTGTCTGTCCCTCAGGTAACATCTTTGTGGTGAGTTTGGCAGTGGCGGACCTGGTGGTGGCCATCTACCCATATCCACTGGTCCTGACCTCCATATTTAACCAGGGCTGGAACCTGGGATACATGCACTGCCAAATTAGCGGATTCCTGATGGGCGTCAGTGTAATCGGCTCCATTTTCAACATCACTGGCATCGCAATTAATCGCTACTGCTATATATGCCACAGCTTGAAGTATGACAAGCTCTACAGTGACAAAAACTCAGTCTGCTACGTACTGTTAATCTGGGCTTTGACGGTGCTCGCAATCGTGCCCAACTTGTTCGTGGGCTCCTTGCAGTATGACCCGCGGGTTTATTCCTGTACGTTCGAGCAGTCAGCGAGCTCGGCGTACACAATCGCCGTTGTCTTCTTCCATTTCATCCTTCCTATTATGATCGTCACCTACTGTTACCTACGAATTTGGGTTCTTGTCATACAGGTGCGTCGACGAGTCAAGCCTGACAATCGTCCCAAGCTCACGCCTCACGACATACGAAACTTCGTCACAATGTTTGTTGTTTTTGTGCTCTTTGCCGTGTGCTGGGCACCATTAAACTTCATCGGGCTGGCGGTAGCGATTTCTCCAGAGCGCGTGGTTCCTTTAATACCTGAATGGCTCTTTGTGGCAAGTTATTTCATGGCATACTTTAACAGTTGCCTCAATGCCATCGTCTATGGAGTGTTGAACCAAAACTTCCGTCGCGAATATAAGCGCATCGTGGTGTCAGTATGTACTGCGAGGATCTTTTTCGGGGAAAGTTCAAATGAAGCGCAAGAAAGACTCAAGAGCAAACCTTCGCCACTCATGACCAACAACAATCAGGTCAAGGTGGACTCTGTGTGAACAGCGTGAGTGTATGTGCGTGTGAGGTGAAGAGAACACAACTAAGCAAACTTGATTTAGAAGAAAAAAACAAAAAACTGATAACCAAATATGTTGTTAAGATGCAGCCCTGAAACTGTGATTTGTTGCCTCAACACAATTAAAACAAACAGGAAATTAATATCATTGTCTTTTATAAAGAACTTTTTTCATCATTGGTCAGACTCAGAAGTACTTGTATGTATGAATTTCTTGTTTTAATATTTACAGTGATTATATCAACAAATCTATATTATAAAACATACTTTGTGTAATGATTTTATATCAATATCTTTGTCTGAAAGAAAAAAAAAATGAAGGTGTGAGTGATAAATATGAAGTGCAACAGTCGGGTTCCGGAAGTATAAACTCTATTAATTTTCTCCAGGGAAATGCATTTGTAATGATATCAACTTTTAAATACAAACATGTTGTGAGCTCTGAGGTTGGTAAGCAATGGTACTGTATATGCTTTTGCTGAAGCCATCTGTTCGCATTATTTTGACTGATTTAAAAAAAATAATGTTTAACAGCTGAATTGTGAAAACTAAATTTCCCATGATGCTATACAGAAAATTCCACCAATCGGAAAATTGTAGCAATCAAATTGTGCCAAAAGAGCTCTGATGGGAAACATGTCAAGGGATTATGTAATTTGCAATGCTTAATGGGATTGTAGTTCTTTCCCTCAATAAAGCTGTTAAGTGCACTGTCTTGTATTGTCTTTTTGTCTGATTTTCAAGTACATGAGTACTTTCAAGTAAATAAAAAAGCAAAAAAAAAAAAAAAATAGCTGGTTGGCTTGGTCCATGGTTTAACGCTTTAACAAAGAATTGTTTCAAATCCCAATGGGAAAAATAAAAGGGTAAAATACTTCTGGAACCAACGCCGCTAAAAACGGGGGCACTGTTGCACTATTACTGTATATAAATATATATTGAGTGTGTTTCACTGATGTTGATAATTCAATGAAGAATGAATAACAACGTTGTCAAAATTATGCCATGAACATCAGCATATCTCTACAATGCCTGGCCACAAATGTGACCTAAACTTTACAAACACTCTACAAAAGAGGTTTACTGCGTTTCTACGGAGTTTACTGCTTTGAAATGACCTCACCTGGTTTGCCACTGTTACTCTCCATTGAGAAAGCAATACTCCTGGATTGCTGCTTTCCCACAATCCCCAGCAAATATTTTATCTTTTATGTTTTTTTTTTTTTTTAGCTTTATCTGTCTTTGTCTTTTTAAACTTTTATTCTCTCCCTCTATTTTTCTTTTTATCTGTCCCTCTCCACTCTTTGTATGCATGGATCTAATGACAAGTTCATATGCAAACTGAGTAAAAATGTTCAAATCAAAATGTTTGATGAATAAAAAATAAAATGATGGAATTTTATATATCTTGAATATGTGAGAATGATGTTATTATTTTTATTTTATTTTCTAGTAAAATTATTTAATCATTCTTAAAACAAGATTTTAAAAAAAGTAAAACAGCTAAAACAAGATAAAAGCTGCTTAAAAATTAAAATTTGTAGACGTTTTATTCCAGAGAATAAACCCTGAATGTGTACTTTTATGCCATTAGCAAAATAAATAAATAAATCTTGTTCTAACCATAAAATCTAACATTTTGAAAGTTTTTTTTCTCAGGTGCAGATATTTTTCTGGGGCAAAAAGCAGGCAGTATCATCAACACTCCAATAAAAGTATTAAAGTACAGTATTAGATTGAAGCTTATGCAATAGTTCTAGCTGAACGCCCTGTTGCTCGATAAAGAGAGAGAGAGAAACATGCTGTTGTGACATCACTCTGTGTAATCCAACCCAACTGAATAAACAAGTGCGTTAGAGCGAATGAACAACATAAAAATGCCAGGATTTACACTCCCCTCTAACAGAATTATGCACTAATCTGTACCTGTCCTGCCTTTATCGCCCTCTGCGACCAAGGGATTCATATCTATTTATAAAAATAACTGAACACTTTATGTGGAAGGAGGGGTGATTTATTCTGACCCCATCCAGGTGTGGTTATGGTTGGAACATAATAGGTGGTCAATTTTGTGGAAGCTATCATTCACAGTGTATGGATTTTTTTTTGGTACGAACAGCAATTTTAAGTTTAATGAATTTGTGTTGATTTGCTGTTTCTTGTTCGTGAGACAGAGATTTTAGCGCCGGACGCAGGCTGATCAGGGTTTAGGCTGTTGTAATATGATGATATCAGAGCTGATTCAAAAATAGTCCATTTAATTTGAGGTGATTTGCAGATGAGCAGGCCTTGGCTTCCCAGACACAGATTAAGAATATTCCTAGACTGCAAAGCATTTCCAGTGGAGAATCACCTGTGATAGAGTTATTTGACCTAACTGCAGTGAATATGTATATGGGTTTAGTTTTGCGTATTGCCACTAAAGAACACATAAATATTAAAATCTTCTCAGCGTGAGAATCATCTGTATCTTGTGGATTGTCATTGTAATCTTGCAAAAAAAGAAAAAGAAAAGGGTAGCCTATATATCAGCCAACAAGTCTAGATTCCAATTCTTTTAATTTGTGCTGGAACTGGAACTGTGTGGATCTGAATCCAGCATCCCCAGGATTGGGTCCAGAACCTACTTTTACCTTTGCATGAACTAATACTAACTTCAAACTACTACTAACTTCAAACTACTTTAAAATTAATTCAAACTTTTTGGTCCAAACTTTCTCAAGCCAACTTAAAGTTTGTCTCGACGAACTTTTTAATCTACCTTTGCATGAAATTCTCTGGTACAAAAACCCAATGAAAGCATGCAGGGATAACCATAGCCCTGTGTAAATGTACAGTAAACTCATGTTGAAAACAACAACAACAACAACCTGGGGCACAATATGTGTAGTTATGCACGGATTGGTCTATCACTCAACCAACAATTTGCTGGTTCTTAAAGGGATAGTTGACCCAAAAAGGAAAATTCTGTCATTAATTACTCACCCTTCTTACTCCCTCATGTACTCACCGTCATGTCTTTCCAAACCCGTAAGACTTTCGTTCATATTTGGAACACAAATAAAGATCTTTTTGATGAAATCTGAGAGCTTTCTGTCCCTCCATAGACAGCTACGCAACTACCACTTTGACGCTTCAAAAAGTTCATAAAGAGATCGTAAAACGAATCCATATGAATTGAACGGTTTAGTCCAAATTTTCTTGATCACTTAACAGATTTAATTTAGGCTTTTATTTACATATAAACACTGATCAGCTAACATAAACAGAAGCTTAACCGAACGCGCAAGCACAAACCTCATTGGTTCTTGCAGAAGCTCAAACGTGCTGCGTAACACATGAGAATGAACCTCGTTGGTTCTCGCACGTCAAGCGAACATGCTTGAGCTTCTGTTTATCATAACTGATGTGTGCGTTGAGGAATGTTTACATGTGAATAAAAGCCTAGATTCAATCTGTTCATCATATAAAGCGATTAAGTCTCTTCAGAAAATATGGACTAAACCACTCAATTCATTTTAGTTTTCTGATTTCTTTATGAACTTTTTAAAGCTTCAAATTGGTAGGTACATAGCTGTCAATGGAGGGATAGAAAGCTCTCAGATTTCATCAAAAAGATTTTGTGTTCCAAAGACGAACGAAAGTCTTATGGGTTTAGAACGACATGAGGGTGAGTAATTTTTGGGTGAACTATCCCTTTAATTCACACTTGTGGACCTAAGGAGGTCTATAATACTTTGAAAATAAATTGCTCAGCTGGTGAGTTGAAATCTACTGTCTTTGTTTAGGGCACTTAGTTTTGCAACCATTTTTTTTAGCCAATCACTTGAGCTGTAAAAATGCCACGTGATCAATGGTGTGATCCAACTTTTACCGAGACATGAAGTCGGACACTTTCTGCTTCCTGCTACGCTCATGCAGTGCACTGTATCACAGATGAAGTGGATTGGAAACAATATTTGTCAAATACACAGATGTTTTCATGTAGCAACAGAAACACTTTTCATTTAATATTTTATGTATTGCTTAATATCTATCAGATCTATCTATCCAAGTTTTACAAGAAGTTTTATTCCAAAATAAGCCAGTTTTATTTGAAAAAACATGACAATATAACACTAGGTTACATGAATGGAGTTTTTACTGTTATAAAAACATGGATTTGTGAGCATTAGTGTAATTGAAGGTGTCAGAATAAAAACAAAATGCACGTCATCGTTGTCATCAGTGAGTCTATTGTGAAACAGTGTCATCATCAGAGCTTGTGCAGTCACACACACCAGCTGACTGCCCTCGAATCACTCTTGCAGTACTTTGATGGCATACGTCACAGTGACACTGCTTTCAAGTCAGAAGCCAATCTGAAGCCGCAGGAATATGACATTACTACAACGCTGATTGCCTGATGGCACAATAAAAATGCCTCTAATCCCACAAACCCAAGCTGAATGAATATCTTGATCCGTGATATGAAAGGCAGCAGACAGGTAAAAATAAATGTCAATGAATTTATGCTTTTATAAAAGAGCCCTCCAAAAATCAGCACAAGTAAAACATCCAATATAGCATACTGAAAGATTTTACACAGTCAGAATACAGATCTAGGCTTGAATGGCTGAAAGATGCTTTCTGGATCCAAATAGTGAAGTTATAAAATCTGCCATCAGGGGCAAAGTGGTCCATAACCGGCCAAACTCCATTGGAAAATGATGGACCAAAGACAACTCTCAAGAGAAATACAGAGCAAACAACTTGCATTGATTCATTGCTTCTTTGTTCTTTGTTCTAAGTGACAGCACTATTTCAACACACCAGTTAAACACACTCTTTTTTTTTTAAATACATTCTATAACCTCCCGCCCAAGATCCATACTTCTTGTTCTGGGATTTCATGTTTATGAATAAAGCACTGGGTGTAGGGATTTACTTTCTTGAAACCTAATACATAGAGGGTTGCCAAGAACTGTAAATACTCAGGTACAATGTGATGTGCTGCACTTCATTGTGCAGTTTAAATTATGGGATGCCAGAAATATAATATTTAAGTATATACACTACCGGTCAAAAGTTTGGAATAACCATTCTCTTATCCTTATGAATTCTCTTATCCTGAATTTTCAGCAGCCGTCACTCCAGTCTTCAGTCTCACGTGATCCCATGTTGATTTTGGTGCTCAAGTAACATTTCTTATTATTATTAATGTTGAAAGCAGTTGTCCCAGCAAACACAGAACGTTGGCACAGCTTACCCAACCTTCTAACAACATTTTAACAACATGGCCACAAGGTTGCTATAACTACGTTGTGTGGTGAAGGTTGTTACAGCGTTGTCACAATGTTCACTTTTCAGGGCCATTGCTTAAGGTTGTGACAAGGGTGCCTGGACAACCACTTGACCACATTATGTATACTCGTCACTGCACTTTTCTATCCTCACAAACCCTTAGACCTGGTTTAACCTGGTTTCTGTCTGAGACACAGCAATACAGACTTTTACATGAGGCAAAGGAAAATCTCCAACACTATTTAGTCTCATTCGTTTCTTTGCTCCTCTGGATTTGTTGATGTTTCCTGGACTGATTCCGGTTATCGGCCTTTATCGCCCGGCTTTCGACTACGCTCCCCTGTCTGTCATGTACAGAACCCAGTTTTGTTCATTAAAAGTTCTGATCTGCCTTTGCTTTTTATGTTTTATTTATTATACTTAAAATCAATTTGTATATTCATTTATTTAGTTGTTTTTTTTCCACAAATGTATGACTTTTGGAAGTGCAATTTGATTAGGTATCATGCAGTTTTAATAAAGTTGAATTAATGTAACCTTCTGTCATTTTTACTCTTCAAAGTGTACACTTGCAGGTGTTGGTTATAATTAGGCTAATTTACTGATAGGTCCATTAAATAATAATAAGGATACACAATATTTAAAAAGTACATAAGTTAATTATCTAACATCTGAATAATTATGCTAAATGGAGGATATCTATATCTAGCATTAAAAAAATAATAATTGTCAGAAGAACGTCGTCTCTCAGTTTCTGAATGCCGCGCAACAGATGTTGCATCTAACAATTCTACGTTGTTACAATGTTGCAAGCACGTAGACAGCGACATTACCATAGTAGAGATGCAACTTGCCACAGACGTTGCCACAACGTAAATGTGTTTGCCTGGGGTGCTGCTTCATACTTTTGTGGAAACCATGTTACACTATCATTGTTTAATCATAAACAAAAGTTTAGGGTATCAGATTTTTTTTTTAAAGAAATTAATACTTTTATTCAGCAAGGATGCATTAAATTAATCAAAAGTGACAGTTAAGACATTTGGGCTATGTTTTAAAAGATTTTGTTTTTCTTTTTAGCACTGATAATAGTAAGAACCATTAATAATAGTTAAGGACCAATAATAATTGAGCACCAGTGTGGCGACATGCCACGAGGTCGAGGGCCTTGGGAGGACGGTGCGAGGCCTCGTCGTGCTAGCCACAACCAGCAAATTAGAATGATTTCTTAGGGATCACGTGACACTGAAGACTGGAGTAATGACAGCTGAAAATTAAGCTTTGTCGTCACAGGAAAAGGTTACATTTTAAAATGTATTCAAATAGAAAACAAAATTTGTTTACATCGCCTTATCTTATAATAAGCGTATTGTATGTTTCATACACGGCAAAAATTTTAACCAAAATTCCAGAATCGTCAGCAAGCTGACTATCTAGATATGTTTAGATTAAATGGGACGCTAAATATAATTTTGGCTTTAATAAGACTTTCCCAATAAAGAATAAATCTGGTGTCCTCCATGATTCATTATCTTTTGACAACAAAGAATTTGAATGTTAATCAAGACTTCAGAAGTGGGGGGTAGGAAATTTCCGATAGCACGTGAAGGCAGCATACAGTAAGTCACAGCTGAATTGAATGAGATGTGAAACGAGTCACATGACAGGGCATGAATCATCCAGATTGGATGTTGTTGCTTAGTGGCAGCCATGTTGAGTTGTGATCAAACGTTCACACAGACACAAATGACCTGAGATCTTGACAGATGAGTAATGTGAGTACTGGCAGATTAATTAAGATGCACATTATTTAGCCACACTTTCAGTTCACCAAGAGAGTCAAGTCACCTTTACATAGCGCTTTATACAGTACAGATTGAAAAAGCAGATTTACAGTGATGAAAGGAAAATGAGAGATGCAAATAGAGTTCCTTTTGGCTGAACAGTGGCTCTAAAAGAAAATAATGTCATTGTTCAGCTGAAGTCAATTCAGAGTTGATTCAGTTCTATTGTAAAGATAATCAATTATTAAATTAGTTCATTTCATCTATAAAGCAGTTCTGCAATAAAACAGTGATATCGTCGTCCAGCTCAGTTCAGTTCTCATCCAATTATAGTGTCAGTGCAGTCAGATCAATAATATTGTTGAATGTATGTCTCCAGATATGTGTATATTATTTTTTTCAGCTGTATGTAATTCTAAGGCCTTCACATCACATAAATGAAGAGTTAACAGCAAGTGTTGTGATTTCACAATGACAAAATTTCTCTGCAGACCTAGAAAAAAGTAGTGATTTCTGTGTTATTACATCCAATATTTCTTTTAATTATGTCCATAAATATTAAATGGTTAAAGGGAGTGGGCCATTGAGAATTTATAAACAGAAATCTTATAGACATGAAGAGGTAGATCACATCTAAATTAATCTACGTGTGAGTAAAACCCCAAAGTGTAGCTATAAATGGCTTAAATAATTGATTTAGTCAGATTTACTGTACATAATTGTCTTTTTTTTCTTCAAATGGGTGCATACTTCTCTCCATTATTTTATATTATTCATAAAAGCATAATGAAATAGATGTACTGGTAAATAGGTTTACATTGCATTGTAAATGTGTTTTCTGATTAATTTAATGCTCTCTGCCATAAAAAAACCCCAGCACCACACTGCTGAAGTATGCAGTGTGAATTCTGTAAGCTATTAATATTTAAATATTAAAATAAATTAATATACACTGCTTATGTTAATTTTGCAAGCGGTGTGAAACAGGCCTAAGAGATTGTTTTCTATGCAGTCTATAAATTTATACAATTAAGCACAGTAAGTGTTTTTATTGGGATTTAACTAATGAATTAATTTGCCTTTAAATGCAGCTACATATGGAGTAAATTGTACAGCCAACATATTGTACTACCTTGTGGAGTCTGCATGTGTTGTGTGCACGCATGACTTATTACGCCCACATTTTGCCTTAAGCCTGTAAAAAATATACAGTAGAGTGACAGATTGAGCCAGGCGATGCCAGTGATTGCCAATACATGTTGTGCATTTTTATATTATTTTCTTTTATTTCTTGTTTTTCTTTTTGTCCTGCATTCTTCCAGCAATTCACCCACACACCATCAACCAAGTGAATGCTATCTGGGCTTCATCGCTCTCAGTGGTGAAGATGGATCGCATCCATAGAGATGAAGAGTGGGAGAGAAAGTATGGGTGAGAGCTTGAATACTGTGAGGTCAAGCATAGACTAAAACAGATATGTGAAAATTTGCATGTCAAACCAGGAGTTCACTTAATTGCTCAATCCTTTAGTAATTTCACTTCAAATGGTGAAAGAGCTGACAGACCCCTTTGATATCTGACTTTAAACATCTGCTTTCCTCTTGTTCTGTACGTGTCTCTAACCGGTTCTCTCTCTCTCTCTCTCTCTCTCTCTCTCTCTCTCTCTCTCTCTCTCTCTCTCTCTCTCTCTCTCTCTCTCTCTCTCTCTCTCTCTCTCTCTCCTCTTTTTTTTTTTTTGTCTGACTGCAAAAGAAATGTACATCTTAGATTTTAGTCCATGGGCAAGATCTCTAAGTAAGGAAAGGAGTTTTATATCCTTGAGAAATGGACACATCCTATTGCAGTATACAAAAAAAAAAAAAAAAAATTGCTGCATAGCTTATTATCTAGCATTTTTTTCCCCCTGTGGAGTGGGAAACCATATAATATTAAATCTCCAGTAAGATGTTTGGACTTGTGACCATATTTTCTTCCCTTCAAGTGCATATGGGAAGCTTGTACCTCTGAGTCAGGCTTTCGTTATTACAACATCACACAAGCTGGAAACTAGAAGTTTAAACAAAACAAAAGAATGTTATTGTGCACAAAACCCCAAATAATTACACCTGAATGCAAAAATGATACAACTGATTAATTTCTATAACTTATATATGGTATAAACTAAATGTTTTTTGTTACATAAAGCAAAGAGTGAAAGTTGAGTGATTAACTTCACACCATTTTTTACTACGGACTTGCTTTCCACTCTCTGATCTCTATATGTTAAGTTGTATATTACTGTACATTATATTACATTACATTATATTATAGATCAGAGTTTCAAACTGACATGCCCATTCCAATGACGCAGCTTGTTTTTTTATTTGTAAATACGACTTCACTTGGACATTGATGTGCTCAGAACTCGTAATTATGATTATTCCAATGGCTTCTTGAACAAGAATAATAATGACGGGACTTGATTTTGTCCATTTGGAATTGATTGGATTGTTGAGTCAACATTGTTTGCTATTTGCTGTGATCATTTTATCTGAGTGACAGGTTGCTGGATTGATTCTTGTCTAGCTATTGCACAACCCTATTGCCCACTCCTCCATCCAGTTTACACATCATCAGAGAAGACATTGAGAGGTGGCAGACCTAAAAAAAATAATGATATGATAATGACATCATCTGTCAGCTTACCACATGCGTGCAATTTTTTTTTGCAAACCCCATCACTCCGCCAAGTGATGCAGGACAGGTCTGATAGACGCTTATGAATATGCAACTAGAGAGATCTCAGGAGAGATGGCCCCACAACTTCGAACTGGGCTGCACCCTTCTAAACAAATATTTGCATATTCATAAATATTTCAGTACTGACCTAGAACTAGATGTTGCATTTTGTAGAGATTCTGAGAAGACCCATTATACCAAACAGATGCATGAGCAGCAAAATGAATAATAATTGAAAAATGAATAATTGAAGCAGCTGCACTCTTTACCAGTTTTAACCCAAAACATTTCAGAATAAAAGAAAAAGAAGGTATTTATCCGTCATGAATAACCACATGAGGACAGCTGGCCATCTATCACCCTGGTGTGGCTGGAAACATTCTGCAGGCTGCATATAGATTAGGATTAGGAAATCCCAGAGTGAAGCGGATATTAATCCCTACTGGAATGAAAGTGTCTTGTTAATCACTTACTGATGACAGAGATAAAGTGATCTAATATGGAAAAATGACATGGAAATATGACAGCTCAAGCAACATGATTCTCTAGTGATAATGTGTGGAAAATAGGATGGAGTGCATACAATTACGAAATGTTATCTTGTCTGTTTTTATTTAAATTAGGCTATGATCTATCCATCACGTGCTTTGAGGTCATCAAGGTCAACCTGATGCAGCACATTCCTTACTGTATCACAGGGCCATGCAGCTGATATCAGCTTTGACCTCCCCTTGACTGTATTCCTGAGGAAAATCCGCAGCATTCTCTATCTGATTTCGGAGAACTAACTCTCTGTGCATAAAAGCTATGCAGGTAGGGCTTTCCCTCCTGCTATTTTAAACAGGATCTACATTCGCTATTGACGTGGGGAAGGGTCACCTCTGCATGGAGTATTGACCTTTTTACTTAACATGATTAGTGCTCTGTCAGTCTATGCACATCAAATAAAGGGGTCATGGAACAAAACAGGGGTCATGGAACAAAAAACAGAGAAAGTTCAGTTTTTTTTTTTTTTAAATCTCATAAGCACAATTTTTCTCTCAAAGCGGTTTTACCCAACCAGATTCACCCGTTGACTTTGAGGATGGAGACGGCAAGTCAGCAGATTTTGCCCCAAGCTTTATGGCAGATGAAAGCACAGCTCTGATGCAAGAGGACAGGAGGACCTCTGATATCTGCTTTTCACTCAAACTCGCCAGACTTTGCCCCTGATAAAACGAGGCTAGTTTTAAAACATTATATGGTTAACATAATGTTTTAATATGCTCCATTTTTGACAGAAAAACTGACACCAAACAAACATTAAGTAAATTCCTCTATAGTTCTATCGATGCTTTCTTGAGTTTTAATTGGCACATGAAGAAATCCTGGGTCGGCCATAGGGTCCCCAGAGAGTGTGTATTGATGATTGTATTGAGAGAATTGAGAAAAGCTAAGATTTGATCATCTATATTGACAATGATTTAATCTGCCATTATGTTCCATTACCAATGACATAAAATATTTTTTACATTTTCATAAAAAAACTAATTCTGTATGATTTATAAGCTTGTTTCCTCATGAGGTCCACACGGTGACAGAAATCCCCATGAGTCTGTGTGCATTAATGTTGAAGTCCCCACCGGGATACTCACACACACACACACACACACACACACACGCACACGCACACACACACGCACACACACACACACACACACACACACACACACACACACACACACACACACACACACACACACACACACACACACACACACACACACACTCACACTCACACTCACACTCACACTCACACTCACACACTCTCCTCCTAGTCCCTGTCTTGAACATTTGTGCCAGAGCTGAATTTTACTCCACTGGATCTGTTCTACTTCACTGGGCTCCTTACACTCACTACAGACCTTGGCTGAATTAAATCTTATAATTTTCAGGCCAGTTCACTTTTCTAGTCATCCAAATCTAATTTCCCTTTTCTCTTTTTCTTTCATTCTTTCTTTCTTTCTCTTCGTCTTTCTCCTTGCAACCATAAACATACTGTTCAAAAGTTCAGGGTCGGTTAAAAATGTTTTTGCAAGAAGTCTCTTATGCTCACACAGGGCGAATTTGTTTGATGAAAAATAATGTAAAAAAAGTCATATTGTGAAATATTATTACAATTTAAAACAGATGTTTTCTATTTTAATATATTTAAAAATGTGATTTATTCCTGTGATGGCAAAGCTGATTTTTCAGCAGTAATTGCTCCAATCTTCAGTGTCACATGATCCTTAAGAAATCATTCTGATATGCTGATTTGCAGCTCAAGAAACATTTCTTATTATCACAGTTGAAACAGCTGTGCTGTGTAATATTTTGTGGAAACTATGAGTCAAGTATATTTGTATAGCGCTTTTCACAATACAGATTGTATCAAAGCAGCTTCACAGTATTAAATTAAAATAATAGGCCTACAACAAGGTTTGTTTCTAGTGAAATTTATTGATTGATAAAATTAAATTAAATATTCCCAAAATATCCCCAACTGAGCAAGCCAAAGGCAACAGTGGCAAGGAACCGAAAAAACTCCATCAGGTGACCTAATGGTGAGCTGAAACTCCATCAGGTGACCTAATGGAGAAAAAAAACCTTGGGTGAACCCAGGCTCAGTCGGGGGCCAGTTCTCCTCTGGCGTCTATGAACTAGAGGCCGGATTGTAGTTTGAACGGTAAGATTAAGAATATTATATGAATGCCTGGCTGAAGAGATGCGTCTTTAATCTAGTTTTAAACTGGGAGAGCGAGTCTGAGCAACGAACAGTATCAGGAAGGCTATTCCAGAGTTTTGGAGCTAAATGTGAAAATGCTCTCCCTCCTTTTGTGGATCTGGATATCCTAGGTATGACCAAAAGCCTCGAATTTAGTGATCTTAAAGAGCGCGATGGATTATAGGGCGATAGAAGATCCGTTAAATAGACTGGAGCTAAGCCGTTTAGGGCTTTATAAGTCAGTAGCAATACCTTGTAATTAATACGGAACTTTATAGGTAACCAATGTAGTGATGATAAAATCGGTGTTATATGATCATATTTTCTTGATCTAGTAAGAACTCTAGCGGCTGCATTTTGGACTAACTGTAGCTTGTTTATTGAGGATGCAGGACAACCGGCTAATAAAGCATTACAGTAATCTAGTCTCAAGGTCATGAATGCATGAACTAACTTTTCTGCATCAGAAACTGATAGCATATTACGTAGCTTAGCAATGTTTCTAAGGTGGAAAAAGGCTGTTCTTGTAACATATGAAATATGATTTTCAAAAGACAGGTTGCAATCTAGTATAACACCCAGGTCTTTTACTGTAGAGGATAATGTAACAGGACATCCTACTATGTTAAAGTTGTATTGTGAGAGGTTTTGTGGGCGTTTTTTTTTAACCGATAAGTAGTACCTCTGTCTTGTCTGAATTTAATAAAAGAAAATTACGCGTCATCCAAACTTTTATATCTTTAATACACTGTCAATTTGGATAATTTAGCGTTTTCATCCGGCCGTGATGAAATATATATTTGAGTGTCATCAGCATAACAATGGAAACTAATTCCAATTGATATGATACATTTTTGCCTGCATTACTTTGAAATAGAAATCATTTGTAACAATTTAATTACATCAATTTAATGTGCCCTTGCTTATGTAATTTTCTCTTTAAAAAAACAAAAAACAAAAAGAAACAAACAGTTTTTTTGAATGGTAGTGTACTCTACTCAAATGTGCAGACATGGCATCCTGTTGTACTTAACACACATTACAGTAAACCTCATTACTAAAGAGAGCAATAGTTAGCTTCAGATGTCTGAGCTGTTATGTGTTGTTTTGGTAGCTAGATAAAGCAAGCTGACAATTCAATTTAAATAACTCTTGTTCCACCATGACCTCAGGTGACCTGAAAGAGAAAAACTGACAGTAGAAGAAAACATACTTTGCCTGTGGCAAAGCTGAGACTCATGCTTGCGTTTTTAATAATAATAAAAAAAAAAATATATAATGCAGTGCATTTTTGTTTTTACAATGGAGCAATTTTGTTTCACAATAGCTGACACAGCACAAGCCTGATTTCAAATGTTGAATTGATTTCACAACAAAGACAAGTAAACAGTCAAAAAAAAAAAAAAAAAAAAAAAAGATTTACAAGCGGTAGCACAAATAAATACAATAGAATAAAGATATATTAAAAAATGCTTTTTTCTTTCTTCTTTAGGTAGGTCTAACTAGTATTGAGGTATGAAATACTAAAGAAATTTCATAAGGAATCAACTGTAAAATAATACTGGATAGTCTTCTGGGAAAAAAATAAATTCAGATTAATCCTTATAATTAAAATTACAAAAGTTATTTATTCAAGAGCAGTGAGTGTCATTAAAGCTACACTGTGTAATTTTTTAGTTGATTCTTAGCAAAAAACACTTAGTTCTTTCAAAAATATATGTGCTCATTAATGTATATTTACTTCTTTCAAGTAATAAAGTATTCTCTTAAGTTTATAATCTGCCATTGAAAGTACATACGGGTAAGGGGTTCGTATGCCGGTCGCCATGTTGCCCCTCCATCTTGAAACTACATTAGCCAAAGAGGGACATGCCTGTAAATTCAAGCTTCGCCTTTTGCGTTTTTCACTCAGTGACACCGTGACGAATGCGAGGGGGAGATTACTCGCGAGCTCGCGAGTGCCGGCAGATTTGAAAGATAGTGTGGTGTGTGTGTGTGTGTGTGCGTGCATGCGTACGTGCGTACTCACATTTGAAAGAGAGAATTAAAACGTCAACGCGACAGACAAATCAGCAAGACCATAGTCAATATTGGAGTAACTTTTCCCAGATGGAAAGAGCTCATGAGGAGAAAATATTTTAAAACGGACGCCGAGGTTGCCTGCTTTCTTCTCGACAGGTAATTCAGCCTGTTGTAATTCATTTGTGTAAATTCGAAGTTTTATAGTTGCTCGTCTAACCATAGCATGGTTGTGCATAACGCCAGAATGACCTTTAGTATAACTTCATCCTCGCGTCAATGGTGAAAAAGTATTGTTTACCTTGTAACATAAATCTGTGCTGCGACAGATCACAGGTGATGAATAGTTTTAAAGGTGCAATTTTTTAAGCTATATAAAAAAAGGACACTGTAAATTTTAGTTATTTTTAATTGCTTTTACTTTGTACACATTGTAACATTAGCCTAATCTGATTATGCTGGGATAGCCGATTCCAAGGGTGACGTTTACCTCCTGACATCTGTCCTGTAGTTTTATTCATTTTAGACATATTGTTTATTATTGTCATGGACGATGTGATAACTGGAAGCCATGTTAATATTGGAATAATACGGCCACCGTAGGAGTTAAAACGCTCTCGGAATTGAGAGGAACAGAAACTAATTTTCACTGGGTAGTCATATACAATTTCACCGCTAGATGGGGGTAAAAATCACACAGTGTAGCTTTAATGTTAATGTTAATGTTGGAATATCGCATAAAACATTTGCGAATAAAGCACTGTTTCCATCCAGTCCCTGATAAACTGGCGATAAATATCACTAAGAAAAATGGAAGTTGATGTAGGACAATCCACTATATATAATATGTTACTCCTCAGAGCGTGCAGACAAAATGCAATAAACGTGGTCATGTTAACTTGCTTTCTGAGGAAGATGCCTGCTGTTTACAAACCCAGTTGTGTAAGACAGTTCTGGGAGGTAATTATACCGAACCACTTTGACGACCGTCATTGTTTAGGCATTTCAGAACAACCAAAACAACATTTCAGATGCTGTGCAACGAGATAAGACTTCTGGTTGGCCCAATTATGCCGTCCCATCGCAAAGCAATATTCATTTTTTAATGCGCATTGAGGAATTTGTTCGATAAATGTGTTTCCATCTTAGTTTATACAAATGTTTTCTTAACGGATACAATTTTTTGAATTTTAGAATTCAAGCACATCTTGGTTTTAACATACAGTGTTTTTTTAATGCGATATCCCAAATGGCGCATACAAATATGTGGATGGAAACATAGCTATTGACAGACATCACAGCAGCAGGTTTATTAGGCTTCTGTCACTTTAAGATCTGAAGCACATGACACTGTTCTGACACATATCCCATGGTCTCACAACTCTTTACAGTCATTTAAGACTTTATTTAACTCATTTAAGACTGTGCTTACGAGGATACTCAACAAAACAGGCATTTTGGCATAATTTTGTGTTTTTGTCCATTCAAGTGTGAAAGAGTGGCTTTCTGTGTGCATGAGTCCTGTGTGTGTCTGGAGATTCATAGACAGCGTGCCAGTACAGATTGAAGTTCTTTTTTTTTCGTATCACGTTTGAATGGCTTAATAGCAGTTGAAGGAATGATAGCGTGATCATTTAGGCTACTGTAGCGCATCCAAAAAAAAAGCGCTGTGCCTATGCTCTTTCCCCTGTTGAAAGCGCATAGGCATGCACGCGTCGGAACTGGACCTTGGAAGAAGGTCGCCTGCTCTGATGAGTTCAGTTTTCTTTGACATCATGTGGACGACCGTGTTTGTGTACTCAGTTTACCTGGGGAAGTGATGGCACCACGATGCACTTTGGGACGTTGACAAGCCGGTGGAGAGAGAGTGATGCTCTGGCTAATCTTCTGCTGGCAAACCCTGGGTCCGACCATGTGGACTTAAGTTTGACATGTGCCACCTACCTAAACATTGTTGTAGACCAGGCACACCCCTTCATGGCAATGGTGCCTCTTTCCGCAGGATAATGCACCCTGCCACACTGCACACATTGTTCAGGAATGGTTTGAGGAACATGCTGAAGAGTTCAAGGTGTTGCCCTGGCCTCCAAATTGCCCCAGATCTCAATTCAGTTGAGCATGGGATGTGCTAGACCAACAAGTTTGATCCACGGCAGCTCCACCTAAGAACTTACCTAACCACTTGAAGGATCTACTGCTAACTTGTTGGTGCCAGATACCACAAGACACCTTCAGGGGTCTTGTAGGGTCCGTGCCTTGGCGGGTCGGCGCTGTTTTGACACTACAAAGAGGACCAACAGCTCATAAGGCAGTTGGTCATAATATTTTGGCTCATCACCAAATAGGCGACAGGGCCTTAATTAGGCAATCAATAAGCTAGTCTGGAACCAAATGCTATTACATGTAATGTTACTTATTTGTATTTTTTTTTTACAGCAGTGATTTTAATTCTAATTAAACCATTTATGTCAACATTATGACATAATTTTAAATGTTGGATATGGGTGATTAGGATACAGTTGACTACTGATATTTGGTGCTATGTTTATTTTGTTTGCAACAAAATGCTATTTGTTTGTTTTGTTCATTTTTTTTTTCCTACTCCATTAGTATATTTTGAAACCATGTGGGCCAGTGTCACCCTGCTCCTTATTAAAGCTGAACTCATTCCAACTCATTCTGCTAGGCCTGCTGCTTCTTTTAAAGGACTGCATCATTTGATGAATGAATCCAGTTCATTAGAGGATTGCAGTAATACTCTGTCATTAAAATTAAGTGGACAAGTACACCCCCATGAGATTTACCATTGAAGATTTTCTGGTATCAACATGTTCTGCTGGGGCATTAAATAAGTGTGTATCTAAGCCGTGTTGGTTAACTAAATCCTTCACATTCAGGCACTGGCATCTGTGAATGCACACACACACACCTCCTTTTTAGCCTACATTATCCCTTCTAATCATTTTGTGGGTTTTCAGCTGTCCTCTATGTTTAGCTTCTCTCATTCTGTGCGTCACAAAACAACCTAATGCCATTTTCAATCCAGTCAGGATCAATACACATTAATACCGCCCATCTCTCAACCAAAAGAGTCAGACTGCCAATTTCTGCCCTTGTAGTTGAAGGTCAACATTTCTTCAATTTGAAAACCATTTATTGCTTCTGTTCGGACAGCGAAGAGGCACCGCATAAGTACTGCTCTTCATCTTGAAGGCCTTTTCATATCATCAACATATTCTGATCTAATGAACAAACTAGACTAGTGTAGCAAGGAATAGTTGGATATTTCTTTTGAAGGCCCTGTCATAACTTACACTTATAGAGGTATATATTATCTCTCCTGACCTGGATTCCCAGGAACGTCTTTTTACAATGAGATGCCAGACAGACCTGCTTGGTAAGAAAAGATAAAGGAATTTGATGAACAGGGTTTGTAGAATTGCATGAGATGAAGGGCAGAGGGAATTATGGGACAAAGATAGGAGAGCATTTCATAATTAAAGGAATGTTCAGGGTTGTGAACAAATTATCCATATTTTGTTGTTTAGCCTACTATAGACAATAATTAACTCATCCTTGAATTTGCATTTACAATGCATGGGCCCTTTTCACATTTCCGGTGTTCTCAGAAGCAGAAGTCATCATAGTTTTAAATTTATAGTGGTGAACGGGAACTACAAAAAATAATAATTTTGCATTCCCATTTGCCTCGATAGAAAAAGACAAAAAAAAACCAAAAAAAACAACCCACAATAGCGTTTCTATAAATTTTTAAAAAAGGAAAAAAAATGCAAGAGATTGATTACGCAACCGACCTAGTCGAGACCAGACAAAGAGAGTGTGGCGTGCAGGCTTAAAGCTACACTGTGTAGGATTTACTCCCATCTAGCGGTGAAATTGTATATGACTACCAACTGAATATTACTTTCTAGCCCCTCCCATTCCGAGGGCGTTTTAACTCCTATGGTGGCCGTATTATTTAAAATCTACCGGCAGTCGCGAGTTATCTCCCTCTCGCATTCGTCTCGGTGCCACTGAGTGTAAAAACGCGAAAATCGAAGCTTGAATTTCCAGGTATGTCCCTCTTTGTCTAATGTATTTTCAAGATGGAGGCGCAACATGGCTTCCGCCATTCGAGCGACTCGCTCGTATGTATTCTAAATGGCAGATTCTACACTTACGAGTATACTTAATTAGTTGGTTGAAGTGATTACACATTAATGAGAACGTATAATTTTGAAAGAACAAAGTGTTTTTTGCTAAAAATCAACTTAAAATATTGCACAGTGTAGCTTTAAATGCGGTGCTAATTATGCTGGTGTGAAGGTGGAGCTTGGCATGTGACAATAATGTTTAAGGTGCTGTTTACACAACACCATTTTCAACCAAAAAACATAAAACTTTGTATGCATTTTTGGCCATTTATTTACATGACAACGGCGTTTTGGGTGGCTGAAAACACACACTTTTGAAAATTGGTTTCAAAGTGCAAGTTTTTGAAAACAGTCTGCGTGTAAAAAACAAAAAACAAAAACACAAATCTCTGAAAACGATGACGTCATGCACATGTGTATTACATGTTCAATCTATGGTGTTTCATCGCCATCTAATGGCCTGGTAGCAGAATACAGCGTTTTTTGGTAATTTTTGCGGATCCATGGTTTCGTCTGTACGAGGAAAACTCAAAGAAAAAACTTCTGTTTTAAGCATATCATATTGTTGTGTAAATGTACCCTAAGTCTCATAGATATTTTCAAAACAGTGTATATTTCCTGTAGAATACAGTAAAGAAATTTTGTGTAAAAATATTGAGCTGAACATGTATTTAACCAAGAAAATTCCTGTAGGATCAAACTTCAGATAGGCCTATAGATATTTATGTTGAAATAAATAGAGAGAAACATGAGTGTGTTTGCATTTTCAGGTTGTCCCATTATTATTGCAAAGATTTCAATGTCAGGATTTATAAACCTGGGGTGGGTTTCCCGAAAGCATCGTTGGCCAACTATGGTCGCAAGTTCCGTCGTTACCAATAGAGTTCAATGGACATTGCGATGAACTTGCGACCATAGTTGGCCAACGATGCTTTCGGGAAACGCACCCCTGGGTGACTAAACTTTAAAAAAAACTGACAGTAACGTGATTCAAAGCGCAGCAGTAAGACTATCTCAGTGCCAAAGTAAATCTGAGAGTTGCTTGGGGTGCTGATTATAATTCTAGTAATGGAATAATTCCAGCATTTCTTCTTGCAGAGACCTGACATGACACAAGTGAATCAGACATGGCACAACTGTCATGCTAAGTGTCATTTAAAGGCACAATATGTAACTTTTTTGCTTTAAAAATAGCAAAAATCACTTTATCTATGTTATATATATTTTTTAGTTGTGTACTTACATTATCCCGACTGTTTCCAACAACTTTCAAACCAGGAGAAATTTGTAATTTAATTCGAAGACGCGTCACGTTTCTTTATTTCCGTTTTGTCGCCGTCAATGGCGTCATATCCGCGTTGTCCCTGGTTTCCGCTCGTACTGCCATAGCAACCACAGCCCTTTGATAGTAACCAAGGCAACAGACGTGGACAACTGTGTAGTTCGCAATGTCTATTTGCACGCTGTTGTTGTTTCGTTCAAACATTATGGACCATGGCAAGCAGACTTTGGATAAAAAAGGAGAACTAAAATGAGAATCAATATCAGCGCGGTGTTTTCGAGATGCCTAGAGCTCCCATAGACAGTATATAAACGAGAGCTCCACGTCCGAGACTTCGACCGCTCCTACATGTACTTTATTAAACAGGTGAGCACATTTACATAAAACTAATCAATGTTATATAGTTCAACAATGATAAAATGTTAGAATATGATCTATGTTATTCTAATGTTGATCTAGCTTACTGCTAGTCTCATACAGACAAACTAACATAAATTTCAACACATTCAAATGCAGTTTAGTGTGCTAGTGTAATGTTAGACCAAGTGAAACAGCGCTGCGTTACCTCACAAGTTTAATTTGTCTAATAAACTGACCTGTGAGTAGTAATTCTGCACTTGCGTGTAGTTCGGTAGAATGAAATGTCCATATTCCTTTTATATCCGCGGGACTCGCGTCGCGTGTGGAGCTGATAGCTGTCTCTTAGCAATCCCGAACTGCTTCATATCACAGTCATGATAAAAACATCAATGTATTCACTCATCCATAAACATTATTAGATCGGTCGGCTTGACGTTGACGACAAGATCCATAATTCTTAGCAAATGTTGCGGCATCAAACTACGCCTTTGTTATTGTAAGAGGTTAGCGAAAAAAATTACATACTGTACGTTTAAATTAAGACAGCTATTCCATAGACTGCTATAATTTGTATTTAAACCTAATTTAAATTACTATAGACAAACCCCTAAAAATGTTTAGCATTGTACAGTATATTATTGTTGTTGTTATTATTGCACTTATTTGGTGTATTTAGCAGACTTATGGGAACACGTTTACCTCTATCTAAAAGGCGGGATGCTCTGTATTGGCTTCAGTTGTTTATTAATAAAGTAAATAAATGTTTTCCCATTGGTTAACCTTAACCTTAATAATATCCCAGTCCTAATTACAGAGATTAGGAAAGTTGAACACACGCACACACACACACACACACACACACACACACACACACACACACACACACACACACACACACACACACACACACACACACACACACACACACACACATATACAATATGCCAACAGATAATATTGGAGCTGCCCCTCCTCCGCACATGCATATACGAACACTCATATTAGGATGATAAACAACTGAAACCCACAAACATACACTAGCTTAATAAGATATCATGAATTCACATCATATTATTTAGCAAACTGCGCTGTTCTGATAACAGTCGGTCCCTGGGACGGGCAGCTGTAACTGGGTGCAGATAAGAAGTAATTATAACTGTTATTAAACAGATGAAGATAGTCTGTATGGTGGCCGTGATTGTGTGTTGAGTTTGGAGATAAGACGGAGCAGGTTATTTGGGTTACCTTAAAATTGGCTGAGCATATGTGTGTAAATGATTTTAATGCATATGTGTTGGGTGCAATTGAGGTAGGATGTGTGTGAGAAGCATGTTCGGTAGATGATTACATTCTGCAATCTGAAGTACAGCTTCTCAGAGATGGACCAACATGGCAGGAAAACCATCTTTTATAATACAGAATTACATTTTAAATGTTGCTGTAATACTACCTAAAAAAACTAAATGTCATATAATGGCCTCAGGCTTTAAAAAAAAAAAAAACTCTGTAATAAATACCTTTGTTAAATTTTTGGTATGCTTTAAAAGGAATAAGACGTTGAAATGGGTTTGGTCGTTAAAGATATTATCCTTGTAAAATATACAACAGTTCTTTCTGGTTCTCAAATCTGATTGGCTGAGAGTCTTTTCCAGGCGTGCGATATTCCCCCAGTATCAGCACTCTAACCGTTTCACCGTGTGTAGCGCTCCCCTTACGGCGACAGTGTTTTTTATTTTGTTTTTTTTTACAAATACTACTGTTATTGTGTCACAGAATGTAGTTTTAAGTTGTTGTTTTTTTAGGCGAGAATGTAGTTATTTAGACCTCAAATACGTTGTTCAGTCGACTCGTCGGTGTCTGATGACAGCCCCATATATGCATTTGAATGCACTGCAGTACCAGTCCGGAAACAGAAATGATTAGTTCATCCAGAGCCCGTCTACGGAGAGCCTGGCCATTCCCTATTAAGTCCTATTGTACCGAATTTTGGTTGTAGTTCCACCAGAGTTCCACTGGGGGCGATCGCCCATGAGTGCAAAATGAATGGGAGTCTATGGGGCTAGACGGCTAAATTTGTCTCTTTCATCCGATTGCCGTTGAGAAATCTCAGATTTGATTGTAGGTTTTGCAAGTTCAACATGGGTTATAGGTTGAAAGTTGAATGAACGAGTACTTATGTCCTTTCGATTTCTTACAGATTGAGTTGTTGTTGCCCATAACACGCTAGCATTCTGCTAATGAACGCTGATTGGTCAGTGAAGGACTGATTACGACCAGAGATACCGCTTGATGGCATCATAGCCATGTGTGTGTGTGTGTATTTTCGGCGTGGTCTTTTAAAACAACAAAACAAAAACTCTTCTAGCACGTGTATTTACCTGTGTCAGCTGTGTTGTCGATGCCTCGAGAGAAAAGAAAGTACAGAGCGCGAAAGCACCAGAGTGACTGAAGGATTGCCGTAAAGCAGTATCTCTGGTCGTACGATGTGTATGACATCATTGACATTTTAAAAGACTTTTTAAAGCAAATAAGTGACTCTAAAAAATCTAACACCCAGCAATGTGTAATTTCTTTGGATCTCCTTTCGAATACAACATTCAAATTACTAGACAAATTATATCCTGAGAAAAGTGGATTTTGAGGGGTATAGCTCCATAGAGCTGGTAAGTCCCGCCCCTTCCGCTAACCCCACTGGACCTCTAGGTTGAAAAATCGTCAATGCAAGTGAATGGGAGAAAATAATTATTTTCTGGTCCCGTTTGAATTGTGCCATGAATGTGAACATATGTTGTCTGTGAATTTTTTATATAATTTTTCGTGTAAAGAATGCTACAATTTAGCGGGTAGAAGTTTGATACGGTTAGACTTTGTGTGAGAGCACTTTGTGGACTACAACTCTTCGCTGCTTTCAAAGCGTTTGAAACGTCACCACCACTCGCACACGGACACTAGCTCACGGATCCCGCTAAACATGGCTGTGTCTTTGGTGCACTTCACCGCCTTCTTTGAGGACAAAATCGTTGAGATTGGCGAAAACCACGGGTAAGTCAACTTTATGGGGTGACGTCACATAGGCGACATGTAGTCTTTCTCGTTATGTCTTTTCCACAACTGCTAGCCGAAGAATCATACCATATACTGTCAATCTCGTAACATGAAAAATTACATAAAAAATTCACAGACAACATATGTTCACATTCATGGCACAATTCAAACGGGACCAGAAAATAATTATTTTCTCCCATTCACTTGCATTGACGATTTTTCAACCTAGAGGTCCACTTGGGGTTTTACGGATGGGCGGGACTTACCAGCTCTATAGACCTCCATTCATTCTGCACTCTGTGAGCGCCCTCATATGGAACCAGAGTGGAACTGCAACCAGTTCAGAAGCCGGAAGTTTACTGAAAGTGGAAGTTCTCCCCTTATTACACATTCTCTGGTTCATCTCTCGACTCCGGTTCGGCCGGGTCTGAGTCTTTCGTTCTTCCTGTCAGTCCCATAGAGACTATGCTGTCAGTACCGGAAAGAGAAATTATTAGTTCATCTTGCAAGTCTTTTCGGGTTCGAGTCGTTCACAAACCCATAGGTTGAATGCAAAAACAGAAATGATTAGTTCTTCTTTCGAGTCTTTCGGGTCTGAGTCCTTCATTCTTTTTTCACATGTCGGCTGTAGTTCTCTCGGTGTGTTCAAGTGCAGCTTTTTTGCTGTTTGGTTTGGTTTCGTCGGTTTGGTGTCCCCCTACAACTTATGCCAAGTTCACACTGCATGATTTTCAAAGTAGTTGGGTCACTGTTCTTTTCACACTGCATGACTATCTGGGGTAACATTCAATTGCTGGTGTGTTCACACTGCACGATGGATCAGCGACAGGGGGTTTGACTTTACAAAAGAAAGAATCGCCGACAACTTCTGTCTGGTCCGCAAACTACGTTTCACAACCAAACACACGCGAGAAGTGATAAGGAAATAACGCAAGATCACGCGTGCGTGAGACCGGAGCTCTCGCAAGACTGAAATTGTTATTAAAAATGATAGCCTGCAAGAAGATTGTGATCCAAATTGTCTGTGTGCTGATTTGCAGCAAAAATGAGAAAAATAAACAGTTTATGCAGGAGGAAATGGTTAGGAAGACGAGGGGAGCAAGGACTGTGTGTTCTGCAAATAGAGTTGGGGGTAAATAAATAATTTTGCAATGTGCTGCTGTTGCTGCTGGTCATGTTTGTGCTTTGTTTCTGTTTGATATAATTGTAAATGTATCTATTAAAATACTGATATTCTGGTCTCCTCCCCGAACTCCCCGCTGCCCTGTATCTTGCTCTCGCATTGGCTGTAGGTCATCGCCGATGTAGTTTTCAGTCAGAACACTTTCACACAGCAGGATTTTGAATCGCTGACAGGTCCAGATATTTAGCATGCCAGATATCTCACAGTCGGCGATTCTCTCAGATCGCGTCTTTGTTCATTCACACTGCGTGATTGTCACTCATGTGAACGAGCACCGATTTGCCTATGATTTCGGGCATTTGTCTGTGATCTCACAAAACCTGTCGGCGAGCGAAAATCGGGCCTAAAATCATTCAGTGTGAATTCAGCATAAGGCTATGTTCAGACTTCAGGCAAATCAGATTTTTTCTCGAATCAGATCTTCTCAAGTTATTAATTGTTATCAAATAAGGTTTGTGTCTCCAAACATAACAACCTATCTGCATTGGTTTCTTTAATAATGTCGTAGGCGTACATATGTGGCAAGGCTTTCAAAATTTCAATTTCACTATCCAAATAAGCGCTCTGTCAAATTGCGGTGCAGAACTCCTCCATCACACAGGAAAATGTCGGAATCTTAAGGAAATACCATTTGAACACCATATGAATACTTGTGCCATTTCCGTCACCAGTTTTGACGTTATTGTGTATCGCGTTAAGAGTGACGCAATCTGATTTGAGCAGCAAGGGTGTCCAGACTGAGACGCATCTGTAAAAAATCTGATTGGAATCGCAAACCACCTCCATAGTGGTTTGAATCATACTTTCAAAAAACCATCTGGACAAAGTCTGGATATACCAAAAAAAATTTTTTTGCTGGCAGTCTGAACATGACTTTATTCATCAGTCTCTTAAACCAGTCAATGCATTATTTAGAAGTCCAGTCAGATTTTTATTAACATGTGGAAGTATATATTTTTAGCATCTGGAGGAAGGAGTGCACTTGCATGAAAAGTTAATTGGATAACAGTTGGCAAAGCAAGCTCATCTGCTCAAATTGGACTGTTTGCAAAGGTTTATGGCTGTGAAAAAGAAAGTCGTTTTTTAACTCCCCCTTTGAAACAACAAAAACTTTTTCATAGTGTTACTATACTGATTATACTGTTGCCAAATGTTGCATAAAATAAATTGAGCTGTCTGCTCCTTGCTCCCAGAAACAATTATTAAACTAATATTAGCACAAGTTTTGCCTCAAACCACCTGACAAATGAAGCCACGCAATGGTGATGAAGGAGTTAAGATGAAGTTTATAAGAAAGAAAAACTTGTGGCTTTTAACTCTGGTTTCGCTAGCTATTTGAGTAAATGAAAACATAATACTTACATTTAAATGTGAATTTGCCGTCCATCACCGAACTCTCTGCCGCAATTTTTTAAAATAAAAATGCAGATAAAATTTTGAACTTAAATGTTTCTTATAAGTTTAATTAAACATAAATAATATTTAATATACACTCTAAGAAAAGTCCATAAAAATACAGCCCAATGTACTGTATACTGTGTTAATATGAAGGCATTTTTGGATTTAATTTTCACAGGAGTTTTGCCTGTATTTTGAATTACGCATTGCATTGTGTTTTTAGCATTGAAGAAACTGACCATAAACTATACTGGGAATTTTATCCATTTATCCATTCCACTGTTTTATAATAGCATTTTTATAGCAAAAGAATATAGATCCTGATCTCTGGTCTCGTCTGTTTTTTTTATTTTTTTTTGTCACGCATTCAGGCTTGATCATCATACTGCCATCATACTGCTGAGAAGAGTTAGTCAGTAGTGAGGCTCAACCTTTTTCAGTGAGTTCTCAAGGGACTGCATGTAAAGAGAGTTGTGAATTAGTAATGTGCAAAAGCCACTTGGGGCTGCTTCGATGTCATTGCCAAGATCAGCATCTGAAAGTGAAATTATGGTTCTACACGATATCTCACTGTGAGCTTTTACACAAAACACTCAGCTAATTAGCCACACGTCTCAGAGAAGATTGTAGAGAAAAGGTACTACGAGAGCAAGAAAGAGCTAAAATGTAATGGCTAACAGGTGGGCAGGATGGAGAACTCTGCTCTGTCAGTCTCTATAGGTCTGATTTGAAGGCGCTAGACAGAGAAAATTCAAGCTGTGAAAGTCATTATGTCAGTTAATAGATTATGCGTTAACACAGGTTGTTGGTGCCCTTATTTTGCTGACATTTACTGCTGAAACCCAACAGGTGTAACCCTGTCACAACTCTAGGCTAGATCTAGACTACATTAAAAACAACACACAATATTTTACAGTGTAATATCTTTATTAAAAAAGGTTTAATATTTTAAAAAGGTAATTGACAGAAAAAAAAGATGCAAATCTGTATGATTATGATCTCTCGAGGCTAAAAGGAGACAGGTGAACAAATCACTGAGGATGTGGGTTTGACCCCCACTGCCATATTAAAAATAATCAGCAATAATAACAATAATCAGCAACAATAATCAGATTGTTTGATATTATCTCTATATTTTGTCCTTTACAAGGATAAGATGCCCGGAGGGGGATTTCAGGTCTAATGCTGAGGTGTGTGTGTGTGTGTGTGCGCGCGGATGGCATATGGGCCAGCTGAACCTTGCTGTATGTGGCATATGTTTCACTTCTGCACCACCACACCCCACTGGGAAGGGCAGTATGAAGGTTGTTAGGTGTGTGAGTTTCTTTTTGCAGAAATGAAGTGTGTGGTCATTTGTGGGTTAATGAACACATTTAATTGCTGCACTGTATTGTATTAGATTAGTGCACATGTTGATAGGAAAGGGCATATATACATGACACTCAAAAATGTTCATGGTAAAAAATGCAGTTGTTGGCGACGAGAAGGACGGCTGTTCTCATGGGCTAAATGAGGACATGTTTTGAAAGGCTATTTTCAAATAATTTCAGGGCTTTAGAACAGGAGTCTTCAAATATGTGCTATAGGGAGTTCATGAAAACTTTGAAAGAAAAACAAACATTTTACAAATTATTTTTGAAATATGTTTAACAATTATAATATGACTGTTTTATTACGCTTTCTAAAGACTCATTTTTTGTAGAAAAAATATTTATACATTTTTTGAGATGATGTTTTAAGAATGGGCTTTAGTAAAAATGGCAGTAAAAAGCCAATTATTTAATTTCAGAAACAACTATTTCACTTGCTTGAGTTTATAATATCACATTAAATATTTTTCTCTTTCTCTATATTTTTTTTTTAAAATAAAAAATATATAGACTATTTTAGAAAGGTAATTTGATATGGGTCTTTGGCTTCAAAAAGATGGAAATAATTTTAAAATAATAAATCTAATATCAATTAAATTCAAATTACATTTTAGTCCACAATCTGTACCTTGCAGCTCTGTGCTCAGCTAGAGTTCTTTGCAAAGTTTTCTGCATTCAAGCTATTGGCCTTGTCCATCTGTCAGAATTACTAATGTAAATCCATAGCCTCCTTCACTTCTGCAGAAGACTCTCAGGTCTTCTACATGTGGTGTACCAGCTGTCCTTGGCTTAGATTATATCCTCCTTGGGTGGTAGATCTTTCAATGTTATTGATCTAGAATCCTGGATCCGTCCTCTGTTGAGCCTCTATTTTTTATCTATGAAAAGCTAATATTTTGCCGCAGTCCAATCTAATCTGATTCCCCAGAGCGATCTTGCTTTGTGCTATTATATGCCTATTTTTCTTACTGTTTCAACTTGGGTTTTTTTTGTCAATGTGATAATAGTTTTTTTTTTTTTTTTTTTAGAGCTTGACAGCAGCTGTTCATGGTCTACCACAAAAAGAGCAGTATCTGCAAATATATGCAAAACACAAAGGTTATGGAGACAGATTTTTCATTTTGGATCAACCCTTCATGGAGAATACATTTTCCCTTGATCATCTGACAAAAAAGAGTAGAATGTACGAAACCCACTGTACTTTCAGAACTGTCAGGACTCCAAAAAAAAAAAAAGAAAAAAGAAAAAGTTATTTCCTGCATTTTGAGAGACTAATAGGAGACAATTCATTTAAATGGAAAGGAGTAGAAACCTGCATTTTTTTTTTTTCTGCTGTTCGTAAACCCTGACTCACACCCAATCCTGATCTTAATTATTGTGTAAATTTCACAGTCAGTGCGATCACAATTCAATCCCCTTTTTTAAATAAATATGACCCCTAAAGCCTGATACGCATCACATGAACATTTATTATGTGGTCAATGACAGTCCTGTGATTCAGTCAACAACAGCAGGAGAATGAGAGGTGAATTAAAAAAGATAAACCTCACAGGGGAAGATTGAGGGAATTTGAGAGAGACAGAAAAAGAGAGCAAGAACAGAAGAGCGAAAGACAGGTCAAGAGAAATGAGTGGCAGAAAGAGAAAATGAATAAGAAATTAAATGGCAAAAAAGAAAAGCAAAAAGCTGGATAAGGATGAGTAGACCATCAGACAGTGTGCGTGTGTGTTTGCGTGTGTCTGAGAGATTCAGAGAAACTCTGTGTGAGCTACAGACAAAGAACACCAGAGGCACAATCTAAGAATAAGACCTGACATGTTGTCTGCTGTTGGCTTCTTTGGCTGGCTGACATATTTGGTACCGGACGAGAGGACATTCATATGATGTCAGCACACATTCCCTCTCACACATCAAAACCAACGGAGCGGCCCAGTCTGCAACGATGTTTCAGTGCAGTGTTCTCTATGGTTAGATTGTAAGCTCAGACTAAGCGTTTAGCACTTGCTGCTGTGGGCATGTGCCAGTTTGTCAACATGATCACTGACTGGAGCTGAACTAGAAGAAGTGTTGAATGTGATAACTGATATCTTTTTCAGTGTCTGTCTGAAATAGTACTGTAGAAAGTGACAGATACCATTGATCTAAATTTGTTTTCAACAAGAAAAAATCCATTATGAATGACAAAATAGTGTTTATTAAATAACTTGGGTCCTCTACAGCATCAGTACCTGTGTATATATATATATATATATATATATATATATATATATATATATAGATTTTTTTTATTTTTATAAATGACCAGAAAGTCATTCAATCTTCATAAATCTTTATAAAATGCTTGCCTACCAATTTATCTCTTAATAAACCTTTTGTCATTGTATGCAATAATCCAGAGCAATTTTGTATGGACAAACAGATGCTTAGGAAAGTGCTGTGGTGGTTTTGTTTCACTTTTACTCAGGGCAACTTAAGCCTTGTTGTAACTTAAATCAAATTATTTTTGGTTTTTTCTTCCCTTTTATTTATAGAAACAATATAGCGATGATAAAGAATAGGCAGAAGAGGAACTGGATCTGGAAATGTCACATGAATGTCACAATGTCATGACTCAATGTGTCGTGTCAACATGCGAGTATGTGAACCGCTTGGTCACATCTCCATTATGTTTAGATTAAAAGGTTTTGTCTGTTGTCTTTCTTCGTTGTTTGAAATTGGGGTGCTTTTATCAGATGCGTAAATAGTACCGTTTAGTATCAATAGTGGCTAATAATAACTTTTCTAGTCTTACTGGTCATTTAAATGTTGCTATACTACAGATAAGATCAATCTAGGCTTATTGGGAAAACATGAATCTGCCTATATTTTTGCAAAACTCTGTACAGTTCACTGCAGTTTTCAGCTGGAATAACCATAGTGGCAGTAAAACACCAACAATGTATTCCATTTCACATGAATTATGATTACAGGGGCAGATTATTGATTAATAAAGACTTATTTTTGCACAATTTCTTGTACAAAACTGTTATGACATCAAAACTCTTGTACCATAGTGCATGATTTGTAAGCTAATACATTTAGGCATTTGCATCACATAACAAGCTCCATACTGTATGTATGGATTTTCCGATGTACCTGGTACAGCACTCACTTGTGATGCTGAGCGCTTGGGTAAGAGTCCCGTGAAATATGAGTCACAACAAAAGAGCTCAAAGACTTGTGGAAGCAAGCCGTATTGTTTTTATTTTTACACAGCAAATTATTTTTTATCTCACTTTTGCTTTTTTGGGTTAGGTTTAGAGTATGGTATAAATGCGATATTAACCTTTTAGTGCCACTCCCCGGACATTTTTTTTTTCTATACTGCTGTGATATGTACAACAGCCAATGTAAAACATTCCCAGTTTCACATTTATCTGTTCCGAATAAAACTGAATGCGCTTTTAGCAACACTCAATGGACTCAATTTCACTTTAAACTGTCGCAAAATGTCCAAGAAGCATTGTAATTTTGCAGAAATGTCAGATCATGTACGTATTTCCAATGAGCATGGGTTGGATAAGAAGTACAGTGAGTAAAACATATTTTAGCTTTAGACTTGTATGTGTTCAGTGTGCATAATGTGATGGAATACAGCTACACTGCCTCCTTAATAAGCCTTTAATCTTATATCCATAATTGATAAGTTCTTTTTGGAAAATTCATAATTGCTGAGCCGTACATTCTAAATAATTAAGATGACCTGGTGTGCATATATGACACTTTTTTTTTTAGTAATTACACACATTTTACACTCCCCTTTTTTGAGTAGAACTGAAATGAAACTGTCTCCTCAGAACTTCTTGAAGATACCCAGGATGTCTCAAGGTCTCATTGACTGTACAGAGAATTTTCAGCAGCATAAACAATAATGATAGCTACTTAGAAGTTCAACTTTAGGTGAAGGAATAAAAAGAAGAGAGGTAGGAGCGAGGGAATGCCAGGACAGCTCATTCCCTTTGGGTCTCAGTGGCTTGTCGCTCGTAGTAAAGAAGTCAGTCAGGGTTTCTCGCGCTTTCAGTCCCGTGGGAACTGACGCTAATATGAAGTGTCCGTGCTAGCGATAGCTTTGGGAGAGAGATGGTGGAGTGAAGAGACTTTGAAGCCCCAGCTTCTCTGTTTAAAAGCCTTCTTGCTCACAGAGTCCTCATTGCCTGAAAACGTGCATGCTGTTTTTAGAAAGTGCCCTAACTCCTCTGTTAAGCTGTCTGCTCTGGGAGGTGGCTTTGTTGGATAAAAATAGATATGTTCATGTGGAGTCCTCTAAATATTTGATGCAGTCTAATTTGTTTGTGAGGACCAAGGAACAAGTCAAATAACAGGCAATGAAACAATGTGAAGGGACTGTTGCTAAAAATATATACAGCCTGTGCTCTCAAGGCTTAGCTGAATCCGCTATTGATTGGAAGAGCTTGTTCCGGTCATACCTGGCCTAGAGGTTTACCAGCACAGAGTTATGAAGATATGAGCCTAGAACCATAACAATCACGCCATCCTGAACATCTTGAATGCCTGAGCAGTGTTCAGGTAAACACTGGGAGATAGTCCTGGAACCAGGTATGGACACGTCATGGCCATAGTCACCGACTTTTCCAGTGCATGGGCTCAAAGTTAAAACTCATTTTATATGCAATGTCACTGTAAAAAGATATACATATTCTACAGTTTAAAGGATCTTTTGAGTCACAAATTGAAATGTGAATGACTTGAAACAACATATATATATAAAAAATGTTAGACCAACAGAATTGCTTTCCCAACTAGTCAAACACAGTTCACTTCACATTTTAAATGTGCTATAAAACTAGATCAATATTGTGTTACTAATAAAAAATTTGTAGTTGCCTTGATGAATTTATTGGCTGAGTGAGGAATTTAGTGAACAAGCATTTTATTTATTTTTTTACAAAAACATATTTCAATACTTCTGCATTCTCTCACAATATAGGTGGGTAATTATATTTGATGTCATTTTCGGGTATCAGGGAGCCGCTATCAATATCTGGGGTATTGAAATTGCTTTTTAATGTGCATTCCAATGTCGAATTCGTGATCACTCATCTCTGTGTATAAAGCGGCGGTACTGACTGCACATTTTACAAGATGAGATTGTCGATGCTCAGGACCTGTTCGGATTTAGGCTTTGGGCAAATGCCTACTATTAAACATCTATTACACATTTTTTTCTACTTTTTTCCACTATTGTACGTTTTTTTTCTTATGCAAAATGAATGTTCTGTAAATATAGTCGGTTTTACTTTTAGAGGTTTATTATATGCAGGCTTTATGCAATGTTCTTCCTCAGTTTTCCATTTGAAAATGAAACATTTTAGAATTATCATTGTTTTTGTTGTTGTTGTTTTTTAAGGTATTTTTTATCAAAACATAATTTGTTAGGTGTGACGTTTAGCAAGACCATTTGAAGGAAATATGGCCACACATAAATTACTTAAATTGTTACTTGAATAGAGTTTGTTTTGTTCTCCATGTTAACATTACTTACGATAAAAGTGCAAACAATTTAATAAGAATAATTCGTTATTTATATAGCGCTTTTCTGGATACTCAAAGCGCTTTACATAATATGGAAGGGGGAATCTCCTCAACCATTGCCCTGAAAAGCTTTTGACCTCACAGTGGTTTTACCTGGATATTCTGCTACCTGAAAAAAAAAAAAAAAAAAAAAAAGAAGCTGTAAATGGCCTCATTTTCAGCAAACACCTCTTCTTCACTCTCTGGAGACAGAATTAGTGTATTTTAGATGAGTCTGAATTTCCTCTAACTTTGATGGCTTGTTTCTTTCATTAAATCTAATGGTCCGTTAAAATCCGTGAATGGTATCATAATATCAGCAGAGCTTCTGAAAGATACAGAATGTTGCATTGTATTTCACAAGCCGTGATATAAAGATGATTTCAACAAATAGGTTCATCCACCTTTAGGATTTTCCTTGTAGCGTAGTGACTTGATGCGATTTGAAATGAGAAGACTCGAATGTTGCACAGCCGTGTCGTCACTTCAACGCAGTCTGCATGTCAATCAAATGACTATCATCAAAGCATTCCAAGCGGAGACAACATTATAGTCAAGGATGGAGAGATAACTTTAAAAAGAGATGCGGCAGAAAGGGAGACGGCTTGTGTTAGCAGGCAAAATATGTGAATTGGCAGCTGCCAAATCTCCTTTAATCTGACTAGCGAAATTGAAATACTTTCATTTCAGTGCAGGTATTCACACGCATATACTTCAAACTAGTTGCTGTCAGCTTTGTGATTGAACTGTGATTGATCAATTAAATAATGCAGATGCTTGTTCAGCAATACAAATAGATTGACTCTCTACTGGCACTCACTTGGAATGGGATTATTAATAAATCTCTACATCACTGCCCTAATTCAAAAATACAACCTGTGTTTGATGGGGGAAAATATATTTTGTTGCTGCTTGTATGTTTCTAAGTGAAATAAAGACCTGTCCCTGTAATCATAATTTGTGTGAAAAGGAATACAAGTCATTTTACCGCCACTAGTGTTCATTTCAGTTAATTTCAGTGTATTGTTTGTCTAGGTACGTTTATGAGTTTTGCAGGTAAAGTCACATTTTTCCAATGACCCTATAGACTTCAGAAAAAACGTGGCCAAAATCTGATTATTATTATTACATTGCTAATGTGTGACTCATATCTGGTTTTTTTTTTCTTCATAAGAGTGTGAACAGCACAAAGCACATGTTTTTTTTGGTAATATTTGCCTTTTTATTGTGACAGGACAGTATAGAGTGGACAGGAAGCGAGGTGGGAGAAAGACAGGAGATGGGATCGGGAAAGCCGTCCACAAGCCAGGACTCGAACTCGGCGCGCCCGAGCGCAATGGCGCTACATGTCGGTGCGCTTACCACGAGGCCATCGGCACCGACAGCACAAACCAAATGTTATCAAATCTTTTCAATTCTGATTTGGACCACTTGTGGTTCTAAATCACATACAGGTCTGATGTTTGCATTGCGACCTTAGTCTGAACAGTCATATCAGAATTTGTGCGATTTTACGTCACTCTAGATCGACATTTGTGCTGACATGAGTCATTCCAAAGATTTTACATACTGGTAGTTCTTTGGTCATTTAGCAGGGCTCTCAAGTTTTGAAGACGGACAAGAGTGAAGACATGATTTTAAAAGTGACCTATAACATCGACTATGCAATACACTTTATTTTATTTAGTGCTAATACAATTATTAAGCCTATTTGGAGAGAGATGTTTATAATGTGACAATATGTCAGTTATCGTGTGATAACAAAAATATGACTAGGCATAGACTACTTGTTCTGAGCAGGTTTTGTCAGTGAACAGGTTGTAAAACTTGGCTAAGTTACAGACACTCATGAAAAACTGATGCTAATTGTCTGGGAAACATTCTCTAACAGCAGTCAAGTTGTCACTATTTGTGTCAAACAAGTTGTGAATTTGATGTAACATTAAAACAGGAGATCATGACTTACTCTGTGCTCAAAGTGATGCTCGGAGTGATTTCCTCTATGGGTGAACAAAACTTTCGGGCAGAATCACGTGAACAATTCCAGGATATGCTTTTTTTTTCATTGGTTGTTGCGTTAAATCTTACCCAGATAGTGCTATTTTCTGATTGGCTATTGTGTAGCCCCTTTCTTTTTTTTGATTGGCTGATAAGTGGCAGGCTCAACTAAGAATTCCAGGGGAGACGCGCTTGATTCCTGCCGAACCGTGAGAGTGGCACGGCCAGAGAAATTTTGGGCGCTGCGGCATATTAAATATATTATAAATAGTTTTTCCGCGTGATAAATACAATGTGTGGCGGGAGTGCGTGACAAAAGACCGAAATGCGTGACACTTAGGAGCCCTGATTTAGTCAATATGGCAGTCAGCATCGAAGTTAGTCAGTGGAGGGACAGTGAGGTGTTAGAACTCAGTTAAGTGATTTGACCATGTAGAACATGTTCCAATCAACCAATGAAATTTGAGTACAACAATATTTCAATTAACCAATCAGATTTGAGGGATAGTTTTTTTAGTTAATGTCAAGTTTAGGCTTACAAGAAAGGTAAGCGGATTCTACACCATTCTTATACACCTTTCATTTTCCTCTGAATTTAGAGATTAAATTTATGGGTAGTGTTAGGTTTAGGGGTAGGGAAAGGAGGACATCCTCATCTTTGTCCTCCTTATTGCTGACTTCAATGGCCTTCATGTTTACAGTGTACTGTTTGTGCATTCATGTCAGGTCAGGTCAGGACCGTGATAAATTCACACTCAAATCTGATATTGGCCACATTAAAAAAACATATTGTGAATAGCCAATCAAAAAAATCGGATCTGAGTACTAAATCAGAATTGAGCACTGAGGCTTAAACGTAGCCTACTGTTGTAACCATAACAGTAATGGGCACTTTTATAAGACACTACTCACCAGGTAAAAGATCTCTAAAACTGAGGCCTTGATTAACAATTTAACCTCCTTCAAAATGGCAAAAACAGATTATATTGAACATTCCTCAATCTCCCCTAAATTATCTTTTAGAATGATGTACATCTTTCTGAATATTTTATATTTAGTTTGTATTTCATTGGTTGGGTAATACTTCTGAATGGTTTAGTTCTTTTTTTACTTCAGGAATTGCTCAGGAGGACATGGATTTTCATGACACCTTGTGCTGTAGTGAAACACTTCTGTGCGACTGTGACATTCTACGTGTGACTGCAGAGCGACAATGACAGACACACACAAAAGCAAACCCAGTGAAGCTTCTTCTCGACTAGCATAGACCCGTCTAATGAAAAGAAAATCTCTTCCTCATCCATTCTTCTCTCACCAAGTCAAATCTCTCCATGGCACTCTTTCTGTCTGTCTTTCTTTTATTCTCTGGCGCTGTTTTCTTGTGTAATAAATACACCCGTCCTCAGCACTCTCTCACCCACATAACACCTTGTCTCCCACTTAGGCTTTTTGATTCTTCATCCCTCATTTTTTCATCTTCCATCCTTTCACCAACAGTGCTTTGAGTTTTTGAATTTCAAACTGGGAGGATTAGTGAAGGTGGTTTTCACAATTCATTCTCTCCGTTCAGACAAACTGCAGGCCAACGGGCTGTAATGAGATTTTAAAAGGACCTTTTACTTTTCGTCTATCTCTCTCTCCCCCCTTCCTCCATCTCTCAGTGAAAAGACAGCTACCTCAGTCAGAAGAGTGCAAAAAACATGCAGCCCACAATGAAGAAAGAAAAATATGAAAGCAGATAACGCTATTCCGTCTTCCACCGCTCTATTCTCTCACCGTCTATGAATGTATATCTTTTTTTTTCTCATGCATTCTCTACAGCTCTCCCCCTCAAAATGCGATTATCTGCCCTTCCAAACACACATCACTCTCACATCCATGTGGAAGAGGGAAGCATAAGGAGAAAGCAAAGGAAGAGAGAATAGAATGTATATTGCAGTGGATGGAAGTAATTGAGGATCTTTTTTATGTTTTGAGGTGTAGGAAATAGGCATATGTGTCAGGCTGCAACCAAATTGTCACTCAGCGTGAGAGAGGAAGAGGCACAAATAGAAAGAGAATCACTTCACAAATAGAATACTCGGAGGTGAACAGTACAAAAGAGGCCAAGCACCCGAAGCCGAATCTTAAAGGAGTAGTTCACACAACAAAGAATTTGGCTTGATTTAGTCACTCTCATGTCGTTCCAAACCGGTATTCTGTATTTTGATCTGCACAAAAAATTGTTGTCACAGAAATTGTTGTGTTTACCCTATGAACCATCATGCCATTAAATTCATAATGCACAAACTGGACGCAGACACAAGCTTTGGTAGATTATGACTTTAGAAGACAAAAAAAATGGCATAGAAACAATTTTCACTTAAAAAATGCTAGTAAAAATAGTTACAAAGAAACAAGTAACACATTGAATTAAACATTCAATTTTGAAGTAGAAAGACTGAAATAGTATTTTCCTATAACATGTACTCCATTAATATTTTGTTTTAATTACAGCTTTGAAAGATTCTGAAGTAATTTTCACTACTTTTATGGTGCATTATATGGTGTTTTTGTCCTGATCCTGTAACTCTGGTCCTGTCCTCACTGTCCTACAGAGTTTATTTCAATTTCTAATAAAACACACCTGCCTGTAATTTTTAATCAAGAAGAATATGGCTCAGTTTTTTCAGGTAATCATTGCATGACTGGAGTTGCCCATCCCTATTTTTGGAGATTGAGAGTCACTATGACCCATTTTGTAATACAAGAGCTATGCAAGCTAAGCTATAGTGATTTTTCAAAAATTGTTTTTTTTTTTTTAAGCCAATATTTTGGCACCAAACCATTTGGACACAAGTCTTTTTTATGTTGTGTGTGTGTTTTTTTTTTTACTTCCATGTCATCTTTCATGCCTGTTATGTGCAGTCCAAGTCCACAGAGTGAACTTTCAAAAGAAGGAGAGCACACAAACACTTTTGGCCTTGCAAGCATGGCAAAATTGATTAAACTGAGATTTGACTGATCAAACCACCTCTGTAAGGTCTTTCAGCCTTTCAACGTATTGTGATTATGCAGTATAATGCAATTAGTCACCTTCGTAATTTGATAACGTGTTAGTCACTGTGTTTGATTTCATTTGTTTATATTTGCTGTGCAACTTTACATTGAAATGATGAATTAGTCAATACATTTGTTACATTTGTTATCTCAAATGTTTGATGCAATAAAGCAGTAGTTCTCAACTGGTGGGCTGTAATCCAGATGTTTTCAGGCAGGAGGGGAAAATCAGTGGTAAAAGCAAATAATGAGAGGCAACCATATAAACATGTATAGTTAAGATCACAAAATAAATTGGCTTAGTAAGCTTTAAAATGGAGTATAAAAGCTTTCCCTATCTTATGTGTTTGATGTTAAAGTCTGTTTTTTTTCCTCTACAGTTTTATCTCGTTGGTGTCAAACGAAACAGATGCCAGCATGGACAATTTGCATGACATACCCTCACCTTCAAAATATGAATATTTTAAACTCAGACAACATTAACAATACTGGTTCACTTACAATTTAAACAGAGATTGTGCTGACCACAAAGCGATTCAATTTGATATCTATCTATAAATTACAGGAACGTATTTCTGTCTGTCTGTGTGTCTGTTATTCGCATATCTCTCGAACCATTAGTCCAATGGATTTCAAACTTGACAGGTGTCTTGCTACGGGCACGAGTAAGTGCAGTGCCAACCTTTTGCCGCTCTAGCCGCTGGCCACTCCCCCTCTCACACACACACTGAGTGAGCACAGCACTGGCCACTCCCCCTCTCACACTGCACACTGATGGCTCGTTTCCACTGAGCAGTATGGTACGGTACAGTACAGTACGGTACGGTTCGGGTCGGTAAAAGATGAATCGGCTAGCGTTTCCACTGCCAACAGTACCCTTACTTGATAAGAGCGCCCGGTGATTGCCAGGATCTCACAACCTGGATCAAACTTTCATAAATCTTTATAAATAAACCACAGATTTGAGCTTTAAACAACTACATTCTCGCCTGAAAAACTCTTAAAACTACATTTTTGTGGCACAATAACAGTAGTATTATATTTAAACTGTATATTAAAAAATGGCGCTTCTTATGTTGTCATTCCCCTTGTAGCACGCGCAATTGACGATACTCTGTCAACCAATCAACGTTCTGCAGTGAGTCTAGCTCCACCCTTTAGTACCGTACCACTGTGCTAGGTACCCCAACGGAAGGGTACCGAAAAAGTGGTACGGTACGGTTCAGCATTTTGGTACAATTCACAACTTTTGACAGTGGAAACGGAAATAATTGTGTACCGTACCGTACCATACTGTACCGTACCGTACCGCTCAGTGGAAACGAGCCATGAGTGAGCACAGCGCAGGACCAGAGACAGAGAGGGTTGAAGAAAGCAGTGGAGCTTATTTTATTCTGGTGCGCTTAACGTTATCGCTATTGTGTAATAGTAGCCTATGCTATTCACCAACTAATCATATCCTATTCAATGCGTTCACAGTCTCTTTCACGCCATCATTTGTAGTAGCCTATTCACAAACTGTTTGTTCCAGCGTAGTCGTTTTCTCTGAGTTCACTGTGTAGCCTGCTTCCTGAATTGTGTAGTTCAATTTTCCATTTTTATTGTATGTCATGGGCCTCGTTTACACTGCAGGTCTTGATGCCCAATTCTGATTTGTTACCTTTATCCGATTTTTTTGACCGTCCGTTTACACGTTCTTTCAACTGTTACCCATATCTGGTTCATGTGTTTACACTTGCCATACTATCTGAAACATCGCGCATGCTTAAAGGGTTAAATTCTCTTGCACAGATGGACGAACGCAAAATATGCTTGATGCTAGCTCTACGATATAAGCAAAGTTCGCCAAACATCACCATGATTTTGAGGCGGAGGAGGACGAAAAGTGCCACCATTGCAGCGTACGCATATGCTTCAGTTGTTTTTGTTGTATTGTGTGCGAGAGAGGTCTCATGACTGGCGGGAGCATATTCTATTTAAATATTGGCTTTAACGAGGAGCATTGGGTCCTAAATTTTAGGATGAGCAAGCCAACCTTTGATATGTTGTGTCAACGTTTGTCCACATTCCTCTCCTACGACGACACAACGTTTCGTCGGTCCATCCGTCCCTTTGCAGATGCGCGTCGGGGTTTCTATTGACATTAAACCACGGAGACGTTGCCTAATGCCTCAGAAAATCCTATCTGCCTCTTTACTTGACAGTCGCATTGGCACATATCGGATTTATTTCCACATATGAATGAGGCCTGAAACCGATCTCAAAATATCCGAATGCATGCGTTTTGTTCCTGTTTACACTGTCATAGAACACATCCGATCTGTGTCACATAGCCTATATGAGCAAAAAATCGGAATTGGGTCACATTTCACTGACAGTGTAAACAAGGCCATTATGCCAGTATCGGTATTTGCTTTCTACCATGCACAAATAAAAATGCCACTGAACTTTTGCTGTGTAATTGTAACAATGAGCACTCAAACACACCAAACCAACTCAAGCCCCAGCCCCTTTTGTCTCCAAATGTAGCCTAATGTGCCCCTCTCTGATAATTGTAAATAATAATAGTAATTATTATAAATATTATAATAGATAACAATACAATTATACACCATTGCCACTAACAACAATAATAATAAAAAATATTATATATTTTTTTGGGCGTAAGCATTTGACGGAGGTGGTAGGCGGAGTTTGCAGCGCTATGCAGCTGTTCGCCCCGAGTCTTCAAACTACAGGAGCAGCAGGTAACGTTTAGCTAATATGGAAAAGTTACATTTATCCTACCATGCTACTGTAAAAGTTGGGGCAGCATGCAAGTTATGCTTAACTAAAATAAAAGTATAACTCGATTTCAGCCGCATTCTGAGTCTGTCAATATTATTCGTTTTTATCCAAGGCAAGTTATCTTGGAGAAATACATCTATTGAAATTAAATCTTAAGTCAACGTCGGTCCAACTCTAAATTGTAAGGAATTTATATCTTTGATTTTATAATAACACTTTACAATAAGGTTCATTTGTTCATTATTCATGTAACAGGAACTAACCATGAGAAACACATTTGTTACTGTATTTGTTAATAATAATACATCTGTTAATTGTTTGTTCATGTTATGTCACGGTCAGTGCATTATGTTAACAAATACAACTTTTGATTTTAATAATGTTTTAGTAAATGCTGAAATTAATATTAACTAAGATTAATAAATGTTGTAGAAGTGCAGTTCATTAATAGTTCACGTTACGTTAAGTTTCATGATAGTTAACACTTTAATGCATATAATACATACAATTTACAACATCATCAAAACTAAACATGAATTCCTCATAATTACCTTCTTGATCCTCACTGTTTTGTTTGGTAAAGTAAATAATATTTAGTAATATTAGGATAATTTCCCTATTTTCGTTTGATGTGTTATGCATTCTATTTGTATCATGTCTTTTCATAGAATGCCAAGAAAATAAAGGATAAAAATAAAATAAAAACCAAGGAACTCTTCTTTTTCTTTTTTCTTTTTTTTTTTTTGCCCTTTTTGGTCCTTCCGCCCCTGCTCCTGAGGAGGTCTGTGCACGCCATTGTTTTGAGATGTCACACAAATCTATTTCTCCACACGTCAAAAAAAAAAAAAAAAAAAAACCCTCCATGCAGTGAAGTATGGTGGTGGCAGCATCATGCTGTGGGGCTGCTTTTCATCAGCAGGAACTGGGTATCTCATTAAAACTGGAAGAATGGAATGGATGGAGTAAAAGACTGGCAAATTCTGCAAAAGAAAATAAAGCTTAGAACCAAGTTTATTTGTCAGCAGAACTACTCACAGATTTCAAATACAAGGTAACAAAACACTATAAAATAATGTGTTCAATAAATAAATAAATAAATAAATAAATAAATAAGTTGGTCAGGCACAGAGTTAGGTTCAGGGGAAGCCTTGTCGGATGTTCTAGAGGTACCCCGTATGACTCTGCTCTATATGAGGGAGATATGGACACACAGTTATCGGTGGATGAGCAGACAGAAGTCGCTGGGCCGGCTCAAGGCTCATCCAATTCAAGGCTTGCGTGACAGGGCAGCCAAGGCTCTGAACATACCTCCCATGGCGGAGAATATTAGCACTCCTTCACCTTTTGATGGGCCAGATGGGGCAGGGCACTCAGCCCAATTTGTGGCTCCAGTCTTCCTGGAATTTGAGAGAAAATTGGTGTCTCAGTGGGCATGTGCTAATAAACCACCCATTGTGTACCGGGAATGTGAGACTTTAGCCGCCATTTAATATGTCGACAGGATTGGCTGTGGGCAGCTCCCGGCAGTGGACCAGCCTATTGCTGCATTGATAGCCCCCAGTCAGACTGTCCAAGCAAGAACTGCAGGGAGATGGATTACATGCTGCATTGCCTGCATATGGATAAGGAATATCAAATACAGGTGCTATTCTGGGGTTTTTATCAGAAACATGTGTTACAGAACCTGGGTTAGTCTGACACTCCTGAACAGACGGCAGAGCTGAAGTTGGTTTCTTCAATGCTCCTTAGGGTTTTCAAAGCTCAAGGCCGTATGTCAAGGAGGGCTTTGGCAGCATTATGGACCACCATTTATGGCTTACCTAGTCTAAGCTGTACATTCTTACTGGAGTTGGTGCCTTCTCTCATGTTTGGCCCAAGATCTCTTGAAATGCTACATCAGGCACAAGAGGTTGATACGAAAGGACTTCTGTATCCGCTATTTGGGTTTCTCCCTCCCCTCATTTGCAGAATTCATGCAAAGGAAGTCAGAGTCAATCTACTGGCACCCAGGTGGCCACACATGCCATGATTTTCCAATCTTCAACTGGTCTTACAGAAGGCTTCCTTGGAACTTCCCCTCAGATGGGATCTACTGACTCAGGCCTAAGGGATGTTGTTTCATACATTTCCTCAGAGACTCAGGCTGTCGGCCTCACCCCTGAGAGGGCCCGCTTCCTAGCAATGTGGCTCCCCCAATCAGTGGTGCACACCTTACAGAGTGCAAGGGAACCATCTTCTAGGGTAGTATATGGCTATCATTGGTGGACATTTCAATCTTGGTGTGATGCAGGTAGTCTGCCAGAGTCAAGCAAGACCCTGATTCACCATTTTCTTAAGTGAGCGGGGTGTCTTAGGCCTCAAAGGGCTATAACCGTGCCAACTTGGGATTTGGAAAGGCATGCAGATCTCAATAGGGTGTCGATGAAAACCGTCTTCCTTTTGACTGTATATAGTTGTACAGTTGTCAAGTCGTCAAGTCAAGTCACCTTCATTTATATCGTTCTTTTAACAATATGAATTTAAAGCAGCTTTACAGTGATAATAGGAAATTACAGTAACAGAGATTGTTTTGGCTTTACAGCAGCTCTAGGATAAAGTTATTGTCCAGCTAAAGTTAGTTTTGATTGATTGATTCACTTCCGTTGCGAAGATGCAACAGAATCCAGAATTCCAGTTGTATACAGTTAGTTTGGTGGTGATTTCTTTGCTTTATCACCAAAATAAACCAGCAGGCTCTCCCTTGTAAGGAGAGCTACACAGTTATTATATCGAGCCTATGTCCTATCCGTAACGTGTCTTACAGACTATCCCATACATATGCAATATGTATCTGGGTGGAGAGATATTCTCGATACGATAGAGAATGGTGGGTTAGAGTGCAACCGTGGTTCTTTGAGTGAGAGACTATCTTTCCACTTGATGGTCGCTCTGAGAAATGTGTCATCAAATAGAGGAATATGTGTGCAGTCTCCAGGAATATATAAGGTGTGTTCAACATTGGCTGTGGCTGGATGTAACTGATCGGCGAGAGTTGCTGCGTGCAGGCGGGGAGGAGCTGCAAACGGAGACGTGAAGTCAGACGCTTTCTGCTTCTTGTAGTGATCGCTCACGTGGTGTTTCTATACTTTACCACAGCTGAAGTGAAATAAATACAATATTTGTCAAATACACAGACTTTTCAGAGACATTTTCATTCAATACTTTATGTACGGCTGCGTAATACAGCGTCTGTTTGTACAAGAATAAAGTTTAACATAAGCCTATACAATCAATGAAGTGGAGTCTTCATTTTTTATCAGTTTTATTTTGATAAACATGACACAATATAACATCGTGGCTACATGAAAAGAGATTTTACTGTTATAAAAACAAATTTATGAGCATTAGTGGAACTGAAGGTGTGAGAATAAACATGAAACACGTGATCGTTGTCATGCGGAGGATTCGGCCAATCGTGGAACAGTTGTGTCGTCAGAGCTAGTGTAGCCACTCTGGAGAAGCTGCGCTGGCTGAGTCCTCCGACTGCTCTCGAATCGCTCTTGCGGTACTTTGATGGCATACTGTATGTCACAGTCACGTGGCGTCGGCGCTGTATCAAGTCGGACAATATTTCTAACCAGCATGCACTGCTTCATGTCAGCCACCGATCGGTCAGCGCAGAGCTGCATGAAGTCGAACAAGCCTATAGGCTCTGCTGCACATGCAATAGTCCAGAGTGTCTCACCAAAGTGTCCATGTCACATGCCATCTCTGGTGTCATAGTCCCATACATATGCAATATGTATCTGAGTGGAGAGATAGTCTCTCACTCAGAGAACCATGGTTACACTGTAACCCACCATTCTATATGGTAATATTAATTTAATATTTATTTATGTCCTGTGATACAGTGCATCTATTTGAGTTCAGTTATGGATTTTCATTTGTAAATTGAACAATGCATTTGGGTACTATTGACCTCTTGGTCATTTTACAATTCAGCTCACAGCAGGAACTCTGTCTAATTTATCAGAATCTCTTACTAAATCACGTTCCTCTTAATCTATCCAATGGAAACTATCATGATTAATTTTGACTCTTAGCTCTTGTGGGCTTCATCCATAATACTGTATATCTCTCCATAGTCTACGTCCTTGTCCTAGTACTGGTCCACCTCCATTCTTACATGACTACATGCATAATTCTCACCCAGTTGCAGATCCATAATGGCTGTTCTCCTTGCTTTAAAAAGACATTGTTGTACAGTATGTAACAAGTTAACTCAAAGGGGAAATATTAATAATTAATTATTAATATTTGGGTCAGTTAATTGGATTAACTTGATGTAGCTAAATTAATATTACAATCAATTAATCAGTTCGTTCAACGGACTCTTTTGATTATTCATTTATTCTAAGAACAGCGTATCTTTCATGGCCACCGAAAAATAATTATTTCTTAGCATGTACAGTGCTTAGAGCATAACAAGATCAAGATCGTAAAATAGACTTTGTTGCAAGCAGAGAATCAGCACCAAATACATATTGTGCACAAGTTTTATTAACTAAATCACAAACATAACTAAACTAAACAAACATACATACATACATGCATAGGAAAAATGGAAGAAGGAAACGGAAGAAGGAAATGGAACTATGGAAAAGATCCATTTAACTATGAAAAGACTGTGCAGTGGACACAATTCTTGAAGTTGTTGAAAAGGATGTTGATGGTTCGGTGAGTGTCAAATGTTAAAGTTGCAATCGTTTTCTTCTCCGTTGGATGAAGAAGATATGATGAACTTGCATGGTTAGTTCGACTCTGTTCTCATGGCTGGAGTGCAGATTGTGGCCTATCAGCCCTGGGCCGGAGAGGACACACAGAGCAAATGGTGGGAGTTGCGAGGGACTTCTTCTTCATTGAAAGAAGACGTTGTCCAAACTCCTGAGGTTGTCCTTGATTCTGTTGTGGTTGAGAGAGTCCTCTCTCTCCTGAATGAGCACATGGCTGGTTGTGAGTCAAGGCCTGCTGCCCTGGGGCCTTCTGAGGTCACGCTGGACAGCACGGCACCCTGAACGTACCGAGAAGGCCAAGAGAGTTGATCGTTGCCCATTCAGTGATGGTAAGGTAGCAGTTTTCTTCTGAGTTGAATTGAAGAAAATACAGTCTGACTCCTTTGGTAGAGTGAAAGCATAGCAGGCGGTGGTCACAGCCTGCAAGGCCCCGGTGGGGGGTCCCCACAGACATCAACCCAAAGAAGCAGCAGTAGAGAGACAGAAGAAGAGAGAGGAGGGTCACTGTGAATTTGTCTCTAATAAAGCCTGAGAAAGGCCCCACCTCTCTGGGTTCGCTTGACCAATGAGAAGGGTGGAATTTTCAAGCGGGAAAATTCCTCTATGGTTGATTTATGAATCTTTGTTTTAATCGTGTTCATTTGCATGTGCAGCTGGATTGGTTTCAGATGAAGGAACTAAGAAAGATTCTTGTAATACTAATATGTTGCGCAGCTATCGGCATATCATGTACCCAATCATTTCGATCTTCAAAGTACTGATTTATAGATACCAAACATGGTATAGGGAGGTTACATTGACTGTTGGTTCTATCATAAAATACACAGTATCAAGAAAATAATTGAATTAAAAACACTATACAAGACAGTAAATCATTCACACAATTTTATGGGATGCATGTTCATTTATAGATCAGATTAATGCAGCAAAGTCTGTTTTAAAGTCTGTTTCTGTCTTCCCCATTGTCTCTGTCTCGACCATGTGACCACATTTTTAAACAGCCATAAAACCCTTGTTGGGAGGAGGGGACCACAGATCCCAGAGTGAGTTTTAAATATTATTTGTTAAACTATAACAAATACTTGTGTCTGATTTGTCTCAGTTGTTACAAGTATGAGAAGGTCATTGTGCAATGAAGGAACGTTAATCTATTTTCACCTACATCATACAATGTTTAGCAGTGGAGTGACATAGATTGAAAATAGATTGAAATTACAGTCACTTTCCTAGTGAAAAAGCACAATTTATTCGTGTGTATGTACTGTAGTACTAAATGTATTTGTGGCCAGCACGTTCTCATACCCAACTCGTCACATATTGACTCTTGGTCAGGACCCCTCGGCGTCACTTTTAATAAGAAAATAAAAGTACAGTCACAGATATGTATTGCAAAAACGGACTAAAAACAGTATAAAAGTACTCATGTTGCTTTCCAAGTCTTTTGAACCCATATGATATCTTTATGTGAAGAACAGAGTGGATCTTAATGTTTTAATCACTGAAATCCCACCACTCTGTGAATTCATGCAGTCATTTAAAAGATACACCGACTCTTTAGCATGATGCAATCGGTCATATGACACACGAGAGCCAATGCAATTTTACTATCAAAGCTGACGTAACACTTCTTTGGGTGGCAATTTTTGAATGTGTGCATAGGATCTACGGCGGATGGAGACGGTAATACTGTAGCTTTTGGGTCTTTTCTTCACACAAATCAATTGTTTGGCCTCAGAACACTTGGAATATTTGTACTTTTTGAATAAATTGTGCCTGTAGTAGCATATGCCTGCTACATCCTGTGTTTTATATCATACACAAGGGGTAGGTTTAGGGGTGGGGTTGGGTTACGTGTTCAAACATGTCTAAACAGCGTAAATAAAAATAAATAAAATAAATGTACATACAATTATGCTTGCTGATTAAATTGAGAATCACACTCCAACATATCACACAATCACACTTCAACATGTCATAATGGCAAAATTTTAACCCAAAATATAATTTCATCATGATGATAACATTCCCATGCCCAACGCGTCTGTTATTGACGCAAAGGTTTCTCATTAAAATCAATGAATGGGGTACCCTGCACGTCAAAAAATTCTGCTAAAATTCTCCTGTGCGTTAAAAAGTGACGCCAAAGGGTCCTGACCAAGCATCAATATGTGACGAGTTACTCAAAAATAACACAAAATGAAATTTCATGTAACAAAGTTCGGGAGGAGCACGTTCAGGTAATCAACCAATCAGCACAAGAGGAAGCTGGTATAAATAAAGCCTTTCCTCACCCTCTGTCTCACGACAAGTTCCTCAGCATTTGACTCCGCTCTTGTGCCGTCATGTCTGAGTTAGAGCTCTTCCCCTCTGACGATGATTCTCTCGTCACGGACGAGCCTCCATCGCAATCCGCGGATCCAAGGATCATTCCATCTCCAGCAGCCACCAACATCATCGAGCCTCCATCCTCAAACTGGGGACGCCAGCTCCCTCGATCCCCTCCACGCACGCCAAGACGCCGAGGACTCCCCTCACCACCGCCCAATGGAATCAGTGTCCTTATTGGGGAGCGTTGGACTCTGATCTCCATAACCGAGTTTTTCTCTGGTGCCGAAACATCTCTTGCGCAATTTGCAGATCCGTAAACCATGCCACCACGGCATGCCCTCAAATTAATCCCTCGATTCCTCCCGGCCCAGAGCAGAACCCCATCAAATCCACAGGTTATTTTCCGCGACCTGCAAGAGAGGATCACTCTTCCGGTAAAGATTTTTCTAACAGAGCACCATACGCCGCTTCCAACAGGCAAGATTGCAATCATTTCAATGAGGGGAAATGCCTAAGACAATGCTGTCGCTTTCTCCACGTTTGCAATTATTGTGGCGGTGCCCACGCCTGTGTGGTATGTCCAGTACAAAAGGCTGTAAATAAAAGTGAGAAAAAGTATCTCTCGACTCCTGTGAATGTTTCCCGTCTGGCTGAGGAATTATCCCATCACCCCGATGTCAACTTTACAAATTATCTGCTGTCTGGTCTCAACCAAGTTTTTAAACCTGGCGTAGAATGTCAGCCCACGCAAAACATCATCTGCGATAATCTTCAGTCCTCCCTAGCAGAGCCTGAAGTAGTAGACGATCTAATTAAAAAAGAAATCGAATCAGGTTCCATGATCGACCCCTTCGAGGCCCCCCCGTTCGACAAATTTAGAAACTGTATCGGAACATTTGCGCCGGAACACGCCTCCTCTTTGAGCTGAACCGCCCCGGGGAGCGCAAGTGTATTTCCTAGTTTACCGACGTGCGTCTGTGGAGGGAAAAGTCAGCTGTGCGCGGGTGCAAAATAGGAATGATACATGCGTCGGTGTACAAAGTCAATTGCGCTGGGTGCAAGATAGGGCCCTCATCAAACAAAGTAAAACAGATTGAGCTAAAAAAGGTCACTTTGTTTACATTTTCAATCTGCCAACTCCCATTCAACGTTACCATTCTCTGCTAAATTACCTGCAGTATAAAAGTTCTACGCTCAAATCCCCTCTCGATCCACTTTTCGCAGACGACTCCAATCATCCAGCCACGAGATTCTGGTTCCAAAAACATCTCAAAGCAGTCCTCATCAAATCCAGCATCACAGCAAACAAATTTTCAAGCCATTCTTTTCGCATCGGAGCAGCAACCACAGCCACACAAAAAGGTCTTTCCCAACAACAAATTCAAACCCTCGGTCGCTGGTCATCTGAAGCTTTCAAAACCTACATTAGATCCAGCTGCTTCCACATCAGAAACGCTCACCAAGCCCTAACTAATTAGATCATTAATTTCCATCACCTGCGGCGCCACATCCTTCGTCACTTTCCGCACCAGTACCGGTACAAACCCACTTTCCAAGTCTATTTTTGCTCGCCGCATTTACACTCGCTTCAATAAATATATCTATAATATAGCATTTTTACAAACAATTGCAGGCTCTCCCGTTCGCACGCAGCGATGGCTCCCCGTTCATAGGCCGGGCTCAGCCCCCCTTCCGAAGCACCGGTCGAGCCCTCCCGTTCGAATTGCAGTGAGAGCCTGCCTGTCTTAGTTGTCGTCGGACGGCCGCGCTCGTGCCGCGAGGGGTCTATTCCCGTGTCCCAGCCCCCTTCCAAGCGTCAGTCGAGCCCTCCCGACAGAGTACAGCGGGCGCCCCCCGTTCAACCACTGGCGAGGCTTACCCGTCCGATGCCGTGAGCATCCATGTTCCCGTCGGATGGCGCAAGAGCCCTCCCGGTTGAACGGCTTAACTCGTTCCCAAATCATGCTCGTATAAATCTGGCGTCATCGAGCTGTCAGTTCAACTGCTTGCGGGGCTTATCCGTCCAATGCCGTGAGCTTCCAAGTTCCCGTTGGACGTTGCGAGAGCCCTCACGGTCGAACGGTCAAGCTCGTTCTCTAGTAAATACCTTCTCATGCCCTTCACTTTTTTGGGGAGATTAATTCTACGCTCACTGTCCCGCACTTACCTAGCCTTTTTGGGGGAGTACTCTGGGTTCGGGCCAAATTCCGAGCTCGGAGCCCTCCCCTGGACAGCAAGCCAAATACGCATAAATACTACATCAGATTCCATGTACGTGTGAAAGTTAAAAAGCGTAGCTAATGCGAGAACATCAAACTGTCAAATCATGTCATTGCATTTTACATCAGGAGCAGTTGTGCAGTACATTGAGAGTTGAAGCGCACAGAGACAATCAGCAGAGCAATGTTACGGATGGTTTTATTCCATCCACACGCACTGAAACACAAGCAGTTCTGCACATTCACATACTTCCACCAACGAATGTAACGGTCTGTGTTTTAGCGCATGCACAAGAATAAGCCTAATGTTATGACGGTTTATGCAATTGCCTCCTGCAGCGTTAATGAAAGATCATGTCAGGTAAAAGGGAAAGCAAAGCATTCTGCAAATGCAAGTGTCTTGTGCTAATTTCAGCCCGACGCAGTAATCATTTTCATGTCCTGCGCCACGTTGTTTAAATAGCAAATGCATTTGCACGCACATGGGTGTGCTGGTCTGAAAACGAGGTGTGCATTGTTCGGCGCGTTGCTATTTTGAGGCAACTGAAATAGACTGTGCCGTTGACCAACTGAAACCTGGTCTAAAGTCAATGGGCAATATTTTTTTGTTATTTAAAGAACACGTTAGTAATGTGTGCCCGTCCCGTAGATGGTCTGCTTGTGTGCACGAGCAGATCCGTTTCCTCCCTAGAGAAGCATTCAGTTTTTCCGCTTGCGAATTCCGCCATGGCGTGAGCGGACATGGCTTTTAAAGGGAATGGGAGATGTGACTCTGATTTGTTTATTGCACGTTACCCCCAAAACAAACCTATTACTCATTAAGAGACTAGGGACAACCCTTTTAGACCATGCGCCGGGTGTGCCGAACATTTTTCCCGTCATTAAACTAGCAAAAGTGTATTCGGACACGCCCTAAGTGCACTTGCGCTATGCACTTTAGACCATGCGCTTAGATCGTTAAAATAGGGCCCTAGATGTTTCAGTTAATACCTCACATTTTCTTTAGTTTGTTCTAAAAGAAAGTCTTCTAAAATAAATAAATAGCATTATCTGAACATAATTTCATCATTCTCAGATTTGAAATACATGTGCTGCATCCCAGTTCACCTTTTTATACTATGCCCTAAAAGTATACTGTTTTTGAGAAGAATAAGTACATACTTTTGAGTGTGAAGCAGAAGAGTATGCAAGCTTTGGGATATACTGTACTACTTCGTCATAATTGTGTCTTTAACGGATGCTCTGTTGCCTAGTAACTTGCAACCTGTAACTGTTTAAAATGCCCTGTCAATCATCTTAAATCTTCCACGTTGAATTAAATTTTGTTTCCTAGAAAAATGTGAGAGAAATTGCACGTTGATCTGCCAGTCATGGGTCTTTCATTCGGAGAACTCTGCTCATGTTTTCATATTGTGTGCAAATGTCTTTTTTTTAACAAGTTAGATTAACAAAGTAAAGGCATATAACCAGTTTATTTGTAGTGCACTGACATCATAGTTTTATATAATTAGTTAAATAATTACATTAATTTAAAAAAATAAAAAAACACTGTACTTATGGACTTAGAAAATCATTTTTGAGCTGCAAAAGATAATTTCGCACTCATTTGAAAGTGACCTATGACATCCTATGACATGAAATTAATCTAAATTTAAATGATCTCATGGATGTGGGTATTATGGTACGTGGTCATAGTGGCATCAGCTGCTGCAGTAAATGTGGCATATTCAAACAACTTTGACATTTACCCAGTTTGATTGCATATTGCCCGTCGTGCAGTTGCCCTAAAGCCGCAGGTTGCCCTAAAGCACGGTTACCCTTTAGTTTACTAGTTAAGTTTTTTCATTTGTACTGCAACTATACTACAAGTTAATGTATAGGTATACTGATAGTTTACTAGTTAAATACTTAGCACATTTTTTGTTTATTAAAGTACACTTTGAAGTATACTCTCAGTAAACTACTAGTTTAGTATTTTTTAACTTAAAGTATACTGTGTTCCAATTTAGGTATTACTTATACTTAAAATAGACCTTTGATTGGACTTTGAGTAGATTTGAAGTAAATTCCTATGTACACTACCAGTGGACTACACAAAAATTCACATACTCTGAATTAGGAAAATATCTGTTTTCTTTATAAATCTATATTTTCAAACAATGCAAGTTTATAAGACAGTAAAACTATGTGAAAAAAAGTATTAAATTTACTCAATCAACAGAGTAAACACAAGTCAAGAACACATAGACTACTTAATTATACTTTTAAGTATATCTCAATCAAAAGATTGATTACAAGTATAGGCCAAATATACTTCTGTCAGTATAAGTCAAGTATACTTGTGTAATTTTAAAGGGGTGATGAACTGAGAAATCAAAGTTTCCTTGAGCTTTTGACATATAAGAGATCATCATACTATAATAATATCCTGTAAGTTTCAGAACTGAAAACTACCTTGTTAGTCCAATAAAAGCTTTTATAGACATCAGGCTCAGCAAACGACTTGTTTTTCAAAGTGGGGAACTATGACGTCAAAGAGGATAAAACACCTCCTCCACAAAAGAAGATCAACGCCTACTTCAACACGGCCTGTTTAGCCCCGCCCACCGATTCGCCCAAACATGCTAAATAACATAGGACGACATGATAATTGCTAAACCGGATCGAGCTACTTACAAGCAATAAACATGCTGTTTACTAAATATTGTGCAGTGCCTGGTTGTGGAAGAAGACAGTCTGCATAAGCTTCCTTCGGATTCCAGCATGGTTAAACTTTATTAAATCAGTCAATCACAATTTCCCGACACGGATCTGCCAGCAACATGTAAGTAACCATGTGTATTCTAATGCCTGATCTGCGATCAGTGATTTCGGTGTAATTATTCAAGTTCAGATATTTCTCTTAAAATCGTTCAATACTGTTTATGCATCAGTGACTAAACGATCAACTTCACATAATTTCTCGTAGTATTATGAAAATAATCTTTTTTTTAATCTGTTATTAAATTATATAGCCTACAGAAAGCGATCAAAGAACGATCCCTTTCGCCCAAGCTGTCAATCAAACAGCACAGCGTGAGCCGCGAGAGCTTATCTGGACACTTACCAAACTCGTGATGAAATAATGACACTGTTCACTACACAACGAAGCTCTTACTGTGTACTCACATCGTGTTTGCATTGTGATTTGGTGTAAGCATTTGTGAGAGTGCAAAAATTGCGTTGCAATGATAAGATCTTTATTCTTTATTCTTTATGTCATCTGCTCAGTCAGTGCTCATCATGCTGCAACCTTTCATGTGATGGAATAGATTTAAATATAATGCTTTAAACGATACTTTTCACGATTTGTTAATCTCGGTAGCTGTAATAGTAAAAAAACGTAGTAAAAGTTTTCGAGAGAGTTCCTGTAATACTAGCTATTTCATGCAAGCATGTCAGCCAATCACAGCAGTGGGCGTTTGCACTGAAGTCTCACAGCAGACACGCCCCTTAAAACAGAGCGTTCAAATCTGAGGCAGAAATCAGGCTTGGAAAAATGGCTTTTATTTATAAATTATGACAATTTTTGATGTAAAAATCATACTAACATTATAAGGGCAACCCAGGTAACATTATAAAATAATAAAACAATCCAGTTCATGACCCCTTTAAGTATATTTATGGGAAGTAAAAAGTAAAAAAAGTATACTTTCTTATTTTTTTGTTAAAAATAAGTATACTAATAGCACACTTGAATAAACTTTTTTTTTTTTTTGTAAGGGCAGGTATATCCTCCCCTCTTCTGTGCTTATTCCTCTGCTCTAAACAAATCCAAATATCACAAAATAGAAAGATTATTACTTTAAATGGAAGGTGAGAAAAGGAACATGTGTTTTCTCATATTGATCAGTGTGTCTGAAAGGATGTGAGTGGTTAAGAAATGTATTTATTTTTTGTCTTCACCCTGAAGGACCATTGTTGGTTTTCAGATGTTCTTAGGGGAGAAAGGTCTTCACTTTGCCAAACAGAATGAAAAAGTAATGTATGAAGAACATCCTTACTGATTGCCCACAGTAAAACGGAGAATGAGGGAGCGAGAAGCATCATTAACCCTTCTGCCCTTTGGGAGATTTGTTATAAATCTAATGGAGAGAATATTACTCCTTTTTCCCCCTTCCTGCACCATTGAAATGATTCTTTCTTTCTTTTTGTATCTGTCCATACTTTCTCCTTAAAGGTTCTCCTTAAGCTTTGTATCGTTAGAAACCCAGTCATATTTTTGAATGGTCATGCATTATTCCCTCATTTTACCCTGAGACGGGAGAAGTATCATTCTAAGCAGGAAGTCCCATATCTTTGTAGAGGGGTTAAGAACTACAAACACTCCTTCCTCATTTTTCCAGGGGGTGGGGACCCACTCACGCTACAGACCTATTACAGATCAGTGGGTGGGACTTCACTTGCAGAAACTAAAAGCAATATCAGCCAGATGTATGTATATGTGTATATATATGTATATATGTATCATTTATTATTTTTTTTTTTAAATTTTATTATTATTATTATTATTATTATTATGTTTGCTAATGGGTTATGCAGACTGAGCGGTGCACTTACAGGTTTATGTGCATACTATGCTTGTGTGTTCGTGTGTGTGTGTGTGTGTGTGTGTGTTTGTGTGCGAGTGCGCGTTTGCTCTCCTGCTGCCTTTCTCTACACATGTCCCCTACTGCTTTATACAATAACCTGCGATGATGCTTTATGATCATTTTTGCTTTTATATCATGTGTATATTAATTTTAATATTTAGGAGTAATGAACTTCACTAAAGGTTTACATGTTATTCACTTGAACATTAGGAGTTTGCCGCCTAAAATTGATTTATTGAGAACTTGGCTCGCTTATAATAATCCACATATTATTACTCTTTCCGAAACCTGGTTAAACAGTGAGATCTCTGATGATGAAGTCAGACTTGATAATTATGTTCTATTCAGGAAAGATAGGGGCTCAAGAGGTGGGGGCCTCTTAATATATGTAGCTTCAAAATTGACTGCAGAACTTGTATTGCCAAGAGAGAATCCCCTGCACTTTGAAGGCCTCTTTGTTAAAATTATTTTTCATGAAAACAAACGACTTATAATAGGAAATATTTATAAACCTCCTAATGCTCCTGCTGAAACCACTGAATGTATCTTGTCCACTATTAATTCTTTAGATTGTGCTAGTGAAAAAATCATATTAGGTGATTTTAATTCGAATTGGCTAGCTAATTCCTCTCATAAAGATCGCAATCTTTTTAACAGCATAAATTTAACTCAACTCATAACTGAACCTACTAGAGTTGGTCCTTGCTCCTCTTCTTTGCTTGACTGGATCTTGGTTTCTCACCCTAGAATCTTAAAATCTGGGGTATTACCAGATTCTCTCAGTGACCACTCTATTGTTTATTGTATTTGGAAAATTAAGTTGCCTCATCTTCCTCCAAAATTAATTAGAGTAAGGAAATGGAATAACGTTAATCTTGAACACTTTATTCAAGACATAGTAGACATAAATTGGGAGAGATTTCAGTTAATTCCATCTGTTGAAGATGCATGGAATTACTTTTATACTGAATTTTGTTGAGATAATAGATAAACATGCTCCTTGGAGATGAATCAAGGTTAAGGGTCGACACGTACCTTGGATCAAAGGAGATCTCATACACTTATTTAAACAAAGAGACAAGGCATGGAAAAAACATCGTATATCAAATGATTCTGCTGACTGGGATGCTTATAAAGAACGGATCAGCTCTTATTTTATGTACCCAGAATTTGCAAAGAAATAGGTCGTCGTGCGTTTAAATTTAAAGCTCCATCAGACTGGAACAATCTTCTTAGCTCGTTCAGATCTATAACTTCCTTTTATGTTTTCAAATCATCTCTTCTTACTTATTTTCAAACACCGTGTTCCTGTTTCTGATCTCTCTTTCTTTTAATTTTATTTATTATTTTTATTTACATTGTATATGTTTGCATTTATATACCTATATGCGAATAGTGAAGTGTGTAAGCATATTTATACCTTGGCTTGATTTTGTATTTGCATTTTCGCAGATGGCTCACTGAATGTCTTCGATTATGAAGTATGGGCTAAAAGTGAAGGGATTAGGTTTGTGGGAGTATTGTTAGTGCGTGCGTGTATATGAATGTGAATGTTACTGTATCTAAATGTTTGTTATAGTCTTGTGTTGTATTTACTTTAATTATGATTTTCCATTTTGATGCTGGTTTCTTTGTAATGTAAAGGACCCCCTCGAAAATGAGATGGTGCATCTCAAGGGGTTATCCTTGAAAATAAAGAAAGAAAGATGTGAAGTTATGACAATGGCGGAAGGTACTCAATATGATATGGAAGAAGAGGATTTCAAAAGTCTGATGCTCGAATCAGATGTTCGTGGCTACCTTTACGAGCCAGAGGAGAACAGGAGGCAGCTGCTGCGGCTTCTGCAGCCGAGGCAGAAGACCTGCCTGTCGCGGACGAGGAGCCTGGACTGGCTCGAGCTGTGGTGGACTGGTGGTGCCTGTGCTCTCACAGTGCGCCTACGGACACAGAAATAGAGTCCGTCTGCTGCAAAGAATTTCAACGATGCCAATTTCTCCTGGATGAAATCTCTGAATCAGACGAGAACATGGATGTTTGTGTTGTGAACTGGATTAGTGGGAGTGGCTTGCGGAGCTGTGCAATGTGGTGCATTGTGGGAGTTGTTGTCTTCCATACAAATGCTCCCTAAAGTTACTTTCTGTCTTTCCTCGGTCAAGAGGGCACCAAATTCGAAATTTATGTTACATTTCGACTACATATATGACCCACTTTCAATAAAGATTAATGTTCCCACGGGTGAAATGCTCCTTTAACTTTGTTGTAGTTTGTGTGTTCTCTGAGGCTAACTGTCTGGAGATGATTGATCAACTTTTCACTCAAAACTTACTTTGTGAGAGTTTGAGCTTTACTTGAATGAGAATCCATTTGAAGGAAATGAAAGTGATTTGGATTTTCTGTGGTGCTATCAAATCATTGTTTCAATGTTTGTCATTGTTTCAATTCTGTTTAGTGATGCAGGAATTACATATTTCACCTTTTTAAAAAAAGGTACACTCTTTTTGCAGTCACAAGCCATACCATCATTTACTATTCCTTTGTGAACCGTCTATTTCAGAAATATATTCATATGCACTAGATGACGTGTGCAATTTTGAACGTGATTGAAAATGCAATTGCATGTGTCTGCTGAAAGGAAACATGAAGCTCTGCAGTTGCATGTTTTTTGGCAGCAGTATATGCAGCATATTGCTTGTGTTTGTGAATGCACATTTGGGGCCATGTGTTCATGCTGAGCTTTTGAACAGAAATTGACCTCTTTGACCTTCACCTGTCCTCATTTTAAAGTGGCCGGCAACATTCTGTGAGAGCTGAGTCAAAACAATGCTTATCTCTGGAGCATTAACTTCATTAGGACTGACAGAATCAGTTCATGCATCAATGGATGCCATGACTGTTTCCACCAAACCTGTTACTGATCTTGACGTTGCCTTGAGCTTCTCCTCCAATGTGAACGCAGAGGTTCTGTTGAAACTCTAAATAGCATTCGAGAAAAACTGCATCTGTCGTCATGTTGTTTCCTTCCTCTGTGAAGACAGTCTCTAAACTCATCTCATTCTCTTCAGGTGGCTCTTATTGTAAGATAAATACAGTTTAATTTTCCATGTGGGACAACAAACCGTTATTAGTACTTTTAAAAAGGTTATTATTTCAGATCAGTTTTTCTTTTTTTTTGAAGGTTGTGCTATTATATTTCTAAACAATCAAACTTATGACTTTTGCCTTGTATTTAATAAAATGGATAAAAAATATCTCATAGGAGAGTATCGAGCCGTATTTATGTACCGGAATATCATACAGATAACACTCTTTGCACACCTCAGTAACCGCATAGCGATGTACTGGCAACATTTTCTTCAGAAAATGTAAAAGTCTAGTTAGTAGTGTTGATGTATTAATGTATTATGTTGCTGTATCTTTATCTTTAATCACTTTGCAACATGGTTTGTTATTCAGGGAAGAAGGAGGCTGGAACCGGAGAATGTTCATCCACTTTAATTCCAAAATAAACAAACACAAATCGAAAGTAAAGCGGCAGCCCCTAACAGAGACTGCTGCATAACAAAACATGAAAAGTCCAGGCCTGGTCCTCTCTCGTCCCTCACTGTCCTCGCTCCTTCTTTTATGCTTCCGAAGCTCCTCTGTGAGACTGTCAATCGTCAGCGGCCTCGCTCCGTTCTCATGGCCCTCAGCTGCACTTTATTAAGGTTCCATTTGTTAACATAAATTACATTAGTTAACATACGCTAACTATAAAAAGTACTTCCTAAGCATTTACTAATACATTACAATCAAAAGTTGCATCTGTTATTATTTAATGGACCTGAGCATAAACTAACAATGAACAGTTGTATTTTTATTAACTAAACTTAACACCAATTAAACAAATACTGTAACAAATGTATTGCTCATTGTTAATGTTACTTAATGCATAAATAACTAATGGAACCTTATTGTGAAGTGTTACCAGATTGTTTCTACTGTTTCCCCTGACATTCGATGGAAAGCAAATGGACACTTTTATCTGAATATTTTGCTGCTTAGATTTTTTTCTCTAGGACTACTGATTCAGATTGAATTTGATGTTTGTTATCTAGTAGGCTTGATCACAATGTGTTAAAAGGCACTGATCCAAAAAGATTTCCACTTTCCAACTGCGAGATAGAACACTGTATGCATCTAACATGTCCCAGATTAGAGCTCAATGGTTCAGGGAGTGTTCATGAACACACAATCTGTCCATCTGAATATTCAGAAAGGTATTAAAATAGTTTTCTGAAAAGCAATCCAAAGCATTTGTCCGAGTACATTTCAAATGCTCTGACTGAAGGATGGAAAGTTTGCCAAGGAGTTTATTAATAACTTCTTATAGTGGAAGCCATGGTAAGCAACCACCATGCAAATTTATGGAGAAAAGAGATATTTGCTTCAGGCATTGACTTTGTAATTGATCCACCCTGATTGAAGCTGAATTATATTAAAATAAAGACAGTTCTAACAGAAAGACTTGGGAGGCAAAATGACGTAACAAAGCATTCATTTATTAACAGACCAGCGAGCAAGTATAATATTATGAGGTTCTTTGGCGTAGCTGCATTTCCTGCCTGAAGACGAAGGCAGGGGCGCAGCCGACCCCTTGGGAGGTATGGGCAGGGACCACACTGGTGGTGGTGGGGAGGATGGAGGTGAATGTTGGCATCATCTGTGAACTCAGACATGTGTAAGTACTGATCTTTTGTACTACAAGTATTAGAACACGATTGGTTAGATATGAAGGCAATAAGTGACGTAACAATTAAGTTCCTGGCAGAACTTGCGCTAGAGCTTTCATTTCTGCTCATGTTATGAGTGCGCAGATTCACTATTTTGCATATCATTTGTCAAAGATAAAACAAGTTTTTTTGAGTTTGCACAAAGTATTCTGTTTGGATAAAAGATGTCTACTAAGTGAATGCATGTATGAAAAAGATCTCTGCCTTGTAAATGTCACCTAATTAATGTCATTAACATATAAAAGAGCACAATTCAACGTCCAAATCCTTTACTTGAGATTGGTGAGCTGCATGAATTGCTTAGATTTTCAAATACCAGTGTGGGAAACAATTTCTCAGTTTGTGTAAATCCACTTGGGGTTCAGATTATTTATTTTTTCCCCACATTAATTTCCCACATCTAGTACAATTATGTATTTGTTTCTTTAATACAGTGTATACTTTTTTTCTTTATTTATCCCGAAAGAATGGAAGTGAAATGTAACAACATGCCCCATGTGGGGCGCTTTGTAACATGTGAGGGGCACATTGTGACATGACCATATGACAGCTTAAATTATTATCTGATCTAATAAAAAAACAACAGACAAACAAAAAAAAAAACAACAACAACAAGACAAACTAAACTATTTTGTCAATAAAATACAATTAACTTTTTCATATAAAATAATGGCATTTTTAATGATTAAAAATGAACTTATGTTTGAGTTTGACAATGAACACAACTACACAGCATCGTTTAAAATAATAATAATTAATCATTTCTGCATTGACTCTGTCTTTATTCACCTATTTCTTATGGTTTCTAAATAGAATTCATAAAAGTTGTTAATATGAGTTATATCGCTAACATTATAGAATACCATAGTTCTAATTGTGGGGTACATTGAAACACAGTGTTACAATGTGCCCCACCTACGAAACTGGGATTTAAATCCGGCTAGTATCTTCTGCTTTCTTGACATAGTCGCAATGTTGCCCATCACAGTTCGGTACAGGCATCAGAACCGCGTCTCCTCGCAGCAGATCTTTGTTTGAGTGAGTGACGGAGGATTTCTGCAGCTGTTTTTATTGCTTTACACATTTTATAATGCTTCACAAGTTCTCAGCTGGTCAAAATACCATCATATCTATAGCACATACAACGAGCGCCTTTGGCCCAGCATATAGCATTGTTTTGGATGTTCAGTAATTTCGTGAAATATGCATAATAAAAGCTGACCAATCAGGTCGTGAACATATCCCTATGCCTTCAGGTTCAATATTTAGGTTTGGTGTCAAAATGCCCATGTGAACACTAAGCGGATCAGGACTAAATGGTCAGGACCAAACGAACCAAGCTAACCAAACTACAAGAGTGAACACACCCTAAATTTTGTCATCCTGGCATGTATGGAAACTTTTAAACCATGTGGGTTACAACTAGCCCTGCGTTAGGTTGTGCCTCGCTCAACCCTACTCCAACTCTGGCACAATGAATAGTATCCGTCTGCTAGAACTTGACATGGCGCTGAGCACTTTTCCACGTCAAAGACCGTTTTTATAAATATGAACGTTGGCTTGGATTTTAGTACGCATGTACAGCATGCACTTTTATAAATGAGGCCCTTGATGTTCTTGACAAAAACGTAAATCCAATAAATTCTCCCAGCAAGCTCTGCACATTTTAGTCTTTCCCTACAATAACTTTAGGATGTTGAGGTCCAGTTTTACAACTCACTTAGGACAGCTGAGGACAAGTGTATACACAACATTATACACAACATTCACAAAAGGCTGCAAGCAGTTATTTATGCTAAAGGAGGGAACATGCAAAATAAGAAAGTTATAAACTAGACAGCATAAATGTGTATATTAAGTTATTATGACTCATCTATATAAATATCTGTTATGTGGCTTATTTGGGGCAGTGAGCATAAAAACATTTATGTTATTTTAAAGATTTCTTTTTTTATTTCTTAAAAATGCTAAATATCTTACTCAGTAGATCCTGCAGGGGGGGTTATGTAGATGAATGGCCACAACTTTGTATAAGAGGAGTGGTTGTGTGAGAGCCAAGCACTTTTGTTTAACACTTTTTTTTTTTCTAAAAGCTAAGCTGTCATACTCTGCAAATCTCATTACATTAACAAGGGTCAGAGTCTCCTTTTGCTCTCATATTACTTCAGCTTTTCTCAAGTTTGATATGTCATCTCCCTAAGACATAACTATTGTCATTTTGACTCTTTTAATCTGTCAATCACTTCTAGAGGAAGAGAGACAGTGTGTTAGTGTAACTGAACAAGAGACAAAAAGTTGCGTGTTTGCTTCCAGATCCCATCAGACCTCTGGCTGTCTCTCCTTTCCCCATCATCATGTCCATGTCACCCTTACATAATAGCTACACATAATCTCCTGTCTCCTGTGAGTATTTATAGTCCACAGAATCTGCCTGTTTGAAGAACCTTTATCTCCACAAATCCTGCTTAAAATTACTTCTAACTAAAAAAAAAGAAAAAGAAAAAGTATCCTACCCTAATTAGAGACTCAGTTTGGCTGTGGTGAGAAACCAATCCAATAAACCATCGAACCAAGATGTATCATAATTCACAATTGGAAATGTGTACATAAAAAGAAGCAGTGTCTGATTCTGTGGATGAGCACATTAGATATCGCAATTAAAAAGTGCCTCTTTATCTTAAAATGTTGTCTAATTGCTCTTCTGTAAAACAGGAGCATTGCAAGAATTCTGTCCTGACATGAATATGAACTGTCTGCTTCATGTTGTGCCGCAACAGCTCAATTTGAATTCAGCCAATACTTTGACTTGATCCTTCTTTCTCATGAGCCATCTTAGATTTGCTTAAATCCTTTCGGTCATAGGAAGTTGTTGGTCATTGGTTGTTGGAAGACCCATTTTTTGTCCAAGTGGTTTCTGGCAAAAATTAAGGCGGATACTATTTTAGTTCTAGTAGTTTTTTCGCCACTAGGGGTCGCTAACCTCTTACAATAACAAAGGTGTAGGTTGATGACGCATAAGCGGAATTATAGAACTTGTCGTTATGCTGATGGATCTAATAATGTTTATGGATGAGTGAAAACATTGACGTTTTTTAACATGACTATGGTATGAAGCAGGTTGCGATTGATAATGAGAAACAGATATCAGCGCCACACGCGAGTCCCGTGGATATAAAGTAATGAGGACATTTTATTCTACTGAACTACCCACAAGTGCAGAATTAATACTCACATAGGTCAGTTTATTTGACAAATTAAACTTGTGAGGTAATGCAGCGCCTTTTCACTTCACTATCTACACTATCACACTAAACTGCATTTGAGTGTGTTGAAAGTTATAGTGTTTTTCTATGTGTTAGTTTGTTTGCTATATGAGACTAGCAGTAAGCTAGATCAACATTAGAATAACATACTGATCATATTCTAACATTTCATCATGTTGAGCTATATAACATTGATTCGTTTTATGTACATTTGCTCACCTGTCTAATAAAGTACATGCAAGAGCAGCGTCTCTGTCAAGTCAAAGTTAGTCGTGGACGTGAAGCTCTCTGCATCTTGAAAACGCCACGCCGATATTGATCCCAAAGTCTGCTTGCCATAGTCCATAATGTTTGAACAAAACAACAACAGCGTGAGCATGCCGCTAGACGTAACGCAGTTGTCCACATCTGTCGCCCAAATATATCACACTGTGCAAGTGATTTTTGGATATTTTATTACATAAATCTTACATATTGTACCTTTAGGGGTCAATACAAGAAAGTTCTGCAAATTACTAAATGTTAACCCTTTATGCGTACATTATTATTAATCACACCTTTCCTACTTGATTTAACTAACTAATGCAACTTGGGGTTCAATTATTTTTTTATTTCTTCCTACAACAGAAAAAAGAAAAACTGTATGCAGCAGTAGGATGACTATAGGCTATAATTTAGCTATTGAGTCTTTGATTTTACCACATCCTTCCATTTAATAGCACAGACATTATGTACAGAAAAGGCAAAAAAAAAAAAAAAAAAAGGTCAATTGAGGTCAGATCATTTATATTTGAGGAGAATATCAATGAGAAACTTCTCACCTTTTTTAATGAAACCTTCTGATCCCCTCCAATATTAGGCAGAATATTGCCCCATAACCTATACATTTGCCATTAAGTGAACTGTAAAGGTAATGGCCGTTTTGCCAATGTCATATTTTATTAAGCGCTGCTTCATCATTGAGTGACACACTTATCCTTTTTGTGCTTCTCAACCTGAAAGATTAATTAACAAAAAAAAAAAATTATTAAAAATGGAGAACCAAGTAGGCTAACTAGTCTAATGCTGAAACTAATAATAAAATCTCTGCCATTTGCATTTAAATGTGACCAGTTTCTCATTAATTATTGCGGTTTATTGGCCTTGCAGCAGACCTTGAGAGATCTGTAAGAGATGCTCATTTCCTTTTGAAAATGAACTGAATGTTTTATTTTTCACCACAATAAATAGATTTTTTAATCCGTCTCCAACAACTGTTCCTGTTGTTGTTGTTTTTTAGCGTTATTGGATAATTGTTCCATGACTCTCAGGTAAAGTGGTCCACTCATGCTGACTAGTGTCAGTCTGCTGTTATTAGTGCAAGCGTGCTGTGCTGCTCCATTAGCAAGATACCAAGTGATTAACATGCACAAGGAGTGGCAAGTTGTCAGACTGAGCCGATAGCAGGCTGGAAATGTTGAGGTATGACTAATTACACTCTAAAAAATGCTGGGTTAAAAACAACCCAATTTGGGTTATTTGGCAACCCAGCGCTGGGTAAATATTGGACAGAACACATGCTGGGTTATTTTTACCCAGCAGGCTGGGTTTTTATACATTAACCCATCTGCTGGGTTGTTTTTAATCAGTGCTGGGTCAAACAACCCCCATGCTACAGGTTATTAATTTTAGATAATAATAATAATAAAAAAACGAATAGAAAAATACAAAAATATTAATAACAATAATAACACTACTGTTTATTGATTCAATTAAAGTGTTTATTCCAGGAAATTAATATAATCATAAATACATTCATGTAAAAAAATAAATAGACATCTGCAACATAAACGGAGGCCCACAAAAATCATTTGTGCTAAAATGTTGGTATGTTAAAATATTATAAAATGGTAAGATTCTCAAAATTCAAAACTCTACACTTATAAACTGTAAAATAGCCTACAGCTTAAGATTCTATTCACAAAGAATACAATAAAAACACATAAGTACATACATTGTAATTCACTTAAATAAGCAATCATTTAGTCCTGTGCAGCAAAAATGGGAGGCACATCTCTGCGTATAAACAGTAAGTACATACATTGCAATTCATTTTAAATAAGCAATCATTTAGTCCTGTGTAGCAAAATAAAAACATGAAACTCTATACCTATAAACTGTAAAATAACCTAGCTAAAAATTATCTTCACAAAATGATAAAAAAAAAAAAAAAACTGAGTCAACTTTTCCAGAGTTTCCCCTTCACCAAAAAACTGTCCAGCCATTCCAAGCTCCAAGACAAAGGGGGAGGGTTTTGCTTCTCTCTGCCTTTCCAGGTAAAGCACCATGTTGGTTCCAGACTAAATGAGGGAAAGACAATATCAGACACATAATTATTTAAAAGTGTGTCTTAGGTTTTCATAAGAGCAGTCTTAAATTAGTTAAATACCATCTTAAATTAACTTAAAGAATTAGTTCACCCCAAAATATAAATTTCCTAATCATTTACTCACCCCAGTGCCATCCAGGATATCCATGTCTTTCTTTCTTCAGTCGAAAAGAAATTAAGTTTTTTTGAGGAAAACATTTCAGTATGTTTCTACACAGAATAGACTTAAATGGCAACCAACTATCCCAACGTTCAAAGAAGGTTCAAATGTCCGTCTCAATGCAGCTTCAGAGTCTCTACACAATCCCAGTCGAGAAATAAGGGTCTTATCTAGCGAAACGATCGGTCATTTAAAAACAAAAAACATTTATATACTATTAAACCACAAATGGCTTATGGTTTCGCTAGATAACACCCTTATTTCTCGACTGGGATTGTGTAGAGACTCTGAAGCTGCATTGAGACCTTCTTTGAACGTTGGGATAGTTGGTTGCCATTTAAGTCTATTCTGTGTAGAAACATACTGAAATGTTTTCCTCAAAAAACTGAATTTCTCTTCCACTGAAGAAAGAAAGACATGGATCTTGGAAGACATTGGGGTGAGTCAATTATTAGGAAATTTTCATTTTGGGGTGAACTAATCCTTTAAAGAGTTGTGAGAAAATGAAATGCATGTCAGATTCAAGCAGGAATAAAACGATTTATCGTGCAGCCCTACAAACAGGTGTAAAGAAATGAGCCTGCTCTTTTTGTCCCCTGTTGTTTTACTTACCGGTTGTACATCAATGGATGAGGTTCTTGTCTCTTGAATAGTTGGCCGAAAGGTTTTGTGGCCAATCTTACACAGGCGGGGGAAGAATGACAGGCAGGATTGTAAGTGCTAGTATGCCTTTGGAATCTAAGAATAGAAAAATGGCAGATTAGAACATGTTCGTTCATCAGCTTTTAAATTAAGCAAAGTGCATTTCTAACTAAGGTCAACTTAGAATGAGTGAAATTAGCTTAAATATATAACAGTTAAATATGTACTCTGGTAATCTGAAAACATTTAGTGTTATTAAAGGTATAGTTCACCATAAAATGCAAATTTACTCACCCTCATGTCAAATTTACTCGCCTCATTTACTCACCCTCACGTTGTTCCAAACCTTTTTTTGGAACTTTTTTTGAAGTTTCTTTCTTCTGCTGAACACAAAAAGATTTTTTAAAGAATGTCAGTAACAAGATAGTTGACGGTAGCCAATGACTTCCATAATAGGAAAAAAGTACTATAAAAGTCAATGGCTATTGTTAACTGTTTTGTTACCAACATTTTTTTTAAATATCTTCTTTTGTGTTCAGGAGAAGAAAATCATTCAGGTTTGTAATACCATGAGGGTGAGTAAATGACGACAGAATTTTCCTTTTGAGGTGAACTATCCCTTAAAGCAGTGCTTCTCAAACCCGTCCTGGGGACCCCATACCACTGCACATTTTGTATCTCTCCCTCATTTAACACACCTGATTCAGCTCATTAGTACAGACTGCAAAATTTAAATTGGGTGAGACATCCTAAATTATGGGGGTCCCAGGACATTTGAGAACCACTGCCTTAAACCAAGAAAGGGGCAAACAAGCACGGCTATCTATGAAATTACACTGACAACGACTAGGCACAGAAGTGGTACCCTATGCCAGCCCTACAATATAACTGATTTAAATTCACCCTACATGGTTTGACATTAAGTCTTGTCATGTGCTTGTACTTGGACAAGTAAATTGGCCATTCATGTTTTTGAGCTTATTGTGAATGGTGTAGCAAACTTTGTTAAAGGGATAGTTCGCACAAAAATGATATTTAACCCATGATTTACTCACCCTTAAGCCGTTCGAGATGCATATGTCAATCTTTTTTCAGACGAACACATTTTCCGTTATTTTAGAAAATGTCTTAGATCTTTCAGTGGTTATAATGTGAAGCAATGGGGTTCACCTCCTTCAAGTCCCAAAATGTGCATGCATCCTTCACAAAAGTAATCCGTAGGACGTAGCGTAGAAAACGTCGTGACGTAGAACGAACGTGACAGCGCAGCCAGAGAGCAGAGCAAAACAAAACTCTACATTCATTCTACGTCAAGACGCTTTCTATGCTACGTCCTACGTCATACACCAGCATCCATCTCCGTGAACGCGCATCGACCGCTACCGGAAACAAGATATTTTCATTTATAAAGTTTTAAATATGTATATTTTTACGACAAAACCGCACGGATTACCCTCAGAAGGCCTTCGTTTATCCCCCTGGAGCCGGATGGATTACTTTTGTGAAGGATGCATGCACATTTTGGGACTTGAAGGAGGTGGACCCCATTGCTTCACATTATAACCACTGAAAGATCGAAGACATTTTCTAAAATAACTGAAAATGTGTTTGTCTGAAAAATGATTGACATATGCATCTCAAACGGCTTGAGGGTGAGTAAATCATGGGTTAAATATCATTTTTGGGCAAACTATCCCTTTAAGGGTTAGGGTTGGCACTGGATGCAACTGTGAAAAAAAGATTACCTACAAAGAAAGAGAATTTGAAATACAAAATTGTTCATCACATATTTACCAGCAATTTTTCAATGAGGCACTCAAGACTCCAGTTGAGGAGATTTGTTGAACAAAAATGTCCATTGCTGTAAAAGAAAAGAAGGAAACATCTGATTAGTAATATCTTTACAAATTTAGCATGTATTACATGTACAATGTTTTTAAAATTTATTTTTATGCTGGCTCCAGTTAATTTAAAAAAAAATATATATAAATAATTTGAATGAATCATTACTTAATTAAAAAAAATAAAAAATAGACTAAATAATTTTTAACAGCTTAATTAACTATTGTTAATTCACAAGACTGTAAACAGAAGAAATGTTAATTTTGTGGAGAATTAAAAAATATTTTATAAAATTACCTGTAGATATTTCATAGAATATTTTTATTCATTCCAATGTATTAGTCTATCATTATAATAATTGCCCATTGCGCCCATTGACTTATTTGATTGCAGTTTCAAGATAAGTAAAAATAATAAATAAATGTTGTTAATGTTTATTCTTCCTGGCAGTTTTTTTTTAAATCATTCACGATTCAATGATCATCATAGTTATTTAATGACTGTGAACCAAATTGCATGACAAACCAAAATAATAAATTGTATTAGGCTATTTAATACATAAGCTTGGTTCCTCCTAAGGTTTTTTTCCCTCTCCATTCTGTCACCTGATGGAGTGTGGGTTCCTTGCCACTGTTGTCTCTGGCTTGCTTAGTTAGGGGCACTTAATTTTCAACAATATTATTGATTTAATTGCACTGACAATATCAGATGAGAACTGAACTGAACTGAACTGAACTGAATGACTCTTTTTTTCAGAGCCGGTTTAAGACCAAATTGTACTTCAGTAACTACTTTGATTATCTTTACATAGTTTCTGAACGTAACTGAAGCAACACTGAACTGACTTTAAATGAACAATGACAGTTTTTGATAAGAATTGTACTGAGCTGGACGATGACATCACTGTTTTCTGCAGAAATGCTTAGCCAAATTGAATTAAGGCGCACGCACCCAAACACAGAGAACATACTGCAGCATAATTCAATATTTTATGTAAAGCTACCTTTCGAAAATGACTAACAAACACAGTTAAATAATAGGTAACGTTAGACTTACAGCTTCTTTAACATATCCAGCCAGTGACGTTACACTGCATCCATCCAACGCCGCCGAAATCAAGTAACCCGCAACATTTCTGGAGATAAAACAGACACCAACAACTGTACTTAGACATTGTAACCGTGTTTTAAGTGGAATAATTGATTACAGACCGTGTACAAATAATGTATGTTATGTGTAACGTAACGTTAACGTTAGCATAACGGTCGCTAGTTCGACAGACGTCGACTTCGTCAATAATTCATAGTTCATTTCAACATAACTTCTTGTTGACTTTCTGACTTCTTTGACTAACGTTACTTAACATTAGGAAAGTTGTAATAAAACAGGGTTGCTCACCTTTACGCTCGCTCCTGCTTGAACCTCTCGTCCTCCTGTTGACGTAGTGATTTGAACAGTGTGGACAAAAGCGCGCGACTCGCGAGTCGCGAGGAGGCGCTGGGTCAAAATTTCCAAAACCCAAATGCTGGGTCATTGCCAGCTGATTACGGAGAAAATAACCCAGCAACATAGTCAAAATGCTCAACCCAGCATTTGGGTTTAAAAAATAACCCAGCATTTTTTAGAGTGTAGATAAACGAGGGACCTGGAATGATGACAGGCCATAGCCTGGGCAAGAAGCTCAGAGAATTGAACCTTTGAACAGGGATTTCTGAGACCTAGCAGGCCGTGGCAGAGTGTTAATATATTTACCTTCCCAGGGCAAGGATTTTACGCTTGAATATTCCACTCCTGGAAAGTGTGCTTGGAAGTTGTAAGCTTGATTCGCCTCAACTTATGTAAATGTGGCATCGAGTAAACTCCAGCTCGCCATGCTAGGATGTACATACTGTCAACCCGTCCTTACTGGATACTGTTACATTCAGGTAGTTGTTAGCTTGCTGAAAAAGCAGACCGCAATAATTACAATCACGACATCCATGGTTAGACGTCCAGTCGTTTAGAAAACCCAAACTGTCTTGAAAAGGAAATTCACTTGAAAATAAGAGCTCATCGTCTTGCGTGTCATGCAGTTTCAAGCTGATCCACATACAGCATTGTGTTTAATATAGCCTCGGGTTTGTATGAGTCCTATAATCATCCTTAACCATACTGGGTCATACAGGCCAGTCTGAAATCCCAACGGTTTAAGCCTCCGCTAGTGGAACTTTAATTGGAAGGTAATGTCTCATCTGGCCTTATACCCTAGGAGTCCATAAGGAATTATCCCTTACAGAATGGCATGATCTGGGATTGTCAGGAGAAAATCCCCACAAGAGCCACAGGCTGTCAGAAGCCTACTTTACCGTAACTGAACAGGCTAAACCAGGGGTGCCCAATCCTGCTCCTGCCGATCGACTGTCCTGCACAGTTCAACTCCAACCCTAATCAAACACACCTGAAGCAACCAATTAAGGTCTTCAGGATCACTTGAAAATTAAAGGCAGGTGTGTTTGATTAGGGTTGGAGATGAACTGTGCAGGGCAGTCGATCGACAGGAGCTGGATTGGGCACCCCTGGGCTAAACACTACATTGATTGGGTGAGTCAGGAAGAGCTGAATGTTTTAATAGTTAATTACGATATAAGCATCTCGCTCCAGTATATGGGGTACATTTTGGTTATTTTGGCTAAACCTTTTAAAAAGATGCTGAGGAATTATCCACACCACATGACAGACAGTGAAGCCAGTTGAAAATAACAATCCAGAAAATATTGAATATGGGTAAGCTTTGGTATTGATAAAGCACTCTTTGTATCAGGGGCGTTTTCTCAGAGGAGTGTCTCCTCAAAAAAAAACTGGATGAGAAAATAATCAATATTACAAAAATAAAACAATGCAAATATTATGAAATGTGACATTAAAAAGTCACTCGTTTTTATAAAGTAACATTGTCCAACAGCGACACCCACAGGTGAAGTTACAGCGGGAGGCGCGCCTCCTCTCAGCTCATTGAATTTTAAAAGACCTCCCAAAGGGTGCAGTGGGTTTGATGGGGGGTAATTGAGAATGAATTGGGGAAGGTCACGTGAGAGGAGGCAATGCCTCCATTGCGCTATGATTGGATATGAGTGGTCCGTGCAATATGTCTCGCATCTTGTTTTCGAGCACATTCTCGAATCGGCCTGAATGAAGACAATGGTGGCATTAACGGAAAGACTATTTAAAAAGTAAGTAAACGACTCACTTATTTTGATATCACCGCTTTGTCACGTCAAAATCAATCATTGAAATGGCCTGAAAACATGACGACTGTGAGGGGTTTTTAGTGAGCAATCAGCTTGGTGAAATTAAAGGTACATTTTCATGTCTGTGACCAGTGTGTACAAGATGGATAACTAATGATGATCTGAAAATAAGTAGACCATTAAAAAGAAAAGCTGAGCATTACTTTACAAATAATATATATTGTTTAAATCGTAAAAACAGTAACTTGATTAATTTCATACTTGGTTTTAATAAATAGAACATTACATAGTGTAAAAATCTAAAACAGAATTGTATATGGTCCCACTTTTGTATGTAGGCTAGTATTTATTTAGTCTAACCTTGGAAACCTAACGTTAAGTGTAACAGGGACATACATTTAAATTTGCTATGTAAAAAAATTTTTTCCTCCTCATTTTAAAACACCACCGCACACCACTGCTTTGTATATAGACAATGAGAAATGAGTGGTTCCCCATGCTATCAAAAATGCTATCAAATATTGATATTTTTAGAAAGTTAGATATTCGATAAGTTAGAAATTCCAGTATCGTGACAACACTACAAAGTTGGTTCCGATCTATCTGCATGATCATCCGCATTTTCAGAATCAGACTTGGGCTCGAAATGGTATGATAAAACCAAGGACATTATTAACTGGTTGTGTTTACAATTGCTTTAGAAGTTTTGGAAGCTGAAGCTCACAATTATGTTAAGGTGTGTTAGGTGTTTGGCCAATCACAACGCACTATGTCAGCTGGCTTTGGGCTTTTCGGAAGGAGGTTCTTTGTAGAAACTAGTACTCAGTCAGCATGTTTCAGACAGACTGTAAATAGAGGTGTTGTAATTATGTACAGTATGTGAAAAAAGATTATTTTTTTTGTACATTAAAGCATGTTAACCCATTCTTTTGCACCCAGTAAACAAAATAACGAACCTTTGAAACAGCATCATATGTGTACTATTATACATTAGTGGAATGTGGCACTGTTTGAAAGCAAATCTTTGTTTTATGGTGTCTGGTTTTAGATTTGCTTTGGGTCACATAAGATGTGGAATGTTTTGTAGTCTTGAAAACAGCGAGGGCAGGGGCAGGGCATTCTGGGACAGTAAGCAAGAGAGCAGATGAGAACTGAGAACCGTTGCATGTGGCCAGGTAAACAAGTGTCTTCCACTGTCTCTCCCTCTATAAATTCACTTTGCCTCAAACCAAATTTGCCACTTCAGTTCACTTTACTCACCCCAGTCTCACCGTGCGATTTACTAACCAATATCAGAGAACATTGATTATGTGAATGTGTTCTTAAATTATTGAAATTTTGTAAGATTAGGCTAGTTCACCCAAAAATGAAAATTCTGTCATTAATTAGGCTACTCACCCTCATGTCGTTCCAAAGTGTCACACCTAGTCTGTCTGTGTCATCTTAGGGGCTCTTTACACGACACCGTTTTCAACTTAAAACGTAAAACTCTTTATGCATTTTGGCCGTTCATTTACACGAAAACTATGTTTTGAGTGCCTGAATACGCAAACTTTTGAAAACGGGTTTCAAAGTGGAAGTTTTTTAAAACGGTCTCCGTGCAAACAACAAAAACGTGAAACTCTGAAGACGATGACATCATGTACGTATGTGTATTACCTGTTCAGTCTATTGTGTTTCATCGCCATCTAATGGCCTGGCAGCTCATTGAATTCAGCGTTTTAAGTCATTTTCGCGGATCCGTGTGAATGGGAATAGTTTTGACAATGGTGTCGTCTGTACACAGAAAACAGAAATGAAAAACTTCTCCATTTATATCGTTGTCATGTAAACGCACCCTTAGTTTCACTTTCTCAGACTTTTAGTTAGTATTCATTGAGTCCTGTTTTCCTTTATTCTGTTCCTGCCACTCGTTTGTCCTCTTTGTTCAGCTGTGTTCACCTTATCATCATCAGTGTATAAGTTCTTTGTCCAGTCTCATTAATGTCTGAGTTGTGTTTGCTTGCCTGTCTGTATTTGAGTTAACTCAATTGAGTGTGGATTATTAAAGACTTTCTGAACCTATTCTTCTTCTTCATCGTGTGTTCTACAACCGGGCGTGACATTTTCAAAAATGAAATTTCTGTCATTAATTACTCGCCCTCATGTCGTTCCATATTTTTGATGAATTTCTTTTTTTCTGAACCAGCCATAGGCAGCTCATTATTGGCCAGTTCCTGCGTCAGTATCACACACATACATCATGGTGCAACGTTAACAGCGCCGGCCAATAATGAGCCGGCGTTCTGACGTAGAACCTGGAAGCGCTGCACTGTATTTACTATATGATCAGTGTAGCAGACTGACATGGAGAAGAGGAGATTGTTGAATAAATTCGTTATTTTTGTTAGTTTTTTTGCACACAAAGAGTATTATCGTCGCTTCATAACATTAAGGTTGAACCACTGTAGTCACACAGACTATTTTAACAATGTCTTTACTACCTTCCTGGGCCTTGAAAGCTGCAATGATGTTGCTGCCTATATGGCTGGTTCAGAAACCTCTCAAATTTCATCAAAAAATATCTTAATTTGTGTTCCGAAGATGAATGAAGGTCTTACGGGTTTGGAACGACATGAGGGTGAGTAATGAATGACAGAAATTTTATTTTAACTTCTCAGGGAGTGCTTCAAAGAGTTCCGGCTGACAAAAAAAGAAAGCAAGCTATGCATCCTAGAGAAAATAACAATTTCTTTTAACATTTTCAGTGGAATATTTGCCATCAGACATTCACTGAGGATGCTCCTTGTGGCAACAATTATGTGGAATATTCAGTGTACCAAGCCATAAAAGTGAAAAGAAACAACATCATGCTAAAAAATAGCTGAATACGCCTGTTGTCATAAACTAAAAGTAAAACTAATAATTTGTTCTATTATGAACAAGTGGAATCAGATCCAAAGCATGCACATCCAAAGCAAAGCAATATGTTGCTCAAATTGGGTGCTCAACAAGGAAACTAATAAAAAAGGAAAAAAAGTCGGCACGCCATGGCTCCAAAAATGTGAAAAATGTAATGGTAGACTCACACACAGGTGGTAAGGTTTCGAGCACGTAGGTTGTTCGTCAGACAATTAAAAGTTAAACACACCATGCCTTTATACTTAAAGGTGACCCCCCCCCCCCCAACAACAACAACAACAACAACAACAAAAAACAAATACATGCACATAAATAAATAAATAAATAAATAAATAAATAAAATCTTAAGCAAATCTTAAAGAAACGGACAAATGTCAAATTTTTCATTTAATCCACTAGGTGCTTACTTTATTAGTTTTAGTTTTAAAGTCACCACCTTTCGTATCTAATGTGTAAACCAGAAGGTTTCGCGTTTTAGAAGTAAATGATTGATGTCGCCTCCGCGCCGTGGACACTTCACCAATTCTATTCCTAAGGTAGAAACAGAATGTCTAAAAGTAGCAAAATGTTGAGCAACCGGACTTTTAAAATCTCGATTTCTGATAGCGCAACAATGGTCTGAGATGCGGGTTTTTAAAAATCTACTCGTTTTGCCCACATAGCAAAGGCCGCAAGGGCAGCGCAACATTAACCGTTTTGCACGAAATTGTGCCTCTTATATTGTACATTTTTGCAGTGTGAGGATGTTTGAATGTTTTAGTTTTGTAAGTGAAATTACATTGTTGACAATTACCACATATGTAGTTATCTAAGGGCACCTTATCTAAAAAATGTGGAGGAGGAGTAACGTCATTTTTTTTCTATTATGAACAAACAATAGCATCGCTAGGCTTTCTTTAGGTGCCTCTTGTACAGTTTAGCTCTGGGTAGCTGACCATCAGTATAATGTACAGTACTTCTGAAGCCCCCGTCATCTATTCACCCTTGTTTAAATAATTCAGACTGACATATCATTCTGCCTGCTCTGGACTTTAATCTTAATGACATGAGAGGAATGTTAAGTGAAGCGAGGGGAGAGGGAAATGGAGATGATGAGTAAGACTAAAACAAAAAGATGGAAAACAGAATGAAGAGGAGTGGGGTGGGAAGGGATGGGAAAAACAGAATGGAAAGAAAGGCTTGGATGGAGATGAAATCGGGTTCCCATCCCCCTCTGTAGAAATCGTAGAATCGTCACCACCTTTCGGCCCTCTAGCGAAGGCCCTGTCCATACTGATCATGAAAATACCGCTGACCTTTATCAACAGCACCACTACACATCACAAGTTCATGGATGAATTACAGGCTTGTCCTGCATTTTTTAAGCAAAGCAGACAATGTATATATTGTACATGATAGCATTCAGACAATAAACAAATAAAGCACAAAATGCTAATATAAATACTAATATTTAAATATTATTTCATTACAGAATTTTAGAGCAGTGTTTCCCAACTGGGGTGCCTTTTGACGATAGCAGGGGTGCCGTGTAAAAATCCTTCAAACATTTCTAAAATGTCTATAAAACATTTAATATATATGATAAATAGCTGATGTCTGAAATTACACATACGTGCATAATAGCTTAATAATAATAAAATAATCAAATTCCCTCCCCCTCGCTGACCTGTATGCGTGTGTTTTATCCTCAGTAAATAGTGTGTGACGATGTGTGTATAGTGCAAAAGAATATGAACAGATTTCTCTAAAGAATAGCTCTGGACCATCAACTTCATCTTCATGTAGTCCACAACGGGCAGCTGAGAGCAGCAGCAAGAAGACGAGAAGACAGTACATCGACAATTACTTATCGGAGATCCATCGTGTCCTCTTCCTTTGTGTCTGGTATGTGGGTACAAATTGTTGAATGAAGCAATGGTTCCTAGCAAACTGAAAAGGCATCTGACAAAAAAAATCACCCATCACTAGTAAGCAAGGATGCAGAATATTTTATTTGATTAAAAAGGCAACATGAAAACCAAGAGGAAGTTATGGTGATGAGTGTAAAACTGTCTGAGAAAGCATTGAAGGCTATCTATCTTGTGGCTGAAATAGTAGCCAAGTCGAAAAAAAACCCACACAGTCGCTGAGACCGTAATCTTACCAGCATGCAAAACCATCGTTAACACCATGCTAGGCCCACAAGCAGCAAACAAAATATCAAAGGTTCCCCTTTCAAACAACACAATTAGCAGGCAAATAGATGACAAGTATTCAGACATTGAAAGTGTGGTTTGGGAAATTTTCCCAAACCACATTGATTTACAAAATTTTGTAAATCAATGCCTGACAAAACAACTGGAGAAGAAATATTAATAAAAAAAAATTTAATAATCTCTGCAGGAACATTTCCCCTTAATGTACTTAAATCGAAATTATTTTTGTTCAAAGAAAATATGTTCCTGTTTAAAGAAAACTATGGGAAAAAATGAACATAATTTAAACCATGAGAGAATATATTTTAAAAAGTTAGCTCATTAGTTTGAGGAGTATCAGAAGTAAACAAGCGTAAAAGCTTTAGGGGGTTCTGACAATGACCCTGTGATCTTCAGCTCAGACCAGACAGCTTCTAATGAGTTTAACAAGGTCATTAACTAATTAGCCACCCACACTTTTTGCTACATCCAGCACCTCTCTAAACCCCTTAGGGTCAGATTTAAATCTGTTAAGTACTGCCATGAGGGACTCTGGAGCAGTGTGCTTACAGTGATGGTAATGACCCCGGTTTAAATATTCTTTTTGAAAGAGCTTCATGCTAGATATATTGAACAAGACAGGCGCACAGAGCGAAGCTAAACAAATGTTGCCTGCTGCCCCTTCTAATATGAAAAAAGTTGAGTGATTAAACATCCATTGCAAAAAAAACAAAACAAAAAAACAACCTTTAGACCTTGGTTCAAGGAGAGATAAATGTATACGAAGGTATGGATGGATAAATATTTTTTTCAAGTGCAGAACTGCATTTACTTCACATCTTGAAGTACTTATCCTTCATCCTTACTTGCTACTTTTTTGGAACATAAAACAAGATATTTTGAGAAATGTCTAGGTTTTTTTCATTCCTTTTTTTTTAAATACAATAGAATTGAATGGTAACTAAAACTGTTTGGTTACCATTATTTTTCAAAATATCTTCTTTTGTTTTCTATAGAAGAAAGAAAGTCATACAGGTTTGCAACGACATGAGGGTGAATAATTGATAACAGAGTTTTTTTAAGTGCCTAATGTACAGTAGCTTCCTCAATACTGGCAGTCCCTATGACACTACGCTTGTAGTGTTTTGGGTATGAGAAAAGAACATTATAAATAAAATCTGTCATTATTATTATTGTTATTATTATTATTATTATGAATGAAGTGCTGTTTTATGGAAAATATCTGCATGAATATTCTACAGAACATCTTATTCTTTGTTCAAGAGGAGAACGAAAATCATACGGGTTTGGAACAACATGAGTAAATGATGACCGCATTGTTTTTTGGGGTGACCTGCCCCTTTAAGAAAGGTGTTTGTGTGAATGCACCTCCATGTGGGCTCCAATATCTCTGATTTATATGCTAATGCAATAGGATTTGAAGGCAATATGAACAATCATATTTGAATAACCTGCTGGTCTCCCTGGAGTGTCTTACTTGTTCTAATTTAGCATTTTTCAAAGCAGGCAGAGGATGATATACCACTTTCTATTTTTTTTTTTTTTTTTTGGAAACATGCAAGTAAGAGAAATAGAGAGAGAGAGGGAAGCAGATTATAGGGCTATTCCTTACAGATTATAATGCTGCTCTTCACAAACCTGCTTCAGTTACTGCAGAAGTAACAAGCGTTTCTTCCCTGCTTACACACAAGAGACTTAAAGATAAACACACAAACTTAGGAGAGCCCTTTTCTTACTCACAGAACAGCAAGAGCTGATTACCCAGCTCTCAAAATGAAAGCCTTCAACTCATAGTTGTGAGAGACCTAAGGTAACCCGAAATTTTGCTGTTCTTTATATTGTTCTTTGCTCTCATTTGGCTGGTGTTGTGCAGCTGAATGTTTGGGTTATTGAGTGAATGCTCCAATAAAGTGATAAAACACCTTCATTTATCACGAATTTAGAAATAAATTGAAGATAGATTGAATAAAGGGATGGGTTTGTGAAGGAGAGAGCGAGACTGTCCGTCTTGGTTACTTTCCATTTAGCAGACACTTTTCATCCAGAGAGACTTATGCTAAACTAATTGTGTGCAAAGTCTCCCTGATGGAACGAGAGGTTAAGTGTCTTGCTCAAGGGCACAGTGATAATTGGACTGGACTCTGACCGCTTCCTTCATCACTTTTACTTCGGATTGAAGCAGCATACTTTAGAGATCAGATCCTCAAAGAAATATTCTACAACCCCAAATCAGAAAAAGTTGGGACACTGTACAAATTGTGAATAAAAACAGAATGCAATGATGTGGAAGTTTCAAATTTCAATATTTTATTCAAAATACAACATAGATGACATATCAAATGTTTAAACTGAGAAAATGTATCATTTTAAGGGAAAAATAAGTTGATTTTAAATTCCATGGCATCAACACATCTCAAAAAAGTTGGGACAAGGCCATGTTTACCACTGTGTGGCATCCCCTCTTCTTTTTATAACAGTCTGCAAACGTCTGGGGACTGAGGAGACAAGTTGCTCAAGTTTAGGAATAGGAATGTTGTCCCATTCTTGTCTAATACAGGCTTCTAATTGCTCAACTGTCTTAGGTCTTCTTTGTTGCATCTTCCCCTTTATGATGCACCAAATGTTTTCTATGGGTGAAAGATCTGGACTGCAGGCTGGCCATTTCAGTACCCGGATCCTTCTTCTACGCAGCCATGATATTGTAATTGATGCAGTATGTGGTCTGGCATTGTCATGTTGGAAAATGCAAGGTCTTCCCTGAAAGAGACGACGTCTGGATGGGAGCATATGTTGTTCTAGAACTTGGATATACCTTTCAGCATTGATGGTGCCTTTCCAGATGTGTAAGCTGCCCATGCCACACGCACTCATTCAACCCCATACCATCAGAGATGCAGGCTTCTGAACTGAGCGCTGATAACAACTTGGGTTGTCCTTGTTCTCTTTAGTCTGGATGACATGGCGTCCCAGTTTTCCAAAAAGAACTTCAAATTTTGATTCATCTGACCACAGAACAGTTTTCCACTTTGCCACAGTCCATTTTTAATGAGCCTTGGCCCAGAGAAAACACCTGCGCTTCTAGATCCTGTTTAGATATGGCTTCGTTTTTGACCTAGCCTATAGAGTTTTAGCTGGCAACGGCGAATGGCACGGTGGATTGTGTTCACCGACAATGTTTTCTGGAAGTATTCCTGAGCCCATGTTGTGATTTCCATTACAGTAGCATTCCTGTATGTGATGCAGTGCCGTCTAAGGGCCTGAAGATCACGGGCATCCAGTATGGTTTTCCAGCCTTGACCCTTACGCACAGAGATTGTTCCAGATTCTCTGAATCTTTGGATGATAATATGCACTGCAGATGATGATAACTTCAAACTCTTTGCAATTTTTTCTCTGAGAAACTCCTTTCTGATATTGCTCCACTATTTTTCGCCGCAGCATTGGGGGAATTGGTGATCCTCTGCCCATCTTGACTTCTGAGAGACACTGCCACTCTGAGAGGCTCTTTTTATACCCAATCATGTTGCCAATTGACCTAATAAGTTGCAAATTGGTCCTCCAGCTGTTCCTTATATGTACATTTAACTTTTCCGGCCTCTTATTGCTACCTGTCCCAACTTTTTTGGAATGTGTAGCTCTCATGAAATCCAAAATGAGCCAATATTTGACATGACATTTCAATATGTCTCACTTTCAACATTTGATATGTTATCTATATTCTATTGTGAATAAAATATAAGTTTATGAGATTTGTAAATTATTCCATTCCTTTTTTACTCACAATTTGTACAGTGTCCCAACTTTTTCTGATTTGGGGTTGTAGGTTATTTCCAATTTATTGCCCATGTAATACATTTGTGCCATGCTGTCAGTTGTTGCTGTCACAACAGAAAATATTTTGAATTTTCCCTCATTTATTTAAACGGAAATCAACCATATCAAATATGGTGTTATAAGGGTATTCTGGTCTACTAAATTATCAGGTCATTTTTGTTTTATTGATATTTTTAATCATTATTTTCAAATGGCAAGGTTTAACAAGTTTAATAATTTATAATAATAATTGTATTAATTATTAATTAATTAAACTCAATGAATTAAATGAAAAGATATCACATATGAAAGAAAGACATTTTTGCTCAGTGGGAAGATAACTAAAAATGAAAAACACTGTCACAATCTCCATTCAACAGTCCAGTCACCTCAGCACACTATGTTTCCCAGAATCCATCCTGGCTCACACCTGCTCACACTCCACAATCAACAAACCCGTCTGCGATTACCCTCATCACCACCTCTCTATATAAGCTAGCACCAAGCACACATGCCAAGCCAGGCCTGTCTGGTCTGGTCATTCTTACCCTGAACCATTTCTCCCCGACCATTGGTCCGACCAGAAAGGACCAATATTTATCCTTTCACTCAGTTACTCACAACGCTTGTTCTCTGCATACCGGCAAAAAAAATCTCCTGTTTGGATATTACCTGTGTTGCATTCTTCCGTTGCTAAAACAGCATGAAAACAAACAATGGGGCTGCAATTCAATCTTATTCAATTTACAGCATGTCTCAAATACTTATTTGTGAAGACATGTGTGCAAATTAAGACATGCAAGAAAGGTGTCTAAAAGAAAGTGATTATGTGCAGCAGAGCTTGTAACTGCTTTATGTGTGTTCCATACGAGCACACTGTCAGAAAACCTGTCAGGATAAAAAAACCACCTGTGCAACAGCGTGACTCCTTCCCACAGAAAGAACACAGACACACGCCACTTAACATCCTGTCTTTTCTCTTTGTCAGATCAAAGGGAAGGCGTTGGACCATGCATTGATCATTTGTGAAGAGAAGTTTGGCTTTGGAATGGCATAAGGGTAAATACATTTTTACAGTATTTTAATTTTTGTGTGAGCTCTCAATTTAATGCATCTCAGTCTGAACAATCAGATCATTTTGCAGTAAGGTATAGTCCAACAAAGATTGGTGAACGAGTTTGTGGCATTACTGTGACAACCAATGTGACTGTGCGAGCAAAAGCGACTCCAGTCTGAACAGGGAAAAAAACAAAACCACTGATTTCAAATGCATTATGAACAAAGACATAGTAAAAAGGGACTGTTAATAATCATCAAAGTATTATATCATTTGTTGAATGGCAACATGTCATTTTTTTTTTTAAATTCTGTATGCAAATGCTGGCTGGATTCAAGTCTAGAGGAAAAGCAAGGTTTAAATATCTTTTTGGTTACCTCATACCATATTGTAAAACTAAAGACTAGGAATTTAGTGCATTTATTGTATTGGTTACTTTAAAAAAATAAATAAATGTGAACATGAATGTCATTTTTAGAGCTTCAACAAAGGTGAAGATTGTCACAGAATAACATCTTAAATTTCAGGATTACAAGACTGGGAATATACAGTAAATTAGTAATTTTGGAGTCTGAGAGTGTTATTTTAGTATCTCTAAAAGTATTGGCCAAAAGTGAGTTGGGGAGGGTATTGGTTTGGGGATTTGGTTTTTTTGTAGCGTGTACAAATAACAAGGTCACATGAGACACAGCCATCTTCTAACCGTATACATACTGGGAACTAGCCTGGCTAACGTCAGACCTCTTCTCATTGAGACGTGGTCTGGGAACCACATGTTCATTTTCTCGTATTTGAGGCGTGGTTTACGAATGCCCAGAGCCGTTTATTGGGCGCTCCGAATGTCTATCAAATGCGCTTGTACGTAGCTCATAGCCAATCGTTTCAATTATACCAGATGACGTATGTAGAGCGACAGAAATTCGACGAGGAAGAAGACGAAATAAACTTGCGTTCTAAACTACTTAGAACACTATCTAAGGCTGCATTGAAAGGTAACTTCACGTCTGCTGTCATGTTGGATCCATAGATATAAACAAACTGCTTCGGTGTGTCGCATAGACGTCGTCATCGTCTTGCTGCTCCCTCCCCGTTCTGTGATTGGTCCCCTCGCTGAGGCGAAAATCTGGTCCATGGTATCCAGGCTGCCTAGCAGCGTGAATAAAATCGCGCTGCGCTCAAGGCAGCATGGGGAAACCCAGGCTAACTGGGAACTATATTCTCAGAAGGTGAAGCACTGCCACTTGGGTGGAGTGATTTGCTCGCAGCAGCTGAGAAGCCCCGTGGTGAGGAGCAGAGAGTTTGCTCAGAGTTAGAGTAAATCACTCTGCCGAAGTAGCAGTGCTTTGCCTTCTGAGAATATAGTTCCCAGTATGTATACGTTAGAAGATGGCTGTGTCTCATGTGACCTTGTTATTTGTACACGCTGTAACTATACAAATCAAAACATGTAAATAGGAAAATGTTGCCGTTATTTTGTCACTTATTGGGAGCAGTATGGTAGCTGGAGCCGTTTACCTCCAGTCTTTGTGCTAAGCTAGGCTAGCGGTGGGTGCGTCAGACAGAGTTACGGAGATGAGAAGGGTATGTATGGACTTATCTAACTCTAGGGGATACGGTGAATAAGCTAAAATCCCAAAAAGAGACCAAATGAGAAATGTTGCCTTGACAACTAGCTGAAATAAAATAAGTTCACGATTTTCTATATAGCATTTCATTTCAGTTAATCATCTATTCATTTTATTTCAAGTAAATGTATTTTTGTTGTTGTTGTGGTTTTAGGGGACATTTACACAACCACTTTCAACTGAAAACTTTTTACTTGTTTTGCCCATTCATTTACACGACAACAACATTTTGGGGGCCTGAAAATGCATAACATGTTTCAAATTGCAAAATTTTTGATAATTATACATTTATTGTCTCCCATGTACACTACAAAAACACAAATTTGCGAAAACGGCGACGTCATGCACATGCGTATTACATTTTCAGTCTATAGCGTAAATTGTAGTGTTTCTCTACAAAGTGTCTTCGCCAACTACTGGTCAGGCATTCATATCATAATACAGCTGTTAGTGATCGCCCTCGTGATCGGAGGCATAAGACCAAGGCGACAGGAAATCCCAGTTGAGGTGAATTTGTGCAAACAGTGCAAATCCCACAGCAAAAAACTAAAATAAAACCAGTCTTTTTTTGTGGGAACGTCGCCACAACAGCAGTTGTATAGTTTGGATAAAAAAACTTTCATAAACACATGCTCCTATTGCTTTGCTTCCACTTCACACAACCAACCTGACCCTCTATGTACTAACTCTGGCAGCCATTCATAGTCTAGGCCACACCCTTGGAGTGTACCATTCTACAGGTAAGTTACTTTCTTACATATGCACTTCTTATCACCTTATGCATATAAAACATCTATCCATGATTACATTACACAATACAACAATGCAACTAATGAATTAACAAATATAAACCTTGTTTTACAGGAATATTGGAAAACCCCCAGTTTTCATACCCAACATGGTTTCTCCTAATCAGACAGTGTGTCCACCATGTTTAAATACTCTGCATAAAATACTCTGTATTTTAAAACAATACAGGTTTGGTCACTGGTGTTTCACAAGCAGGTAAGTTATATTTGTCATACTGTGTAACCATCTTAAATAAAGATTTAAAATCAAACATGTGTATTGTTTATTTATAACCATGAATGAACAATGTTAGCGGCTAACAATGTTAGCGTACCCATAATGAGCAAATACATATGGTACCCTCATGTATCTTAAACACATTATACACCTTCAAACATTGCACAAGTACGAGTATGCATGATATCAGTGTCAGTAAACAGAACGTGTTAATTCTGCGACAATATATGTGTGTGTTAGATACAGCGTACGTGCATACAGTCCATTCATGATCACGGGGTTGCTCCGTGACAACATTTTTAGTCGTTTTCACGGATCCGTGAATGAGGATCAGTTTGACAACATTGTCATCTGTACGCGAAAAACATTGTTGTTGTGTAAACGTAAATTTTTTTTACAAAAAATAATGCTTGATGATTCTTTTGTACTTTTCTACAATTGTACTTTTGTGTTTCATGGGGAAAAAATAACCACATACAGGTTTGGAACCAGCATGATGTTAAATAAATACACAATATTTTAGCTTTGTTGACTTCACATTATTATGGTTGTCAATTTCTTTTTACACTTATCCAATTAGAGGACCAATAAACACCCACATTCACACACAAAGACTACACTGTGGGTTTCCTTCCACTTCACAGCTTCCTCATCTCCCTGGAGGCAGATTTCCCCTGAGTTTGAGATGCACTTTCTTTCTGTCACACACCTGCACATACAGATTAACCAACTATGCACATACCAACAGACACTCAAATTCATTTCTCTAAAGCTATTTAACATCAGCAGACTCAGAGCATTAATTTGTTCCACATAAATATGCAAACATTAAGTCCCTGTGAACGATCCACACACGTTTGTTAGACCAGTACACTCACACACACCCACATGTGCTCATGCTTGCCGCGACTGTCCTGAACCTGCCACAGCTAATCTGTCTTTGTGGGAAGGAAGAACTCCGGTTGCCTTTCTACAACAACTGGAGCACGCACATGCGAACACACGCGCTTTGACATGCCACAGGCGATCCACACATTTCACTCATGAAAATATGAATGCGACTTTCTAAAAATACATACACTCTCTTTCATGTCTAATCTCATTCAGTTGATTTTGTTGCTTTGGTGCGTGTCTTGGTGGAGGCGTTCCAAAAATAGGAGTGTTTACCCCTGTGTATGCCAGAGATTCCTCCTCAAGTGTTGCCTTCTCACCTTGATTACTTATTCACCCGTATTTAAAGCAAGCTGTGAAGGAAAGAGTGACTTTTTTCATAAATTATAGAACATTGAATGTATTCCCTGACCGTTACATGAGAAAAGGGTACAGAAACACATCTTTCTGCTCTGTGTTTGTATTAGCATGCGAGTGTGTGTATGTGAAAGTGAGAACAAGGATGCGCGTGAGATTTTAATTTCCCTGCTGTGCTAGCACACTTACATGATGAGCAGCTTTGAGCCGGCCTCTCTTAGTTGTTTATAAACAAACACAAATACGTACACCTCTGAGGCCATTTTATTGGGTTTTGGAAACTTTGAAGAAGTTGGACATTCTTGGATCCGCTTACAGTAGGCTACGATTGAATTATTTCCAGCACTAAAATAAGATTAAAATTTTGAACTGCCTCTGAAGCTCCAGTTGAGGTGATTTCACATTCATTCAGTACTTTGATTGCAGTGAAACATCTGGAACTGGCTACAGTAATAAGTGATTCATGATTTCTCATGTTTGGCTCTGAGCTCCCAAGACTCATTTTGGTTGGCAGAGTTGCATTACCCATCGAGTCGAAAACTACAAGCGGCCAAGTGCAAGCAGTTAATTAATTGAAATAAACTTAAATGAGTCGAGGCATTTGAATAAATGTAAGTTGTTTTATCTGTTGTGGTGCGAGGAACAAGAGAGCAGTCTGATGAAAAGGGCACCCGCTAAGCCCGAGAAATCCCAGCATGAAACTCTGGGACACTGCAGCTGGTACATGCCCTGCATGAGAAAGGTCAAACTGTAGTCAAATGTATCCACTTAAGGAAGTTACACACTGGAGTTACACATACATATACTGTAGTGTGTGTAGCAAATTAGTTCTAAAGAAATATTAAATAATCAATCATAACTTGTTATAATTGATTATGCATATTTGGATCAGATAATAGAATTAACTTAATGTTGTAAAATTTATATTACAATCAATTAACCTGTTTGTCCTGTGAACACTCAGTGTTAATTATTTATTGATTCTAAGAAATTTACAGGATATGGGAAATGTCTTTCTTACTTTACAGTACTACTAAGAGCAAGTAGTCCAAATCTTCATGATTAGGGACTCCAGTATATATGAGCTTGAAACACGGACAACTTTACGTGTGACATGAACAAGACTTTATTAACTAGACTGAACACTTAAACTACTCTAACATACATGCATGCACACAGTTTAACAAGGGAAAGAGAACTGATGCAGAATACAGGATAGCAAGAAGTTATAGCATTATTGAAATTGAGCAGATCAACAGCCTTGCGCAAACCATCAGTTTAGTTCTAACACGCCCTTCTTTAAAGCGGGTAAGGATACTTGTATCAAAATGTATCAAATAATGAGACTGTTTGATACTTGCATGTCTCGCCCATTTGAATTCTTTACGACTTTTTGTTCAAGCAGGCCTTTGAACATGTCATTTGATTTGGTGTTTAACAAAAGAATCTTCAAGATTCTTATAATACTAATGCGTCACAAAGTTATCAAAAATGTTATGTAAATTAACAAATAGGGGACAAAGATTGGAGTTTATAGAGACTAAACATGCTACACATATGATGTTGGTTAACCATAGTATGCAAGACTGAAAGATTATTCCAAAAGAGTAATACGGAGGCATCTGATTCTTTCTGTGGAATTTCTGAAACCATCAAAACAACCCAGGTTAAATTTTCAGCTTAGCAAAGCGTTTCAGAACAGATTTCAAAATCAGAGGTGAGTGCTTTTAAAGGTACAATATGTAATAAATATGATTTTTGTAATAAAATATTATTGATGTAAATATTTTATCAAAAAAAGAATTGGTGAAAGGTCGTCTTATGATTGTGAAAGCTGAAATTCACAATCAATTATTTGTATTCATAAATATGTAAATATTTTTTTAGTTGTCAGTGGTGATTGGAATTGTACTCTTAATTTTCTTTTAGACAGAAATAACGAGGAACCAGATTCTGTATCAGCTTCTTTCTTAAAAAGTATTATTGTTCAGCATGATTTTATAGATGTGTGGAGAGAGTAAAATGAATGACTTAAAGCAAAATAGGCTACATGGACAAAAGTTTCAGGATTAGTGCAGCTAGACTTAATCAGTTCTATATTAAGCGTAGAGCAAATAATCAGATCATCATTTTATAACAGTGAACATTGTTTTGACAAATCAAAAATGTAAAAGTCCTTACTGGAAGTTTAATGTAGCAAAATATTTTTATGAAAAAATATGGAGTGGGCTTCCAAAAAGGATGAATTTGAAAGTTTGAGACATTGGTGGGAAATAGGAAAGACACACAAAAAAATTGTCAGCAGTTTACTTTCTTTTCAAAAAATATCTGAATTAGAACAAGAGATCTTTCAAATTACATCTGGAATGATTCAACATTCAGATTCTTCTTTAGAGGGAAAGTTATCTGAAAAGCAAAAGATATTGAAACCGTACTGCAAGTTCGGGCTTAAAGGTCTCATTCCATGGATTATTTTTATTATTTTATAATGTTTCCAGGGGTGCCCTTATAATGTTAGTATGTTTTTTAGATCAAAAATTGTTATAATTTAGAAATAAAAGGCATATTTCCTAGCCTGATTTCATTCCCTGGTTTGAACACTCTGTTTGAAGGGGCGTGTCTGCTGTGAGACTTCAGTGTAAACGCCCTCTGCTGTGATTGGCTGACATGCTTGCATATGAAATATCTGGCATTACTTGTGGAACTATCTGGAAAACTTTTACTATTACAGCTATTATACGTTTTTACTATTACAGCTATCGGGATTAACGAATCATGAGAAGTTTAAGTATTTAGATCTATTCCCATCACATAAAAGGTTGCAGTTATGAGCATTGAGCAGATCACAGTCTGTTGATCGCGTGAAAGATCTTATCATTGCAACGCAGTTTCTGCACTCTCACTAATGATTTCACCAATGCAAACATGAGGCATATAAATACAGTAAGAGCTTCGTTGTGCAGTGTAACAGCGTCATTGATTTCATAACGAGTTTTGGCAAGTGTCCAGATAAACTCGCGCTGTGTGATTGACAGCTTGGGCGATTGGAAAGGGATTGTTCTTTGATCGCTTTCTGTATATTAATCACAGTTTAAGTAAGATTATTTTCATCCTACTAAGAGAAACGATGTGAAGTTGATCGCTACTTCCATATTAAATCACTACTTACCGCTTGCTGGAATATAGTTGAAATTGCCCCCTTCGTCAGTATGAAACGCTGAGAGAAGCCTGCTTGATATTATCCCAGGTTAGAAAAACAGTCCGTGGTGAAATGGACAGAGCAAACTAACAACTTCGAATTAAACTTTTGCGGTATCCGATTATAGATAAACATCAACCACGTCTGTTGACATTTCGCATCAATACGCCTGTGTTCCTGTGGGCGGAGGTTACGGTTCTAGTGACATCATTAAAGAAGGAAGTAGAGGGGTGTAGTCCAATCCAGCCGTTCGTTGTAGTCAACTTCTGTTAAATAAAATATCTCGCTTGGCATTGAACTTTGAGCTTTATAATTTTACAGATATTATTTATACTCTAATGGTAAATGGACTGCATTTATATAGCGCTTTCACAGACCCAATGGCCACCAAAGCGCTTTACAATATTGCCTCACATTCACCCATTCACTCACTCATTCATACACCGACGGCGGTGTCAGCCATGCAAGGCGATCCAGCTCGTCGGGAGCAGCTGGGGTTAGGTGTCTTGCTCAAGGACACCTCGACACTTGGTCAGGTGGAACCGGGGATTGAACCACCAACCTTCCGGTTTGTAGACAATCCTAATGAGCCACGGCCGCCCGAACCACTGAGCCACTGCCGACTCTAACAACAACATTACACACTAACTAAAGTTTGAAACATGGGATCACGAAGAACGGGACCTTTAAGGTGCCCTAATAAGATCTCGTTTTATGTCAAGACATGACATGGATGGTCCCACTGCTTATTTATTTTATTTAGAAAAGGTCTCAAAGAAACTAAATTAAATTTACTGCTTAAAAAAACAGATGGACTAAAGACTTCTGATTCAAGACAAATGCAAAAAATTGCTGTGGACTTTTATTCGGAACTGTATAAAAAGGAGAATACTGAGACTGGATGCGTTTCACAATTATTGCAACAGCTTTTATCACTAAAGAGATGGAGTTGGATTCTGGACAGTGCTGTTTCTTTTAAGGGGTTAACTGATGCTGTTATGCAGATGAATTCTGGCCGTGCACCTGGGATTGATGGATTTCCAGTGGACTTTTATAAGGGTTTTTGGAAGATCAACGGAAGAGACTTTTATGAAGTGATTCAAGAGTGTTTTAAAGATAAACTACTTTCCAAAAGTTGTCAAAGGGCAGTGTTAGCACTGATACCTAAAAAGGAGACTTGAGTCTCCTAAACAATTTGAGGCTTGCATCAATTTTAACATCTGATTATAAGCTAATAGCTAAAATTTTGGCAAATAGGCTGAAATCTGTTTTGGGTGATATAATACATAATTGATATAATTTGGTACATACTTATATAATGATATATTTGGGTTTGGAAATGTTTTTATTTCTTGGATCAAATACTTGTATATGAATGCATCTTGTATTTTATAATATTGGTGGTGTTTAAAGTCAACCAATAAGAATACAGAAGGGTATTAGGCAGGGGTGTCCACTGTCAGGTCAGTTATATCCTTTAGCAATGGAACCACTGTTGTGTCTATTAAGAAAAGGTCTGTCCGGCTTAAGGGTTGGTGGTGATTCTCATTCTGTTAAACTGACTGTGTATGCAGATGCCATTACTCAAATTGTAAAAGAACAAAAAGACATTGATATTATTAATTACAGTATTGGTTTGTATGAGAGAGCATCATCTGCAAAACTCAACTCGGGTAAAACTGAAGCATTTTGGTGTAATGATAAAACAACAATACTTTTACCAGTTATCTTCGAAAATGTAAAGTGGGAAAAATCGGTTTTAAGTTTTTAGGAATTTTTATGGGTTCTGAAAACTATCAAAAATGAAACTGGGAAAGGACAAAGTCTGTGCCAGGTTGTCAAAATGGAACTGGATTTTGCCTCAACTGTCCTACAGGGGAAGAGTGCTGGTTATAAATAATGTTGCCGCCTCTATCCTATGGCATAAATTAATTGTATTGAATCCACCAGAAGATTAGATTTTTTTGTCAATTTTTTCTGCTCTCGACAACATTGGCTATGAGATTCTGTTTTGTATCTACAGGTACATGAAGGAGGTCAAGGTCTTATAGGTCTAAAGTGGCTGCTTAGACTGCAAACTGCTAAAAGATGACTCTATCGTCAGTCTCAGAACTGGAAAAGAGCTTGTGCCTTATTGAATCGAGTGGTACGGTAGAATTTGGACAGTCATCTTTTAATGAATTTAAAGGAGATGGATATTAGATGGATCTCTTTTTTCCTTTTATGCCCCGTATTCACTGCATGGCAGATTTTTATTGTTAAAAGAGAGGATTCTGAGACACCTCGTCAATGGGATTTTTAATTCTCACCTCTCCAGTGTGATACTGGATTCACAGACTGTGCACACAGGCTTGGTAAGAGCAGGAATATATACGATTTGCCATTTCAGGCCAAATGACCAATGGATTACTGCAGAAAAACTGGCCATAAAGACTGGTATCCGTTCCTTTGACAAAAATGTGATTTTCTCAACTTTTTTGTTTAAAATGTTGGCTTTCTTTATGGAACTTGCCGACATTCAAGTGTTGATAAAAAAGGATGCATGAAGCTAATAAAATGTTTTTAAAATTAAAGTACAGTTAAAGGTATTTTTCAAGTATAACAAATAATATCTACATTTGAACATAGTAGTATACTGCAGGTGCAAAAATAATATATAAATAGTAAACTATAAGTATAATGTTATGTTCACTTAAAGAAAAGTTACAAGTATAGGCTATACTTGCAGTATAAACTACTAAACTAGTAGTTTACTGAGAGTACACTTCAGTGTGTACTTTCATAAACTAAAAAATGTACTATTTGTATTAAAATAGTAAACTACTAGTATACTTATAAGTTCACTTGTTGTATAGATGCATTACAACTGAGAAACCTTGTGTACTTAGTTTACTATTCTTACACTTATAGTACACTTAAACGTATACTTTTATATACTAAAAGTGGGCCAATTTAGTCCCAAGCAGTATTGAAATAGTACACTTACAAGTTTACTACAAGTACAAATTGATATTAGTATACTTACTACTCTACATAAAGTATACTTAAAAATATACTTGAACATTACTTAAGTATAGTTCATAAAATTATCTTGAAGTATACTTCTTTTCCGTAAGGGTAAGGCACATTTGAATCCTTTACAAGGGGAAGAGTGTTCTTTTTTGTGGGGTTTCAGAAACGTTTTTTTCATATTTGTATTGGTTGTTCATGGCTAAAATATTTGTGTGTGTGTGTCTGTCTGTGTGTGTGTGTGTGTGTGTGTGTGTGTGTGTTAGGAGAATTGAGTCATAGTTTTGGTTTTCTCTTTACAAATGGTTTATTTGTTTTTGTACCAAAATATAGTGCCTCAAACAGGGACAATTTTTTTGTTAATTAATTTCTTGTTTGGCAAGGCTAAAATGGCAATTTGGCTGACAAGGAAGAATAAAACACTTCTCAATAGAGGAATTGGTCCTTTACATATGTTTAAAGCTTTGGTAAAAAGTAGGATACTTTTGGAGTATAATTCATTCATTTTATGAATTGACTCTTTTTTTTTTTTTTTTTCTTGTTGGGGTACTGAAAGTATTTTATGTCAACCAAATGAAGAGAGTGGTTATGATATAATGTTATACATTTAAATTAATTATTTGCCTATTTATGTACAGCCTGCATATGTTTTTTAAAGTAATGTTTAAGTCTTGTGTAATGTAATATGCATTGTTTTTTTTATAAGTATTTGTAAATTAAAAGAAGCTTAAATGTCAAGTCTCTCTCTATCTCTCTCTCTCCCTCTCTCTATCTTTCTCTCTCCGTTTCACGTTGCGACTGCATTACACTCGGGTCAGCATTTTTTTTTTTTTAATTATTCAATGGCCCATCGTCAATTATTCCTTACATAATCGTGTTTCTACAGGAATTGTTTAAATATATGGGCGACTCGCAGGAAATTTTTTCACTGATTGTTTTTCAGAGAAAAGGCAGAATACTTGTTTATACAACACTTTTATGCAATCAAATAATGGTTTGATTTTTCTGACACCATATGTATCGATAATAATACCATATTCATTTAGTTTAAGTTTTTTATTAGAATTTCATTATACTTTCTATTGACCTTGTCAGACTCAACAGTTATTGGGGGAAAATCAGTGTGCAGTGATATTTGCTTGTAAAGACTGTTTAATCATTTTTGCACTGATCTTCAACCCAGTAACCCCAATTTTAATTGAACACCATTGATGGTGTCTAGAGGTGTGGAAAGGTTTACCTTAAAATAAAATACGCTATATGGACATGCGCTATATGGACATGATGGTTTTCCCTAACCTAGTCTAGATGTCTAGTCCCACTGTGGTGCTTGATGTATTGGTGGGTAGGTTATGTGACTGTATTAGTCAGAGTAAATGTTTGATGTCTGGAGTGTCCGTGCCCTTTAAATGCCTCTCTGTCTCCTCTGAGAGTTGTATATGTACACACAGATGTGTGATATCTTATTAAAGGACTATGATATTTATTTGCTTGGAGACTAGATGGCCTTTGTCATTTGGATCTACAAACATTTTTGCAGAAGAATCATGAAGTTAACATGAACCCTGCAACCCTTAGGCAAGCCTATAGATTGTGATTTAGACCGTTCATTGTAAAATTTAACAGGTTCATCAGAGAGATTTTGTGATGTCCTACATCTGGCGCCGATACCTCGGGGTTCTTATATTTGCACATTCACTCGTAAAGACAAAGTGATCAAAGCTCAGCTGTACTTGAGAATCTCTTCCAAGGGTATAATGTCAGTGATCAGAGGGAATGCTTTGAGTTGTTGTGAGTGAAGCTATGTGCCAGTTTGTTTGTATGTGAATGTAAGATGCATACAGCATTTAGTGCAGACTAGTCCTGATTACAGTATGTTTAGATGATGAACTCCTAATACATTTACAACAGTATAATAACAGTATACAGCAACAATAAACATAACAGCAACAGTATAAATTAGCTACAAGCAATTACAGGGCCATTTGGATATTTGGCTTTTCAAATTACACATTCAGTTTGGACTGGTGAATCTAGTGAACTAAAATGTTACATCAGGATCTGTTGTTATGTTGTGTCTCTAGTATGAATAATATTTTTGTGGTTATGCTGTTTAAAAATTAATTGACAGTTGTGAAAATATAAATACAAATTCCAGCCTGGTCTGAAAAATTTGTGATCCCATTTTTCTGAAGACTTGACTAGATTTTTAAGAGTGAAAATGACAAAAGGCAGTTAACAGTTTAGATTTCAGAAGATTGAGAAATCACAACACCTTTTTCAATCAACGCTTGTTGTTAATATTCTCTATCAATTTCGTATATATAATCTAAAGATCCACTTGTGAATGAAATGAGCAAATTCATTTGATCAATATTGCTTAATATAGCAGACTAAACGGACTAAAGCAGACTAAATTCCAGTTTCATTTTGGACTTTAATTAGCTCTAGGAAAACATGTAATGTACATAATGATTGACTTTTCTCAAATGTACCAGCCTTGTTGGCAGACATTTTCAATGCACAATGTAACTGGAATAATCTAGCTGACTCACTGCCTAAAATGTTGGCATAGCAATGCCCCTGTCAGGATCCACAGAGGCACATGATTTAAAATCTGCCATCTTTGCTCATAGTGGCTCAGGTTACTTTGAACCAATCACATGAGCCATGAAGCATATGACTTGCAATAATAGGTTCCTTGGGAAAAAGGGAAATCACAAAACCAGCAAAGCTCCTCTATACTAAGATGTGTTGTATAATATTTAGATTTTTTTCCCCACTCTGTCTTGCGTAACCACTTACATGAGAGATGGGTCAAAGATCTGTTTTTAAGGTGGAGTGTCCTCATTCTCCCACACAAGAAAATGTGTGCAATGTGTACGTGTTTTCCAAACTTTAGCTACACACATAACCATTGCATGCAGTCAGATGTTTATGTAATATAAGCATGCACAAATGCATGATGGGAAAAACATATTTAGAGCCAAGCATAGTTTTGTGACGTGAGGGTGAACTTTACTCCGGGTGAAGTTTGGTGGGAATACAAATCTTGTATGTGTTCTTAGTCTGACAGCCTGACTGGAAAGGGTTTGAAAAATAACAGAAAATTATTATTTTTTTAATCATGTTTTGTCAGAAATAGGATCCAGTCCCTGAGTGACGCAGCACTGAGTGAATGAAGGTCAGGATCATCTCATCAAGAAATCCTCATCACTGCAGTGATAATCATTGTTCAATCTGTGGCACCAGTAAAAACCTTGCCTAAGGCCACACTGACCCTACACTCCCCTTGAGACTAAACATCCAACAAAGGCCATTTACATCCTGAATAAAATGCAGTAGTTCATGCAACAGCCCCTTACATTTTTGTAATACTGGCTTCAATATTTTTGTAAAATTATGCGGTTGTTTTGCCTGAAGGCAATATGGCTATATTATTCAGAAGATAAGTCAACTTTCTTCTGCTCAATTTTATTATGTGTATCTGTATTCAACTGACAATCATATGTATTGTCAACTGTCCATAATTTTTATGGACAGAATTTCTAGGCGCAGCCAGGGACCGGAGGGTGTCAGGATTGGGGACAACACGATTTTATCTCTGCTTTTTGCGGATGTTGTTGTTGTGCTGGCCCCATCAGACCAGGACCTTCAGCATGCGCTGGGACGGTTTGCAGCCGAGTGTGAAGCGGCTGGGATGAGAATCAGCACCTCCAAATCCGAGGCCATGGTTCTCAGTCGGAAAAGGGTGGCTTGCCCACTTCAGGTTGGTGGAGAGTTCCTGCCTCAAGTGGAGGAGTTCAAGTATCTTGGGGTCTTGTTCACGAGTGAGGGAAGGATGGAACGGGAGATTGACAGACGGATCGGTGCAGCTTCTGCAGTAATGCGGTCGATGTTAACCACCGATTTGTCGTGGTGAAGAAGGAGCTGAGCTGCAAGGCAAAGCTCTCGATTTACCGGTCAATCTACGTTCCTACTCTCACCTATGGTCATGAGCTGTGGGTCATGACCGAAAAGACAAGATCCCGGATACAGGTGGCCGAAATGAGCTTTCTCCGCAGGGTGGCTGGGCGATCCCTTAGAGATAGGGTGAGGAGCTCGGTGACGCCTCGGTGTCCCCCCGGAAGAGCTGGAGGATGTCTCTAACATACATACATGCAAGAGCACAAATACTTGGCAGTGTTTTATGTACACCAAATAATCCATCTGGAGACCAAGGCATCAAAAGTATTACTATTAAGTATAGGTGTTATTGTCTCCCATTACCAAAATGATAACTTATGGATATCAAATGGTAATTTATGTCTTTCTAAATGTAATTTAAAATCAGCAATTACCCGTGTCAAAATTCAGATGGAGTTAAAACCAACACAGACAGATTTACTGTCAGCTTAAAAAAATCCTGTCAGCTAAAGATAATCGTGCTTTCTGGGCACAATTCTGAAGACTGATTAGTATAATTACCATATTTCATGTTTATTGGAGATACATTCTGAGACAAATTGCTGTGTTGACTAATGCTATGTTATTGACAGACAAAAATAAAGGAATTGCAAGGACTGCAAATGATGTCAAAATGCTGGTGCAAGATGAAAGTTTTAATCACAACATGCAGAGCACAGTATCATGGACTCTTGGTCTCATCTTTTTTTCTTGTGGCCAAATCCATATGAAAGTTGGCGTGTGTGTGGGGCGGTTTAATCATAATTAAATGATGACAGAATAATGTTTTTGGGGTAAATTCTAAGATAACCTTGACTTTTAAAAACTCTTTGTTCATGTTCTTATGATGCAACTTTGCAAAATTGTTTGGTTTCTTTATTAAGTTTGTATTGTATTGGAATGCACATTGCTCTGTATATTTTTAGTTTTAGGTCCTTAAGGTAAGCTCAGGGGGATGGTCCTGGATCAGTTTTGACAAATTGTGTAGCAGTCTACATTACACAAAATGTTTGGTTTAAAGAAAACCCAGATTTGATTTAGTTTTGGCAAACCAGCGCTGGGTTGTTTTGTTCCATTTGGGTTAAATGTTTGACCTAACAATGCTGGGCTGTTTTTTAAACTCAAATCTTGTTTAAAAATGATTATACTGCTGTAGCCATTCTGCATGTGCATCTACATTAACACACTTTGAGTTAATAAAAAAAAAAATAACCCAGCAGTATAATCATTTTTAAACCCCGTGATCATTCATAAGTCAACCGAATATTTTCTCCTTAAAACTGCAGTGAAAAAAAGACAGTCTCAAAAACGAGGTTTGAAATCGCTGGTGTTTCTGACGTCGCAAACTACCTCGTAACCAATCATGTCAACATGCTCGTGGGCTTCATATTGTCATTACAATGCTGTGAAGCAGGGGATTCTCAATAGAAGACAGGTTCTCCCGGTATTTCTTTTGATACATTTAGCAAAATAGTGGGTGAATTGTATATGATGTATATTACGTATATTAGAAAAAAAAAAAGAGAGGCACCATTTTTAATCAAATCAAATCAAATCAAATCAAACTTTATTTCTATAGCACTTTACAGCAGCCACCAGGTGTCCAAAGTGCTTCACATAGTGCAAATATCGCAACATCCAACACAACACAACATTCAAAGAAAAAAGAAAAATATTAAAAGAAAACATGAAGCATAAATGTTACACAGCTACTGCATATCAAAAGCCTTTTTAAACAGATAAGTTTTAAGTTTTGCTTTAAAAAGGACAACATCTGTTATAGTACGCATGTCAGGTGGGAGCTTATTCCAAAGTTTAGGGCCAGCTACAGCAAAGGCCCTATCGCCCCACTTTGTATACCTCGACTTAGGAACCTGTAAAATTCGTTGATCCGAAGACCGCAGCCGCCGATTTTGTCCACCCAAAGTTAAAAGCTCAGATAAGTACTCGGGGGCTAACCCATTCAGAGCTTTAAAAACAAACAATAAAATCTTAAAATCAATTCTAAAACGCACTGGAAGCCAGTGCAGAGTAAATAAGACTGGAGTAATATGTGCTCTTCTAGGTGTACTTGTTAAAAAGCGTGCAGCAGCATTTTGTACAAGTTGCAGGCGTGAAAGGGATGTTTGACTCAGACCGACATAAAGAGCATTGCAATAATCAAGCCTCGAACTAATAAAGGCATGCACCGCTTTTTCCAAATCGCAGCTGCTAAGAAAAGGCTTTACTTTACTCAACAGACGGAGTTGGAAAAAACCCATTTTTACCACATTGCTAATCTGTTTTTCAAATTTCATGTTGCAGTCGAAAGTCACGCCCAGATTGCTTGGCGCATGAAGTCAAAGCTCCCAAACTTAAATTCGAATTTACTGATCCGAATTTTGTATTGAAGACAATACATTCAGTCTTGTCATCATTTAACGTAAGGAAATTTTGAGAAAGCCACTGCCTGATATGGTTAATACAATTTTGCAAGCGGTTTAATGCGGTACTGTCATTTGATTTCATAGGGAGATAAATCTGCAGATCATCTGCATAACAGTGAAATGAAAAATTATGCTCATTTATTATAGCCCCTAGTGGCAACATATATAAAGAAAAAAGTGTGGGGCCCAGAATTGAACCTTGAGGCACGCCACAATAAAGGGGAGCAGATGATGATGAGTAATCTCCTACAGTATGCTGACAGAGAAACTCCTATTTGTCAAATAGGAGGTGAACCATTTAAGTGCAGAGCCTTGAATGCCTACACAGTGCTCAAGACGTGCAAGAAGAATTGAATGGTCCACAGTGTCAAAAGCTGCCGTTAAGTCAAGAAGCACTAACACCATAGGGTTTCCTGAATCTACAGACAGTGCTATATCATTTTGAACCCTTAACAGTGCAGACTCAGTGCTATGACGTGTTCTAAAACCAGATTGAAATTTCTCAAAAATAAAATTCTGTTGTAAAAAATCTTGTAATTGATTAAAAACAAGTTTTTCTAATACCTTCGACATAAAAGACAGATGTGAGACTGGTCTAAAATTCGACAAAACATTATGATCGAGATTAGGTTTTTTAATGGGAATGAAAGCGAGGCTGTGAGGGATAGACAAGACACACATCTCATCAGTGGTTTGTACTGTTCTTAAATGCGTTTTTCGATTGTTCTTCTGACCAAACACTGCAAAAATAACTTTCCAAGAACTTTCACTTGACAAAAAATCCCATACAGTATGAGGCATGGAAAATTATAAGTGATCTACGAGAAAAATCTTTATACAGATTTTTTAAAGTGGATGCCATTGAAAACACAGTAAGTCCCTCACAGCCTCGCTTTCATACCTGTCATGGCACCTCTCTGAATAAGGTCTATAGTGAAGCTTTTTGGTTTAATTACAGCGACGTTATCACCTCATTGCTGAGAAATATAATGTAGCTTTCAGTAGTGAAGCTGTTTTATTTATAAAACTCACAGGACAGAGCTTGAAAACCAGCTCCTGAATATTTCTGTGTGCCACCTCAATAAAAAAGCTGAGCGCATACAGGCACATCTGTTTCATAATACAGCATTCTTTGCGAGCAAACGTGTCGCCCTCACCTTGTGGTGGCTTATAATTCAAAGGGGAATCGTATATAAATGTTTAGATGTAGGTCAGATGTCCAGATATAGGATATGTATCTGATTTAAAACCACATTTGAAAGTGGCTTAGATCGGATGCAAAAAAATAGGATATCGTGGGGTTTTTAGTGTTTACACGTGTGCAACAAATTCCGATCTGTGTCTGAGTTTTTTTAATTTTGGAAAAGAGAGAAACATAAACCACTTAATTGAGGAAATTGAAAGATGCAAAATAAGATACACCGGTGTTTTGCCAGGTTTATTATATGCATCATCTTTTTACTTTAATTCATTTTACTCGAATTCATTCCTTTTCTAACAACAGCACTTTGAATTGCCATAGTGTGAAATTTGTATTCCTTTCTATGTAAAGCATTTTGAATAACTGTTTTAATTTTCCTTGCTTTTATTTTGTGATTATTTGTATTCCTTTCTATGTAAAGCACTTTGAATTGCCACAGTTTATGAAATGTGCTATATAAATAAACTTGCCTTGCCTTGATTGTTTTGTGACAATGGAAACACAGTCCTAAAAATGTATACAAATATAGGCAAAAGTAAAAACAGTGTACATGTGTATGTGATTGAGAAAAATTGCAGGAAAGAAATGGCAAATCAACAGTTGGACAGTTAAAAGAAAAAAAGAAAAATGGTGTTGCTTTTTCCCACTAATTAAAATAATCCACTAGCAATAGCCTGAGGCTTTGAGTGCTGCCAAGAAACACACAGACTGAAAGCCTGAAATAAACAGGACTAATCTATAGGATTTAAAGTTAAAAAACAAAACTGCATGCATTTTACTTACGCTATAGTAATGCGATGTACTGTTGATATAAATGCGCTACTGCATGACGCACTCTGCTACTTCAGACATCACAAGTTGCATAAGTTGCGCATTAGGCGCAAATAGACTGCATATAGCCATTTGGCCGGAAGACGTTTAGTGACCACTGGACTGATTTCACACACGTGTTTCAGACGCAGTCACACAGAGGCATTCCTAAAGCGTCAATATGACGCAGTGTCTTGTTCCCTTCAATATGACACAGTGTCTTGTTCCCTTCTCAGGGAACAAGGGTTACAGTCGTAACCCGAGATGTTCTCTTTCTCTTATTTCTCCATGCTGTGGGAAAATGATCTGTGCTATGTGTACTGTGTACATCTCTTCAGGCACACTAAAGCTTATTTAGGAAAGACTTAGAAGTAATTGTTCAGTCAAAATATTATATATATGGTGCCTATGGGAGATTATTAGTGAATTGTGAACACATAAGATTTTTTTTATGTGAACTGTTTACACTTGAAGTGGTGTAAGAAACATGAGAAATATGTTAAATAATAATAAATTAATACATAAATAATAAAATAATAATAAATCGTTTTCCAACAAGCCCTTAGAAGCCATATCCCTCTTAACAGCAGAACATTTCTTAAGAATGTTCTTATCTTTTTTCTTTAGATTGTTCTTAAGATCAAATTTAAGAAGTATTCATATTCCCACAAATGTTCTTAAAAATCATTGTATGTAATTTCTTAAAGTTAGGATGGCATCCAACTGTAAGATGTTCAATGAATTTATTGGGTTGTTTCAAATATTGAGCATTACAACATAACACTAGCTAGCTAAATATAATAATACTAGTACCATGAATGTGGACGAGTACTCCGTGGAATGTGGAAGTGACACAGATCGATCTTTTGCACAAATGATGCGCTCACTAAAGCTAGTGAGGTGAGCACAAGAAAGACGGAGCACCTGGCCATTTAATCATGAAAGTGAAATTATGTATATATATATATATATACATATATATATATATATATATATATATATATATATATATATATATATATATATATATATATATATATATATATATATACATACTCCTCTGATAACATTGCAGGTCCTGTTGGTTATTGCACTCAGTCTTGGTATATGCACTTTCCTTTAGTTTTGATCCTGTTTGTTTACCCCTGTCAGCAGAAGTTCAAATGGGCATAACGTCCTTCAAGCACTTCCTCCTCCTCTTCCCCTCTTTTTACTCTTGGTCTCTGTTTGTCCTCTTTGTGTCTTTCACACACAAGCACATTCACCCCTCAGATCACACATCAACAGGAAACGCCTCACAAACTGAAAGCCCAGCACACACGCTGGTTCATCTTCACTCTCACAAGAGGACAACTGACTATCAATCACTCATTTCACTGATCCTGTAACAGCACTGTTAGACATTTTATCGTATTTTTGCGGTAACTTACTGGCAGCACTATTGCCAGTAAGTTACTGTAAGTTCCCCTTTACAGTAGCTTACCTGTAAATGTGTTTTACGGTAAGATGCCCTTACCGCAATTTAATTTTACAGTAAGATCCCCTTACCGCAATTTCATTTTACAGTATGATGCCCTTACCGCAATTAAATTTTACAGTAAGATGCCCTTACCGCAATTTCATTTTACAGTATTATAGCCCATTTTACACTATTTTATTATTTATATTTTACATGAATGCTATTGAATTTAATAAATTCCAAAAAAGCGACTTGAGTCCATGTACTTCAGCATATTCTTTATTCACTCTCACAATCAATTACATCCATTTTATTTATTTATTGTGATGCAACATTAGGCAAGGCAGTTTTATTTATATAGCACGTCATACACTTTGGCAATTAAAAGTGCTTTACACAGTAATGAATTAAAATAATCACAAAATAAAAGCAAGGAAAATTAAAGTGCCCCTATTATGTATTTTTGAAAATGACCTAGTGTGTAACAGCTCTAAGGCCTCGTTTACAAGTGAAATGTAACCCAATTCAGATTTTTTGCTCATGTGACACAGATCTGATGTTCTCTATGACAGTGTAAACACGAAAAAAAACACACATGCATTCAGATATTTCAAGATCGGTTTCAGGCCTCATTCATATGTGAAAATAAATCGGATATGTGCCAATGCGACTGTCATGTAAACAGGCTGATCGGATTTTCTGAGGCATTAGGCTACTTCTCCGTGGTTTAATGACAAGAGCAACCCCGATGCGCGTCTGCAAAGGGACGGATGGCCTGTCGAAACGTTGTGTCGTAGTAGGAGAGGAATGTGGACAAACGTTGACACAACATATCAAAGGTTGGCTTGCTCATCCTAAAATTTCGGACCTACTGCTTCTCGTTAAAGCTCGCCACAATATGCTCCTACCAGTCCTGAGATCTCTCTAGCACACAATAACTGAAGCATATGCACAGGCTGCAATGATGGCACTTTTCGTCCTCCTCCGCCTCATAATCATGGTGATGTTTGGCGAACTTCGCATATATCGCAGAGCTAGCATATTTCACGTTCGTCCATCTGTGTAAGATAGTTTAACCATTTAAGCATGCGCAATGTTTCAGATAGTATGGCAATTGTAAACACATGAATCGGATATGGGTCACAATTGAAAGAACGTGTAAACGGACGGTCAAAAAAAAAAAAAATCGAATATAGCCAACAAATCAGAATTGGGCATCAAGACCTGCAGTGTAAACGAGGCCTAATCGTTTTTCAAACGAGTCATAAGCCATTTAGTTGTGACGTCAAGACGAAACAATAGCATATTGCCGACACCAGGGAAAACTTGAAACTCTTCAAACCCTTCAGCTGATCCCTGTGGATGCTGGATAGCATCATGTTGAGAAGAAGCTGTGCTCTACAATGTGACGGTAAAGCCAGTTTTATTTTCACTGCCCAAGGACGAGCATGTGAAGAATCAGTGGTTAAAGTTCATCTTTACCATGATATCATAGCAGTATAATCCTAAACTTTTGCTGTGTTCCCTTTATTTCACTGACGACAGCTTCTCAAATCTCGGAGTTCAATGCTGGATTCGCAAACCGCTTGCTCTTGGAAGATGGAGTTCAAAATACTTAGTTTTGAGTATTATATTGTGGTCTCCTGCTAACCGGCTAACTCACATTATCACTGTCTTACTTAAAGGGATAGTTCACCCAAAAATGAAAATTCTGTCAGTAATTACTCACCCTCATGTTGTTCCAACCCCGTAAGACCTTCGTTCATCTTCGGAACACAAATTAAGATATTTTTGATTAAATCTGTGAGCTGGATCACTCCTCCATAGGCTTCTAAGGGATTGGAACTTGCTGGCCCAGAAAATGTATTAAACACATCGTTAATATAGTCCAAGTGACTACATTGGCTCAATCTTAAGTTTATAAAGCGACGAGAATACTTTTTGTGCGCAAAAAAAACAACAAAAATAACGACTTTATTCCACTATTCATTTCCTTCTCTCTGGGCCTCGAGTTAGTTCACATAGTGTAACTGCGCAGCGCTTCTGTGTTGTACGTCACTCGTAGACTCATTATTGGCCAACGCTGGTCATGTGTGTGATGCGTGTGACGTACAACACAGAAGCGCTGCGCAGTTATACTACGTGAACTAACTCGATGCCCAGAGAGAAGGAAATGAATAGTGGAATAAAGACGTTATTTTTTGTTGTTGTTTTTTGCGCACAAAAAGTATTCTCGTCGCTTTATAAACTTAAGATTGAGCCACTGTAGTCACTTGGACTATATTAATGATGTCTTTAATACATTTTCTGGGCCAGCAAGTTATAATCCCTTAGAAGCCTATGGAGGAGTGATCCAGCTCTCAGATTTAATCAAAAATATCTTAATTTTTGTTCCGAAGATGAACGAAGGTCTTACGGGGTTGGAACAACATGAGGGTGAGTAATTACTGACATAATTTTCATTTTTGGGTGAACTAACCCTTTAAATACCTATGCTAATTAGTTTGTGGTCCACGATTATCTATAACTGTGTCTATTAATGCAGTGTATCACTGAGAAACGTCCTGCTTGAGTCGTCCTTGTGATGGAGGTTCGGGTTGAATAACTAGTTCTTCCAGTGTTTCATTATTGGACTCGCGTTCGGATTGATATGGTAAAATCGACGTCATTGTTCGTTACTGTGTTTAGTTTATGGTGTAGGAAGCCTCAGGACAGCTGATGTTGTTATGGCAATGGGTGTTTTTGTTTAAGACACGCACGCTGTACGCAGTAAACCAATCACAACAGACTGAGCTGTCTGGCCAGTAGCATGTGGAAAGGAGGGATTTAGAGAGATTGATTCATCTGACGAGCCGTTTAAGAATCTTTGAAAAATGTGGTGATGTGTAAATGTATATTATTAGAAAATTCAACAGTTTTTTTTACCTTTGATGCACGTAAACCTGTTGTAGGTAAGTGTTGTAGTAAATATCATAATAGGGGCACTTTAAAACAGTTATAAAAACAATTAAAAAATGTACAGTACAGTTATAAAATGAATTAAAAGAGTAAAAAGATAATGCATAGATACATCTGGCAATACACCGGTGTATCATATTTTTCACAACTCCCAGTTTTACTCTGAGATTTTCCCATGGTGATTACACTGTGTCTGTGGTGTTCTTGCGGCACGCCTAAGAAATCAACGTATCCAAAAAAACTGATTTTCCCCTAAAATCGTACATGAGAAGCTCTAGGACTGACTCAAGGGGTAACTTCGGGTTCACTGCCCCATCAGTCTGCACCCCAAAAGATTTGTCCGGAAGCTCTAGGAATGGAATCGATCCAGTCCGCACCCCACAGAACCTCGAGTTTAATTACACGTCAAACTCACTACTTCACCACAGACAGAGGTCATCAGCATGGTTTCATCTCTCAATTTCCCCAATTAAGTAATTTATGTTTGTCTCTTACCCAATTCGCAGTGCCATTTGAGTTCTGTTTAGAATCAAAAGGAGGATGCAAAAAGAGAACTGAATTCATAACAAATCAAAGCAGGGATCATGACAATACGCAAAAAAAGCATCCCAAAAGCAGACCAAAAAAAGCAGACCAAAAAAAGTTGGTCTTGACTGGCCTCCATACCGGTAAACCACTGATGGCTGATCTGAAAAAACAAACAAACAAACAAACAAACAAACAAACAAACAAACAAACAAACAAAAACAGAGAAAATGTGTGAGAAATGGTCATGAGTTTATTTAATCTAAATTTGTTCATGGACAGACGAGGAATCAACTTGTGCGACAGCAGTTATTACCAGTCGAGTTAGTTTAAATAGTATAGCTTTATTGCACATCCCTTGTTAGGGAACTCTATTAATTGCCTGAATGTACAATTACGTTAAAGGTACACTGAGTAACTTTATGGCCCCTCAAACTTAAATCTGAAATAGAAAGCTTTTGTAACATTACAAATGTTTTTACTGTCACTTTAAGTCAGTTTAATGCATCCTTGCCAAATTAAAGTATTAATTTCATTCAACAACCAAATAAATAAAAAAATAAAAAAATACTGACTGAACAGTAGTGCTTTCTATTTCAGATAAATGCTGTTCTTTTGAGCTTTCTATTCAAAGAATCCTGAAAAAAAAGGTGTACAACTAAAAATAATCTGAAATGTTTCTTGATTCACACAAGTGCTCCTAAAAAAAAGTTATGCTGCAAGTTCTGCATTACAATATGTTAATCACATAATGCATCTGATAGTTAGTCAAAACATACTTACAAAGCCAAAGATGCTCAGTGCTGAGGCTCTTAAAAGAGCCTTTAGGCTGTAGTTAGCTCCTCACAGGGAAAAGAGAGAAATAGAAGAAACATTATTTTTCAGCAATGATTATTGGCAAATGACTGTATGTTATGAACATGATAAATGACAGATCTAGAATGACTGCTAGATTGATCAATTACACAATCAGATGACAGTTTTAATATTGTATTGTCAGAGATTAAATTGCAATTACGAGAAATTAATTTAGCAAAAATCATTTTCATTTGAATCTATGTCCTTGATAACAGAGTGAGAAAATGTAGGCCAGTAAACCTGAGTAAGAGACTGTGAGAGACTGAAAGGGTGCTTTTGTCTGTCTGCATATTGATTTTCAGTCCACAAACAGTTATAGATAATTCGCTCTCCTCACTCTAAAAGCATACTTGACAACTGCCTTTTATACAAGTGAGTTTAAATAAATAGTCCATTACAGTGGATGTTTACATGATAATATGGAGTTCACATTTGAGGAGGAAAAAATAACTCAGAGGCTTTATTCAGAGGCTCAAACTGAGAAAAAAATATGTAATTTGGTGCAGTTGCAAATATGTATATGGCTAAAAGTATCATGAAATTCTTGTCATGTAAATCAATGAGACTACTTACATAAAATCCACATAAATATCAATTGTCACTCTATATCTCACAATAATGTCAGTAACACTTTACAATAAGGTCTCATTTGTTAACATTAGTTATTATGTATATTATGTATTTATGAACTAACAATTAGCAATACATTTGTTACTATATTTATTATTTTTTGTTAATGTTAGTTAATGAAAATCCAGCAGTTAAAATCAAAGCTCTAGTTTTTATTGTGGGGGGCAAAATATATAATGCAATGCAATACGATGATTCAGAGATTTACAAATAAATGTTCCTCAGAAGCTTGATGAATCATATTTGTAAGGCTACTCATATTTTTTATGTATGGAAAAGATGCTTTACTCCAGTAATTGTTTGTCTTGAAATATTATTTACAATATAAAAGTTATTCCTACGTTTACTTTCTAGAAATCAGTTTCACAGCAATCAAGACTTCAAAAATATATGCGTTCCAGAACCTGAAGGTGGACAGTTTTAGAATGATACTGTTCTGTTTAGAATTAAAGTTTTTACAACAGGTTTTTCAGCAAGGTTTTGATCATGTTTAAATTTTAGAGGCCTTCGAAATCACCTTTTGCATTGGATTCAATCACCTTTTGCATTGGATATTTGATTTAAAATAAAAGTCTCTCCAAAGTGTGTCGCCACCGGTCACGCTGTGCCTATTTTCAATCCCTGGAAATGGAAAACTTGGCGACAAGATGAATGGAGAGGGCACAGTTGGGAATATGTAATGCACAGTGGTGGACATCTCTCTCTCTTTGCTGTCTGGAGGCTGTAGTTGGCCTGGAGTGAGGACAGCGCATCCATGGGGGGGAGTTCAGGACAGCTTCCAGCCGCTGAACGGATGAGTGTAGCATATAAATGGCTATCATCCAAGGGTTTTTTGCTTTTTTACAGACTCATGCTTCTCTGTGGCTAACATGGGGTGAACAGGAGAGAGACAGCCTGGTGAGGATAGTAGTATGGAAGAGGTTGACTCCCTCTGGCGTGACAAAGTAGCAAACATTTCCAACTCTGGAACTGAAAAAGGTTGTAGCAGTAGGAGGAGATGAGACCAGCATGACACTCGGTAAGGGAACGGTAATGAATAATTGTAGCCCTGGCCCTCCAATCCCCATTCCAGAAACAGAGACGCACAACAGGAATGCATGTCAAAAGATGGTATGAATATTTCGCATGGTGTGGTGGCAAATAAAATGATATCACTGAATATGAGACACACATTTCCAGTTGTCTTTAATGAGGTTTATTTTCTTGCAATAAAAGGCCAGCAGCCATACAATTACACAGAGTGGCTGCAGAGTGTGACAATGAAGGGAGGGCATCCTTCCTCCTTTATAGTTTTGACTCCCCGAATGTTATCTCCCTTAGGCCAATGGAAATATTTTCAACCATACATGGATCATTGTTTAGACTTTGTTCATTATATTCTACTCTTGAAGGCAGAAGACCCTCTGTCAAGCACTTATCACGTATAATGGTCACATTACTTATGGCAGAGGCCCCCTTGTCACGTACACATATAATGGTCATTTACATCCATACGTTAATAACTGTTCTTTGTTCTATCACATCAGCAGAGAAGCATGTGATCACATGCAATCCTTGTACAAATAATTTCTAAGCAATTTAATTTAGGCTATATATAAAAGCATCATGTGACACTGAAGACTGGAGTAATGGCTGCTGAAAATTCTGCTTTGCCATCACAGGAATAAATTATATTTTAAAAAATATATTAAAATAGAAAACACTTATTTTGAATTTTAATAACATTCCACAATATAACTGTTTTTACTGTATTTTTGATCAAATAAATGCAACCTTGGTGAGCATAAGGGCATAATGTTTTCAAAAACATAAAAAAATGACTAATCCCAAACTTTTGAATGGTAGTGTATGGTAAACAAAACCCTTTTAATTGTTTGAGTGAAATATAGGATTGAAAATAATCCAAGATATTTGAAATGAACAAAGACTGTTCATTACTGTTTTCCACCCCCTCTTTCCAAGGACCATTTGGAGTTCCCAAAGGCACAGAGGGGCTGATAGTGATCAAGGCCTGTAGGCCAAGATGTGTGTACTTCGGGAATTGTATGCTCTGGCTCTCTTTCTTGGGGCTCTTTCCCTTTGCCTCCTCTTCTCTCTCTCTCTCTCTCTCTCTCTCTCTCTCTCTCTCTCTCTCTCTCTCTCTCTCTCTCTCTCTCTCTCTCTCTCTCTCTCTCTCTCTCTCGTTCTCTCATAACATTTTACATATATGCTGGGTACAATTAATGCTATAAGTTTTTATCATCTCATACATCTATTTTGTAACTATTTTAACTGTAACCATAACCATATTTTGTCATTAAACCTTTTCAATTACAAATAATGTGCTAACTAGTTTTGATTTGGTATTGACTTTGAAGTGCTATTGCAATACAATATTAACTCTCCCACATATTAAGCTATTGTAATTGTGCTTATTTTCCGTCGCTGGTACAGTATAAGTGGCAGTGGGTGGTAATATACAGGAAATTTACAGTTTTCTACCATTTTGCTTATAACGTTTCTTTAGTCATTCAGCAGTCTTGCAGCCTGAACCGCTGCAGGAAATCCACCCTTACAGAAACATTATGTGTAAAGGCTGGTAACTGATAAATAACATATTTTGTTTCAGATCATTCTTCATAAATCAAAATAATTTTTCACAGTAAACTTTCTGAACTTCCTATTGCCCCCCTCCCAAAAAAATAAAATAAACATATATATATATATATATATATATATATATATATATATATATATATATATATTTTTTTTTTTTTTTTTTTTTTTTTTGGGTATATATATATATATATATATTAACACATTTAGTTAACAGCCCTAATGATGAAAACTGATACAATTGGATGTGGCTTATTGATACTATGTCAGTACTTTACTGTACCTGTAGATTTGCATTAAGGATTTACTGAGATCAAGGTGAATCAGGATCAGTGTGATATAGCCACAAGAGCATGTTAGCTGTCATACATGAGATCTGAGCTGCCACATTTTCTAGCTTTCTGTGAGGTATTACTTCCTCTGGGCACAAACCTGCCAATCAATGCTGGTACAACAAACCATGCAACATTCACAAAGGTTTGATGATACCATAAAGATCTGAAGGTATCAGAATTGCAGTTTGTTTCAAAGATCATAAAGATAGACTATATTTAGTGAATAGTGAAATTTATGAAATGTATATAAAGAGACAGGTTAAATGTGCACAGTATCATTTAACAGCACATTGTAGCTCTGGATCTATGCCAATTACCATGATCCAGCTTTTAGTCACTCAACTATGCCGAGATGTGCTGTTAAATCAATTAACCATAGATCATATCTCCTTTAAAGGAGTCATGACCTAGTATTACCTTGGATACCTACTGCTGTATTATAGTCTTTCAGGCCCTTCTAAAAAAGAAAAGTGGAAAAAAAATAAACACAGAGCTCCTCAGACCCTTATTTCTGAAGGCATTATTGTCTCGCGAGATCTGATGCGATATTTTGGCTGTCGTGGACAGTCATTTTAATAATGCAAATGAGAGGCGCGTTGATTGGTGGCAGGAAGGAGGGGGTTGACACCGCAGGTGACGCTTTAGCATATCATTACAAAATGACATCATGGCGCAAATTATGAATGAACCCGACCTGGCCGCGACCGGCTTCCCGGCCAGTGTATAAGTATGAGGCGCCGTTTAGGGCTTAAATCAAACTTCATTCACGCACACATATATGAAACACGCTTGCATACATACTAAGTAGTCACACATACATGTATATGAACTCTCCACGCACATACTCATATGAGACGCGAGCACACACACACAAACTCGCGCATATGAGACGCGAGCACACACACACACACACACAAACTAGACGGCGCCTCATATATAAGCGTTAGGCAATCAATATACAATAGCCGAATTCATGATGATCTCAGTCATTTGTTGTTTGCAAAGTAACGTTAGCAGCCATTCCCCATGTTTACCTCGAAGCTAATACTCCCGCTAGCATACAATAGCCGCATTAGCAGTTGGCTGCTGTTTGTTACACAGAGTAGAGCAATAAAAACACATTCTTACTGTTTCAATTGCAGGCAAGTGTCTGATTGTTGAAAATGGCCCCTTTTTCCCGAGCTTCGATGCCAACTTCGCCTGATATTGCCTCAAATTTGTGAAGGATTCCGGCGTAAAATGTTTAGTTAGCACAGACACATAACGTTAAGCCAGTGGGAAGGGTTGTAGGAACCGCGTCATTAAAAATGAATTTAATCCACTGGTCCCTGACAGCTTGGTCCGTTCTTGGGAGAGAAAACACATTTACATGTTGATTCTGGCAGTCAACAACAGAGCAACTCAGTGTGCACTACGTTTCTGCTTCTTTCTCGACTGAATATGAGGGGCGCCAGGGCGCACTTCCTGCGGCAGGTCTGCGGTGTCCATATATGGTATATCCTGCCCCGTCATGACGTCAAGTCGGGGCTGAAATCAAAATCTCGTATTTGAGTGCGCGTGCACGCGCGCTGGTTTATGAACCCTGGGGTAAACGAACGCTTCACTTTTAAATATCGGCTTCCCGGCCAGTGTATAATCGTTAGGCAATCATAACATACATTGATTCTCGTGGAAAAGTGAAAATTGCAGGTCATGACTCCTTTAAGATTCATGTGGGTGTACATCAGCTATGTGGCCTCCTAATTTCCACCTAATTTAATGATATTAAAGAAATTAGAGTCTTGTCGAGTCTCACTAGCATGTTCCTCACTCTAATCATGACTATACGATTAGAAGTGCATGCATCAGTTGTCATGCCATGTCCATGTCGATGTCCATAGAAGACCGTATTTGTCAGTATTAAGGAATTATAGTGCTCACTGTTACTTTGCCGTAATTTTACAGTTACTTACCGCAAAAAAGCCCAGTAAAATACCACTTATATTATTTACGGTTAACTACTGTAATATGCACTGCATTATGGGTATTTTGTATGAAATTTACAGTAACTTACTGTATATGGAATTTACTGTTTACGCAAAAGCAGTAGTGCTACTGTAAATGAAGAAGACAGATTTTTTAAAGTTTGTATATGCATATTGTATTTATGTTTTAGTTATATTAAACTATCATATGATAATGTCGAGTGTGCGCTCATAACGGACTTCCCTGCTGACAGGGGGGGGGGGGGGGGGGGTTCTGAGGTAAGTACTTTTTACTGAACAAATTTATTTTATAAGTTACTTTTACAAAGTAAACCATTACCAATATCAATTAAATATAGCTAAATTTATGAAGAAAGTAAATAATAAAATCTAATAGGCTTTTAATAACAGCTCACAGGACAGTCTAATTTTCCTCGAAACTGCCGCTTTAATATCCCATTAAATGCCATAGAATTGACTGACTTCCTTTTCCAGTAGATGGACCCAATCTAATATGTACACAAACAAAGGTTTTCTGTCCTTTTTACGACCAGTTATGGCATATTTTACTCGTCAGTTAATGTGTGGTGTTTTGAAGTAAGTAGGCCTAGCGCGTTTTCTCAAAGGCACTCTCTCGCTCTCTCTGCCTCAGGCCCTGTTCTATGGGGGTGCTATGCACCCTCAAACGCAAGCAAGAGATTGCTACTTTGATACTGTTACTTGATACTGTTATAATATATTGGCGAAACAGATTTGCCAAACCAAACGCTCCAGTGCATATTTGTGCTTATTTGTTTTCGTGCTCTGGAGAACGCAGGAATTTTTATTAAATGCCGAATTATGCAGGCTCGCGAAAACTCTCATTAACAAAGTGTAGACACGATGTAAGAGATGTGACAGCTACGTATAAATGCTGGATCCACTCTGCACAGGACCGAAATATGACATGTTAAAATAGTAAGGCATTTAAAGCAATGTGAAGGCAGACTTATTGAAAAATATTCATTGCAAAATATTTTTTTAAATTACATGCCAATTATTGGTATATCTCAAAATGTGACTTTATGTCTTTTAAACGTTATCTCACAATTAAGTTTGACTTCTACACTAAGACAGAAATGGTGCCCCTTATGTAATAAACAGCAAGGAATAGCTGGAGAAGAATGTGCAAATCTATTTGTTTTTTCTGAACATGATTAGCATACAAGAATCTTTCAATAGTTGTACACTATAATGAGCATGTAAGCCTCTATAATAATACATTAATGAGACAATGGGCTTTATCGATCAGAGACTGATGTGCAGTTGTCAAAAATAATAATAATATAAACTGTATATTTAGTTTGAAAAGTATTAGAAGATTTATAAGAATGTTAAGGGCTGAAATCATTTTGATTATACGGTTTTCTAGATTATAGATGTGTAAGGATTGCATATTCACACAACACTGGCAGTGGACTTTCTCTTTTAGATGTCAGCATTAATATCATCATCTGTGTGCTTCTGCATTTTCCCTCCGTCAACAAATGACCATCCGTGTCAAAAAACAGGGCTTTTAAACCCTGTATGAAAGCAGTTTGTTGTCTAATGCAATATTTCATAGTACACTTGACGTTTCATAGCACTTGACGACATACTGTAGTCACAGTGAACGAATACATTACACACAGTATTATATCTCTGTGTTTTTCAGACAAGGCAGTTTGAGATCATTTCATCATTAACCCTTAATATTGTTTCGTCAATCATTATTACATATTCGGGTCTTTAGCGACCCGGATCTATATCTAACACAGATGGACCTCTGCCTGTCGCGATAATATAAAACTCTCCTGATATTAGAGTAACAATTACAGAAGAATAAAATGAAGCATATTTTGTTATCTTTTGGAGCTTGGAAGGGTTCAGTTTGAGCAGATGTTTTATACCATCATCACTGTCCTCATCAGACCTATTCAGCATCTGGCTCGTATTCGCAATCTCAAACATATTCTCAAAAGTATCATTTTCAACATCTTCAAAACCAATATTTTGATCGCTGACAGTTTCGTCAGCAGATCCACCATCAAGTGACAGTGACACTAATATTTGAAACGTCACTTCAGCATTGTGTATAAGACATTGCCACCTTGTGGATAAAAGGTTAATTGCACTTATTAAGTCATCAAATATTAAATTGTTGTGCAGAAAAAACATACTTACACTGTTACACACCTCGGGTCATTACTCTTTAACATTTTTATAAAACGCACAGTTAAAAAGGTGAAAAGAAATGAGAAATTGTAGGGGAAGAAGAGAAACCAAAAAAAATTGCATTAAGACAGTGAACCATGAACCATCAGTTACTATGGTTACATTGTAAAAAAAAAAAAAAATCAAGAGCACCTATAGCAACCTTTGTGACATTCACAAAGGTTGCTATAGGTGCTCTTGATTTAATGGTAGTCACAAAGATGAGGAATGTGTAGAATTATTTTCAATAAGAACACACAGGAAATAACAAGAAACAAGAAACACCACTTACATTAATCACATTAATTAAAATTAATGTAACACTGACGAGAACGGACAAAGCATAAAGGATAACTCAGGTTAAATGCATGGAACAAACCAAGGGAACTAATGAGATAATTAATAAGACAACAGGTGAACAGAATTATTAATCAAAGAAACTGAGATAGGTCACAGGGAACAACAAAACACAACGTTACAGTGGCAATGTGACAAACCAGATAATGTTAAGCAAACACATTATTTACACATTGATAGAGTATCTTTATTTAAATTTATTTAAATAAATGCAATGGATAGAAACATCAAAATGGCTCTTTTCAAGGACTTGATTTTAAAATGTTGATTAAAATTCAATGAGTTATCAAAAAAAAAAAAGGAAAAAAAAGTACTGTCTCTCCCCTTCAGGAAAGATGTTTTAAATTCAGGTCCGTCATTTCGTTGACTTTCACTGGGGCACCTGAATGAAAAATGACACCCTTCAGAAAGGATAGCATGTAATGCATCTTCTCCATTAGATATTTGCAGTGTTTTAGCCTGGTTTGTCTCATGAGCAGTAGTGCTTTTGTGGACATGCATTAAGATGGAGTATTCTGTTTGGAGGAACCACAACCGATCACATTCCACAACAAGAGTTTCAGTGTCACTGCTGTATATCTGTTACACATTTGACCTTAATCTGTTCTAAAGTTAATAGAAAGGAAACAAGAAGACAACATGAATTCCAGAATCTTTTATATGGCAAAGCTGCAGAAATCATAAGATAAGAATAGAGAAAATTAAATATCAGTTTGAAAGTCATGCATTCTATATTGACTTTTTTATATTTCATCTGCAAAACCTTTTTTTTAAAAAGAAAATCAAAAAAGTGGATTTATTTTGAATGTTTAAAATTTGTTGAACAGATCTGATGTTACTGGTAGCCAAAGCATAACATTTTTATTAACTTATATACCATGACATTTACTCGTATTATCCTTTTTCCCCCCACAATTCTAGTCCATTTATCCCACCTCAATTTATGATCTAGGATGACCCCAACACATTTGTACTCAATAAGCTCCACTTTTAAGACTCTTTCCTAAAATCTATACACATCTCCATAGTTTTTGAAGTATTTAGCTTGAGATTCAAAACATCACACCAAGAAATAAATGAATCCAAAACAGGTCAGTGACTGTCCTCATCCCCCTGGAAGAGGCTAACTAATGCAGTATCATCTGTCAATTTAATTAAGTATCAGCATGGAATGTTCTAATACAGTGTTAGAATTGCATCATCTCCCCATTGGACTGACAAGTGAATTGAAAAGGATCCATTAAGTGTTGAGTATTTGGTATTAGATACCATAAAGAAGCAATATAAATTGGTCAGTTCATGTTGCTTTGATGCTATTTAAATGTGAATTTGGCAAGCAGTCTTTGAGATGTCAGTATTTCTCCTTTCAAGGTTGAAGTTGGTTTTGCGTGCCCAAAATAGCTGACGTTCCATGAAAGGAACTTTTTTCTAAACTTGTAAACAGATCGGTATTTTGCGGACCTTTTCAAGGAATTGGCTGTACACGTTTGCAAAAACAGACAATGATTCATGGTTTATATAAGCAACAGAATGTTCACAGATATGTGAATTCAGAAATTCAGTCATCGTTTACTCACCCTCATAGTGTTCCAAACCTATTATTTTCTTTCTTCTGTGGAACACAAAAGAAGATATTTTAAAGAAAGCTGTTTTTGTCCATGCAAAAAATGAAGTAAATCGCCTTAACAAAAATATTTAATAATTGAACACACAAAGGGTGTAGGATGTATTTGAAACTTTTTGTGTGGGCCTGCAAATGAGTCATGGCAACAGTCTGCAACAGCCATTTAGAGGTATTGAAACCCCATCATAGTATAATCTATCATTCAGGTCAACATTATTACGGTTAAAAGCACACCGTTTTGTGACTGTAATATACAGTAGTCTTAGCACAGTATGATGCTATACATTCACATCAGATATGTCATTGTCCACACTCATTTTAGAAAATGAATGCCTTTATTACTCTCACTAGAAGCAGCCCAGCAGCGTTATATGTGACATGTCTGGGTTAGTGGGTCAGAAAGGGAAACCGGCACTTTTACAATCAGCAATACAGCTCAATACTATCAAAAAAGAAACAAAGCACACAGAGACAAGACAGCAGGACTAGGGCTGTGTTTTTACCCGTGTTAACAGGAATATGCATGTATTTGTATTTGTGGTCAGTGTTTGGCAATGAAAGGATCGATGGAGGAATGCTGTGTTTGGTCACAGTGGCTCAAGGGGGAAACTTTACTAATATCTTAATTAATGTGGAGCTGTGGAGGAAATATGACACACGCTACAGGTGTAAGCTTCCAGCAAAGTCAAGCTAAGGCGAGGAGCAGAGGACATTTAAGTTTACATTTAATAATGACACAGTAGCGATACTTACAAGCTTGGTCAAAATGGTCTTAAAATGAAAATTATCACATCATGACCCTCAAATGTCTAATAAATCATGTTCAGAAGTTTAGGGTCAGTTTTACACACACACACACACACACACACACACACACACACACACACACACACACACACACACACACACACACACACACACACACACACAACAATTCTTATGCCAAAAAGACAGTTTTTCAGTCCTTTTTTATGTTATACACTCCTTTTCAAATGCAATTAAACGTATACATCTCTCACACACAAACACTTTTATTCACACACTTGCTGTGTCACATTAACACACAAACAATCACTCACTCTAAAGACTGAATATTTATGAATAGAGCTTGGCTCTTATTAGATCTCTCTCTCTCTCTCTCTCTCTCTCTCAATTCAGTTCAATTCAATTCAAATGAGCTTTATTGGCATGACTTGTACAGTATTGCCAAAGCATTGTCCATTACATAAATGGACATTACATACACAAATAATCAATAAATTCAATAAATCGATCAGTAAACAAATGCATGAATACATTTATATAAACAAGAGAGAGAAAAAACCCCCCACCTTTGTACATTTGTACCAACATTCAGACGAGATGAGAATGATTCTGACTTTAGTTGTGTCCACTGGCTGACTCTCGTAGTTTGTGGCAGGCTGTCACATATTTTGCTGTTGTTGTGATTGAGCTAGAGTTCTCTCCCAAAATATGATTTCATTTTTCTGAATTTGGTAATGCCATAAAATTTGGTTCTAGTTGTTGGAATCTAGTGAAATAGTCCGATCTAATGCTGTGATAGTGATCACAGTGTATCAGGAAGTGTTCTTCTGTCTCCACCTCTCTCTGAGAGCACAGTGAACACAGTCTCTGCTCTCTCGGCTGCCATCTCTGCCTGTGCCGGCCTCTCTCTACAGCCAGACTGTGGTCACTCAGCCTGTACTTGGTCAGGGTCTTTCTCACTTTATGCTCTTTCACACAGCTCAGGTACTGTATTCTGCTGGTTTATAATTTCTTTTCAGGTGTAAATAGAGTTCCATCTTCTTTTGTGATTTAGTAGCATCTTTCCAATAGGAAATGTAATTTTGTTTTTGTAATTTAATAATTTGGTTGGGCCAGATAGTGCTGTGCTGGTCTGGCTGTAGTTTCAGCATCAGCTGTGAGAGTGCGCTCCGGTGCCGGTTCTGCTCCTGACACCGCAGGGCCTCAGCCTGGTATGAGCTCGGGTCACTGCGCTTCAGGTGCTGGTAGAATTTCACAACTCTTTTTTGGATACTGATCAATAAGGGGTATTGTCCTAATTCAGCTCTGCACGAGTTGTTTGGTGTCGCTCTGTTTACTTTTAGGATGCTTTTACAAATTTGGGGATGCAGAGTTTCGATTTCCTCTTTTTCCCATTTTGAAAAATCTTGGGTTTTCAGAGGTCCCCATATCTCGCTGACATACAGAGCAATGGGTTCAATTATTGCTTTTAGGATTTTTAGCCAGGTTTGAATTGGAATTTCATGTCGAATAGTATTTTTAATCATGTAAGACTCATTGCTTTTGCTTTCAGTTCATTCACAGCCAGATTAAAGTTCCCTGTTGAACTCAGTTTTAGCCCCAGATATGTGTATTCGTGGGTGTGTTGGAGGACTTGGTTTCCTGCTCTGAAGACGTATTTATTTTCCCTACACCTGGATCTATTTTGAAAAATCATTATTTTTGTTTTAGAGAAGTTAATTTTGAGAGCCCACGTTTGACTGAATGTCTCTACGACGTCGAGGAGCTGATGTAGTCCCTCTTTTGTTTCTGACAGAATGACTAAATCATCTGCAAAGAGCAGACATCTGATCTCTGAGTCCGTCAAGGTTGGGCCGGGGGCAGTGGAGTTATTTAAGGCTTTGGCTAATTCGTTTATATAGATGTTAAATAGAGTGTGGCTCAATGGGCAACCTTGTCTGACTCCTTGATGTTGGGAGAAAAATTCTGTTCGATTATTCCCTATTTTTACAGCACATGTGTTGTTTTTATATATGGTGTTTATCAGATCAAATGTTTTCCCTCCAATTCCATTTTCCAGTAGTTTTAGGAAGAGTCTTTCATGCCAGATCGAATCGAAAGCCTTCTCAAAGTCAATAAAGCAAGCGAAGACTTTGGATTTATTCTGGTATACATGTTTATCAATGATGGTGTGGAGGGTGTAGATGTGGTCAGATGTTCTGTGTTTGGGCAGAAAACCAATTTGACTTTTGTCCAGAATTTTGTGGGTTTTGAGAAAGTTCTGCAATCTTACATTAATAATGGAACAGAATATTTTCCCCAGGTTGCTATTGACACATATGCCACTGTAATTGTTTGGCTCATACTTGTCTCCTTGTTTAAAGATTGGTGTAATCAATCTGTAATCTCTCTCTCTCTCTCTCTCTCCCTCTCTCTCTCTCTCTCTCTCTCTCTCTCTCTCTCTCTCTCTCTCTCTCTCTCTCTCTCTCTCTCTCTCTCTCTCTCTCTCTCCACCAGCTAATCTCCATATGAACACTCTCTGATCCACTTTTTCTCTCCTCTTTTCACATGGGGGCAGGTACGGACAGATGGGATCAAATCGAAGAAAGAGTGGAGAGGATGGACAGAGACAGTGAAAGCCAGACACACAGTGCAAGCATGTCAGCGGTTTAAGTCCAAACTGTCTCCTGAGAATATACTTTATCAGCTTATAGGAGGCTCAAAAAATATCAGATGAACAGCTGATGTCTCACAGACACAACATTTTGAGTTGTTGAGTCTCTAAATATAGGCATACTACTTTTTGTTTCATAAGACTTAAGAAATAGTTCAGCTGGGGTTTGATTAATGTTAAATAATGTTTGACTTGAATAAAATCAATTAATGTTGATGTTAGCACATTAAGCACATTATTAAATATACACTGCTCAAAAAAATAAAGGGAACACTTTTTAATCAGAGAATAGCATCAAGTCAGTTAAACTCCTGGGATATTGATCTGGGGTGCGTTTCCCGAAAGCATCGTTGGCCAACTATGGTCGCAAGTTCCGTCGTTACCAATAGAGTTCAATGGACATTGCGATGAACTTGCGACCATAGTTGGCTAACGATGCTTTCGGGAAACGCACCCCTGGTCAGTTAAGTAACAGAGGGGGTTGGTAATCAGTTTCAGCTGCTTTAGTGTTAATGAAATTAACAGCAGGTGCACTAGATGGGCAACAGTGAGACAACCCACAAAACAGGAATGGTTTTACAGGTGGAGGCCACTGACATTTTTTCCCTACTCATCTTTTTGGACTGTTTTTCACCAGTTTTGCATTTGGCTAGGGTCAGTGTCACTACTGGTAGCATGAGGCGATACCTGGACCCTACAGAGGTTGCGCAGGCAGTCCAGCTCCTTCAGGATGGCTCATCAATACGTGCCATTGCCAGAAGGTTTGCTGTGTCTCCCAGCACAGTCTCAAGAGCATGGAGGAGATTCCAGGAAGACAGACAGCTACTCTAGGAGAGCTGGACAGGGCCGTAGAAGGCCCTTAACCCATCAGCAGGACCGGTATCTGCTCCTTTGTGCGAGGAGGAACATGATGAGCACTGCCAGAGCCCTACAAAATGACCTCCAGCAGGCCACTGGTGTGAATGTCTCTGACCAAATAATCAGAAACAGACTTCATGAGGGTGGCCTCTTGGCCCGACGTGGGCCCTGTGCTCACTGCCCAGCACCAGGGAGTTCGATTGGCATTTCCCATTGAACACCAGAATTGGCAGGTCCGCCACTGGTCCCCTGTGGTTTTCACAAATGAGAGCAGGTTCACCCTGAGCATGTGACAGACAGGAAAGGGTCTGGAGAAGCCGTGGAGAATGTTATGCTGCCTGTAACATCGTTCAGCATGACCGGTTTGGTGGTGGGTCAGTGATGGTCTGGGGAGGCATATCCATGGAGGGACGCACAGACCTCTGCAGGCTAGACAATGGCACCCTGACTGCCATTAGGTATCGGGATGAAATCCTTGGATCCATTGTCAGACCCTATGCTGGTGCAGTGGGTCCTGGGTTCCTCCTGGTGCACAACAATGCCCGGCCTCATGTGGTGAGAGCATGCAGGCAGTTCCTGGAGGATGAAGGAATGATACCATTGAAGGGCCACCACGCTCACCTGACCTACATCCAATAGAACACCTCTGGGACATTGTGTTTCAGTCCATCTGACATCACCTGGTTGCACCTCAGACTGTCCAGGAGCTCAGTGATGCGCTGGTCCAGATCTGGGAGGAAATACCCCAGGACACCATCCGTCGTCTCATTAGGAGCATGCCCCGACGTTGTCAGGCATGCATACAAGCACATGGGGGCCATACAAACTACTGAGTACCATTTTGAGTTGCTGCAATGAAATTTCAGCAAAATTGACCAGCCTGCTGCATCATTTTTTCACTTAGATTTCCGGGGTGTCTTTGAATTCAATTTTCTGTAGGTTGATCATTTTCATTTCCATCAAACGATGTGGCATCCTTTCGTTCATAACACATTACCCAGTCCATATTAGTATAGATATCCAGCATGATATTTTTCCCCATTGAGATCTGATGTGTTTTCAAAGTGTTCCTTTAATTTTTTTGAGCAGTGTACTATAAAATATATTTATGTACACTGTATTTTTTTACTGACCACTACATTTTATTTTTAGTGACTTACGGTAATAGTACAAATATGTGTCACCTCATAGATATCTAATAATAATACAAGTTTCCATCACAATAAAAATGTTAACATGCTGTATAATCTAGACGTATTGGTCTACTATGAACTTACTATGAGTTACTATGAACTGTTATTTGGAAAACAGCTTATTTTTTTATTTTTTTTTCACAGAATAAACATAACAGGAATTGGTTTGGAATGGTGAATAAATACACTCACAAAATTATTCTTTAAACTAACTTAATTCAATTATGGATAGTGGTTCCACACAAGCAAATTATTTTTTATTAACATTAATGGATTTTTTTTTATCTATGTTGGCTCCTTGTGTTGTGGCAACACAACTGAGAAAGAATCTATGTGAAATAGTAATGTCCAACCAAATCAATGGAATTGCTTCCCTGTAACTTAAACTGGTTAAGTTTAGTGTCCACAAGTTTAGTTAACACAAATCAGTCATGTAATCCAACACAAACAGATTAAGAAAAAGATATAATCTACATATATTTAAGCCTTTTAGCCTCAGAGCTGTGTAATTTGTTGCACCTGATGTGTGTTTTACACCCGGCTGCTTTGGAGCTGTATTTGCAGTACCCAGAGGGAGCCTTACAACTCACCAGCCTTCAAAGAACTGCATTTAGACGGACTGATGGGATGAGACATGGCAGCGAGCGATCAACTTCTGTGTCCTTCACTCCATCTCTCTCTCACACACGCTCTCTCTTTTTGGTGAATTATGGTGCGATCACATTAGAATGTCTGTTTCATTTGATTTTATATGCAAAATCATTATAGCAAAAATACAAGGACATGCTTTTGAACACTGATTGTTGCACACTGACCAACAAATATTTATTAATTTATTCAAAAATTATTATTTTACTGCCTCTTGGCTCAACACAAAAAAAAATATTTTTGTTGGTCTTGATCATTCTCTTTCTTATGTTTCCTGGGATTTAAATGCAGATACCAATCCGAGAACAGCTATGATAGGACGCTTTTCACTCTGAAAGCTCTTGAATAACTTTTTCCTCTGAAATTGTTTTTTATCCATGTTTACAGTTGATCAGCTCTGCAGCCTAAACTGGAGATTCCCAGAAGGAAAGCGTTTAAAATCTTAAGCATGTAATCTGTTAGATCTCATGAGTTGATAAGAAAAAAAGATGTTTGCTGTTAGCCTGAAGTGTGAGGACATGCTGTGGTATTATCTAGGAAAGAAGGGAAGATATGGCAGTTTCATCACAGCTCTCTCAGCAACCCCTTACGAAAAAGAAGTGTACTTCAAGTTAATTTTATTAAGTATACTTAAGTAATGTTCAAGTATATTTTTAAGTATACTTTATGTAGTAAGTATACTAATATCAATGTGTACTTGTAGTAAACTTGTAAGTGTACTATTTCAATACAGCTTGGGACTAAATTGGCCCACTTTTAGTATATAAAATATACGTTTAAGTGTACTATAAGTGTAACAGTAGTAAACTTTAAGTACACAATAGGTTTGTAATGCATCTGTACTACAAGTGAACATATAAGTATACTAGTAGTTTACTATTTTAATACAAGTAGGCCTAGTTAATTTTTTAGTTTATGAAAGTACACACTGAAGTGTACTCTCAGTAAACTACTTGTTTAGTAGTTTACACTGCAAGTATACTTGTAAGTTTTCTTTAAGTGAACATAACATTATCCTTATAGTTTACTATTCATATATTATCTTTGTACTTGCAGTACTACTATATGTTCAAATGTAGATATTAGCCTATGCTTTATACTTGAAAAATACCTTTAACTGTACTTTAATTTGAAAAATATTTTAATAGCTTCATGCATCCTTTTTTTTATCAACACTTGAATGTCGGTAAGTTTCATAAACAAAGGCAACATTTAAAAAATTTGAGAAAATCACATTTTTGTCAAAGACTACGCCTTGATCAGATTCAGAACGATGATCAAAACACAGATGGAGTAGATCGAGTCCCCAAAGCTTCACAGTCGTTTTCTCTTCATGGGTTCGACAGTATTTGGTAACATTAAGCAGTTTTGATTTACATGCTGTTTAATGTTTGATGATCATGTTATTTTCAGCCTGGTCTCATTGTTAATACGTAGGCTATTAATACGTAATTTTCAAAGATAGAAAACGTACTTTTTGTACGTTTGGATAGATGCTGAAACGTATGATATGGACGTATTTGCAACAATTAAACGTAACATTATTACGTTTTTACAGGTAAAATACGTTAAATATAAATCTTTCATATCATAAAGATATCTGTATAATTTACCTTTTACCGTTTTATAGATAAATGGAAGATCCCTTAACCTACTCCCAAACCTAAACATACCCATTTTATACAGAATAAAAAGGATGAAACGTACAGAGATGTGTAGGGAAATGGCAATTTTATTAGCAATATAGCATTAAAAGATATTTTGAGCAGCTAATCCTACTCCTACTCCTACCCCTAAACCTACCCATAACCATTTCTTAAAACTATATAGGCTACAATTATGAAGAAAAACAACATACGTGTTAATCACAATAATTTATTTATTGCGAAAATGTCCAAAACCGGTACCAAAAGTCGTTCACATGACGATACGTTGCAGTCGCAGTCCTCTCTGTCAGTATATAATAGTTTTGAATGAGGTACAGAGCAGAATTGAAGTTATTAATCCATGAAAATGTTAATCCGGCTTCGCTCTGTGTGAAGGCGCGCGCGCTTCTCCATTTCAAATGTAGTTTAACCGACTGAAACACGGCATTTTTAGTAAAAATGATAAGATTTAAGAAAAATAACTGTTACTAAGATGTTTTGGCGTCTACTATTTTAGTTCAATTGGATGTTCTTTTATTTATGAGTTTGGTTTAGTTCTTTTATAGAAAATCTGTTAGTGTATCAATCATCTACTGTGTGAAACAACTGTAAGAGAGTCTGGAATATTGTATTTATTATTATTCTTATATTTGTTGTTTTCTTTGTGTGTATATTTGTTTACTTATTTATTGAGAATTACATTTGTTTCATGACATGGAAAACTGTGATTAAATAAAACATCACAGAGAAAACAACAAATATAATAATAATAATTATTGAGCGTTTGATATCACTGCCGTAAAACATGTCGTAACGCTTTTTGAGGGCGCAATTTTTTAATTTGAATTCATCACAAGCGCGGGATACGGGATTTGACATTACGGTCGCTGCTGAGAATGTAGATGAAGATCGCTGGATAAAGGGCTGAATTTGGATCTCTTGCTTGCAAACCTATGGATTCTAAAGATTTGGATTATATCAAGCTAATAAAATTGGTGTTTTTTGTGAATTTATGTTGGGTGGGTGTTTTATGGTTCATTTGTGTCTCACGGTAAATAAACTAAATATTACAAAATGGTTAAACGATTAAATAAGGTATTTTTAAGGTTTTAAAGTGTATTCTTGTTTAACTGCATGAAGGCTAATCCTCCGAAACGAGTTTGCAGCAGAAGGCACGAACTGAAAGTTATTATTTCTTGAGTAAACTGCATTTAATAAATGCGACTGAAAACGTAATTGATAAGACAATTGAATGCAATAGAGTCAAAACATTAATGCCACGATTTTAATATGCATAAATAGGAATACGTACAAATTTGTACGTCGGTAGAGTTGTTCATACGTAAATAATTTACGTTTTTGTGCTGTCAATACGTAAATATTTTACGTTTTAGTGCTGTAAATACGTCAGTATTATACGTTTTTGTGTGTATAAAACGTAAGTAAATGTAAGTTTGATAGAACTACACTTTACGTAAAAATACACACGTATTTTCATGAGATCACGTTGCAGCTTTTACATTTGTGTGAGCAATCTTCTATCACTTGTTTCAGCTTCTTCTTCTCCTGTGTTTTGATCCAGAGAGTCTGTACTAGAAGATGTCATATAGGGCACCCTACCGTATAACAGTGAAAACATGGATAGCTGAAAAATTCAGTCAATGGTGGGGAAAAGTAATTAAAGTAGGCTACATTCCTATGTACACTACCAGTGGACTAGCCTACACAAAAATTCAGAAACATATCTGTTTTATATCAATATTCTAATCAATATTTTCAAACAATGTAAGTTTCATAAGACTGAAAAACTAAAAAAGTATGTTTAATAGGCTACTCGATCAAAAGAGTTAACACAACTACAAGCCAAGTAGGCTATACTTTGAATACTTAATTCTACTTAAGTAGGCTATATTTCGATCAAAAGATTGAATACAAGTACAGGCCAAATATACTTGGACTTTTCTCTCAGTATAAGTCAAGTACACTTGAGTGTAATTGTAAGTATATTTCTGAGAAGTACATAAAGTATATTTCTGAGAAGTATATATAATGTAGACTGAAAGTATACTTTCTTATTTTTAGTTTAAAAGAAGTATACTAATAGAACACTTGAATAAACTTATTTTTCGTAAGGGACAGCAAAATTTATATAACAAATTATCATATATATATGTGTGTGTGTGTGTGTGTGTGTGTGTGTGTGTGTGTGTGTGTGTGTGTGTGTGTACCTTGTTCATGGAAAATGGTAGCAATAGAGTGGTGCAGGTATGGCGTTAAAATTTTCCTATGGGTTTTTATAATGGGGTTTGTTAAATTTATATAAAGCCTGTGGTAAACATACTTTGACGTTTTGTTCTACAGCGTACACTGCACACACTCACACCGCAAGCTGTCTTATCTAGTTACTTATTAAAAACGTACATTTTCAAAAACGAACACAACTGCTTCAAAATTTGCATTTTCGTTATGGGTGAGGGTAATTTATGTTATTCAACAAAACGTCAAAGTATAGTCAGGTTATGTTTACCACAGGCTTTATTTTACACATAAATTGAAAAAAAAAACATTATAAAATCCCATAGGAAAATCTCGAAGGAACCAGCGGTGAATTAGTCATGCCTGCACCACTCTATACTGTATTCAAGATACCAGGTAACAAAAAATAAAAAAATCATATAACCACACTTTATTTCTTTATTTCTTTATTTTTCAAGGATAACCCCTTGAGATGCACCATCTCATTTTCGAGGGGGTCCTTTACATTACAAAGAAACCAGCAACAAAATGGAAAATCATAATTAAAGTAAATACTACACAAGACTATAAGAAACATTTAAATACAGTAACATTCGTACACACACACACACACACACTAACAATGCTCCCACAAACCTAATCCCCCCCATTTTTAGCCCATACCATAATCGAAGAAATCAATGAGCCATCTGCGAACATGCAAATACAAAAACAAGGTATAAATATGCTTACACACTTCACTATACGCATACAGGTACATAAATGCAAACATGTACAATATAAACAAAAATAATAAATAAAATTAAAATTAAAAGAAAGAGAGATCAGAAACAGGAACACGGTGTTTGAAAATAAGTAAGAAGAGATGATTTGAAAACATATAAAGTAGTTATAGATCTGAGCGAGCAGGGAAGATTGTTCCAGTCTGATGGAGCTTTTAAATTTGAACACACTGACGAAGTACTCGGCACAAGTTAGAAAATAATATTATTGTAACTGTAGGGAAGCACTTACACACCAATAAGTAGCTATTAAGTAAATGGTATAATTATTTTTAGTTTATTATTTATTTTTAATTTTTAGTTCTACAGAGCAACACACCCCTAATTTTTAAGAGTTGCTCCTAAAGGTCCACCGCTGGGGACTGCTTTTAGCCTTAAGATTGTTTGTTAAAATGGCCCCAGGTTAATCTATAATTAATTTATTTAAGTTACGTATTCTTTGTCTTTGTGCTTTTTGCTTTGTAATGGTGACTTGCAGCTTGTAGATATGTCCCAGTTTCTTGTTCCCATCATTTATCTGTGATTGCTTGCACCTGTTTCCTGTTAGTTTAATTACCTTTGTGTATATATTGGCCTTCTGTTTCATTTGTTCTTTGTCAGGTCTGGTCATTTCATGAGTTCTGTTCCTGTGTTTTCTTGTGTTTTGTTTATCTTTGTTATTTTATTAAAATTATCTGCACTTGGATCCTCTCTCCGTCATCTCTGAATTCCTCATTACATTAATATTCATTAAGGTTAAATTATCCAGTAATTGTTAGCAGCTGCAACAGAACATGGGCAACTTGACAAATTGTGAAAACCCCATTTTATGTATCCTGAATTCAATTAAGTTTTTGCATTTGATACATTTCTAGACTGAAAATAAAGGAAAATAAAATTTGAATATAATTATTATAACAATACAACAAATAAATTAAATATTAAAATATTGTTAAAATAATTATGTTCATCTTGATTTTCATAATTTTCCCATCTCATATCATTCTTCAGTAACACATCACAAAATGTGGAGGTGTGATTTGACAAGCTTCGTGACAACCTTCAATTTGAATTGAGGTTTAAATGTTTCCTTCAGAAAATGGGTGCCTTTATGGAATTGTGCTTTCTTTTTTCACTCTGTGACACACATTTACAAACACAATGGCTGTTTCTCTTTTTTATCAAACAACCTTTTCCCCAGCTGCGAGTTCCCTATTATTATCCATGTGTTGCTGTGATTACATTTTAAGTAATTGTTTCCGGCCGAAATCATCCATAGAAATAAATATTGCCAATTTAGTAGTTCTGCATTTATTCCATTGAATCTGGACCTGATTCGTATGGGGGTCAAACAACACTCCTGGGCCAGCAGAACACGTGTGGGACACATTTATGAATGTGATGTACAGCCTTCAACAATAATCTGCTCATGTATGACCTCAGACTCCCACAGTGACGTGCATGGTGTCATTTTGGCATAAAGCAAACAAATGGTCCAATTAATCCCCTCTCCATGATGCTTTCTTCATGCATGTTGACACACGTGATGTGAATAGTAATTTAGCATACGTGTACTGTAGTCAATATTAGTCGCTTCAGATGCACAGCATGGTGCCATCTCACACAATTGATCGCAATTAATATCTCTAGAACAATTAAATGCTCATCATTTACTCACATATGCACTCACTGTGTCCATCAAATCAGCATCTTTTCTGCTATAATCACTGTAGTGTTTGTCAGTTTAGGTGTGGAGGATAATTATCAGACTTCTAAATATTGACGTGCACAGATGCCAACCGCTCGACACTAATCGACTGTCTTTTTTACACACACACACACACACACACACACGCACACGCACACGCAAGCACGCACACACACACACACACACAGTTAAAACTTCTGCTGGTCTGCACAGTTGGGACTGGCACAGGTTTTGCTGAGGTCTTGGTGGACTTTTTGGATGCCTGGCAGGAGGCTTAATAAATCAGCTTGCTCTTTGCTGCCTCTTTTGTTTATCTTCTCTGATGCTCTGAGAGCAAAGCAATTCTGTGGACCGACCCAGAATTCTCACAAACCTTAATTTTCACTGTTTGGGTGTTTATCCAACAATGGGAACATACAATTCTATTTTGTATTTTTACATTAATGTAAGTAATGTTCTTAAACCAGCTATAAATCTCATTAAGCTAGTGTTTTAAGCATTTTTTGCACTTATTCCAAAATAATAGCTAAAGGCAGTAACAATGTAAGCAATATATTTTATTTGAGAACTGATGGTCAGCTGTTCTTTTTAATAGTCAACTTATTTTCGGATCATCAGTCAATCATGCTCGATAAACACTGGTCACAGACGAGAAAATGTACCTTTAAATTCACCAAGCTGATTGCTTACTAAAAACTCCTCACAGTCATCATGTTTCAGGTTATTTCAAGTTTGATTATGACATGACATAAAGTGGTGATATCTAAGTGGCTGAGCTATTTACTTTACTTACTTTTTAACTATAGTCTTTCCATTAATGCAATCATTTTGTTCATTCAGACTGATTCGCGAACACGGTACGAAAACAAGAGACGGGATTTATCGCGTGAACCAATTATAGTCAATCATAACCAATCACATTTAATCACAGTGTGATAAAGGCACTGTCCTCTCTCAAGTGACTTTCCCCCATTCATTCTCATTTAACCTCCACTAAACCCACCACTCTTTAGGGGGTCTGTAAAAAGTCAATGGGCTCAGGGTAGGCTAGGCACGAGAGAAGTGAACTTCCGCTGTAATATTATCTTCTGGTGATGCTGTTACACAGTGTTGCTTTAGAAAAACGATTGATTTATACACTTTTTATTGCCACTATTATTTTTTTTATTTTTTTTTTTGAGGCGGCACTTCGTCCCTTGATATATATATATATATATATATATATATACAGACCCTTTCCAAAAAATTAGAATATCATGGAAACGTTTATTTATTTCCATAATTCCATTCAAAACGTTAAACTTCCATAGATTATAGATTCAGGGCCCACAACTTAAACGATTTCAAGTATTTAGTTGTTTATTTGTACATAATTTGGGCTTCCAGCTCATAAAACCCACGAAAACAGGATTTCAAAAAATTTGAATATTACATGAAATCACACAGTAATTACACAGTGATACCATGGTCATTGAACCAGGTTTTGGTTATTTGGGCAGTGTGGGCAGGTGCAAATCCTGCTGGAAAATGAAGGAAGCATGAAGTGCTCTGAAAATGTCCTGGTAGACGGCTGCGTTGACTCTGGATTTAATAAAGCACAGTGGACCAAAGTCCTCTTTTCTGATGAGAGCAAATTTTGCATCTCATTTGGAAACCAATGTCCCAGAGTCTGGAGGAAGAATGGAGAGGCACACAATCCAAGATGCTTGAAGTCCAGTGTGAAGTTTCCACAGTCTGTGTTGGTTTGGGGAGCCATGTCATCGGCTGGTGTTGGTCCACTGTGCTGTCCACTCAACGCAGCCGTCTACCAGGACATTTTCAGAGCACTTCATGCTTCCTTCATTTTCCAGCAGGATTTGCACCTGCCCACACTGCCAAAATAACCAAAACCTGGTTCAATGACCATGGTATCACTGTGTAATTACTGTGTGATTTCATTTAATATTCAAATTTTTTGAAATCTTGTTTTCGTGGGTTTTATGAGCTGGAAGCCCAAATTATGTACAAATAAACAACTAAATACTTGAAATAATTTAAGTTGTGGGCCCTGAATCTATAATCTATGGAAGTTTAACGTTTTGAATGGAATTATAGAAATAAATAAACTTTTCCATGATATTCTAATTTTTTGGAAAGGGTCTGTATATATATATATATATATATATATAGTGTTTCCTGCAGTAAAGGAAACGCTGTACTTATTTAAAAAAAAAAAAAAAAAAAAAACAGTTCTTTAATAATCATTGCATTGCAAACAAACAGAGACAGTCCAACCTGCGGCTCTTCATTCATGATCAAACCAGGGTGAAACTATTAGTTTTTACCGACAGTTTGAGGATCAAATTGAGATAATGGTTTAGTCACAAGCTCTTTTTAATACTTTTCATTGGTTACATCTGCAAAACCCACATACAGATGTAAAGGGTGACCAATAATGGTGAAAAAAGACAAAATATAGAGAAATTAGGTTTTGATATATTGCTCCTAAATTTGCACTACACCAAAAAGTCACTTAAAAATCACTCACACTTAAAATCATATTCAATCACACTTAAAAATGTCTGAATGTCATTGAATTTGACACAGAATATCAAAGCAAAAGGCATCTGCAAAAAAAAAAAAAAAAATTATGGCAAAACGAATTTCCATTTTGGCGATGAATTTAAACTAATTACTTTTAGTGGATGCAATTTGCATCAAGTTCATACAGGTGATTTGTAACGAACAAATGTCTTTTTATGAAATGTTTAGCTTCAAAGTCTGTGTTTTGTCTTTAAAAATGTGCTTTGTCTGTGCCATTTCTTTAAAATAAATGGCAATGGTTGATATTTTGTCATATAATGGAAAGACTGTATATCTGTATATGAATCTTTATATGTTCGGCATATGTGTCCAAAAAACCTTTTGAAAATTAGCTTTTTGAGCAGTGTTGAGCGCCATTTTCTTCCCCTATGAATGTGTGTTTCATCAGGCTAACACAGCTTTTCTGAGCAAAATAACAGTGCAGGCATGCAAAGTGGATTAAGGGCATCAGCTTCTCGGTCTCTTTTCCTCCCTTTCATTTGTTGTCTTGTATTAAACTGTCACAAAGACAACGCAATTGCACCATGAGAAAGGAATGCATATCTTCATCTGTCGGCTTACACAGTGAAAAGACATGCACATGTACTCTGCTATATTTCTTTTCCCTCTGTATTTCTGTCTTTATATGTTTCTATTTTAGAGACAGTGTGCTTTATAATAGCACTCATTTGCTCACACAGTTTGAGCTCTTGTAGTCTACCTCAAACACTCTGTCCCCCCACACAATCTCTGATTAACCTATTCCTCACCAGGTGGAGATGTTATCAAGGTCTCTGCAAGGTTTCAGCTGCACCACAGTGCTCAGTTGCTAGGCCTGTGATGAAAGAAACAAACAGAGACAAGGTATTAGGCAAAGGGAAAAGAATGTGTTCGAGACATTCTGCAAATTTATTACAGTTTTTTTCAGTCGCTAACAAGCGTTTGTCCAACCAGTTGTCATATTTTCAAAACTCTAAACACAATTAGCACAGCATCGGTCTTTTGTGGCCATACCATTCACACATTTCATGTCGTTTTCACACAATATGCAGTCAGAGAACACATTTCCTCAATGCTTACATTTTCTTAACAGACAAGAAGAGCAGGCCCAGTGAGAGATGCAGTGAGAGGTGCAGGAGCAGTGAGAGGAGCAGGTGCAGTAAGAGGTGCAGGTGCAGTGAGAGGAGCAGGGCCAGGGAGAAGGAGAGGGCAAGGTAGAGGTGTAAGAATGCGTGGTGGTGGCATTCCAAGGGCTGCAAGAACAGTAGTCAGTGATGAAATTCGTGCCACTATCATTGACCATGTAATCAACCACGGTCTTTCACTAAGAGAGGCTGGTGAAAGAGTGCAGCCCAATTTGAGGCGGTCAACGGTTGCCTCCATTATACGCATCTTTCAACAAACCAACAGGTAAATATTGCATTTTACATGGACTGTTTCTATTCTCACTTGACATGTCAATAAGGTCATACAGTAATGCATATGTTGAATTTTTTGTCCCTCTAAAGAATGCAACATCTTCCACCCTCTGGGGGAAGAGGAAAGCTCCTCAATAATGATCAAGAGCTTGCCATTGTAGAAATGGTTGTTGCAAATAATGCAATAAAACTGCATGAAATTCAAACTAGAATTGTGGAGGACCATGAGATATTTGACAATATCGATAGCATCAGCCTCACAACCATTACGCAGACATTGTCCAAACACAGAGTGCGGATGAAGCAGCTCTACACTGTTCCCTTTGAGAGGAACAGTGAGAGAGGCAAGGAGCTACGACGACAATATGTCCAGGTATAGTGTATATTCAATTCAATGTCCAGTTCTATAAGCTTTGCACTTTGCAAGTAGGTAACCTACACAGTAATAGGTTACAGTACAGTGTGGTATACAGTAATGACTTTGTTTCAAAGAGTTATGGAATTGGAGGCCAACCAGGCCCCTCATGAATTCATATACATAGATGAGGCAGGATTCAATCTGGCCAAAAGGCGTCGACGTGGATGAAATGTAATTGAAAAAGGGCAACCGTTGATGTGCCAGGACAGAGAGGGGCAAACATTACCATGTGTGCAGCAATTGCAAATGCAGGATTACTCCTTCACAGATGTCAGGTTGGACCCTATAATACCGAGCGCCCCTTTGCCTTTCTCAATGATCTCCACCAGTGCCTGGTTCCAGAGCAGGATCAGGAGGGTGAAAACATGAGGACCTTTGTAATTACCTGGGACAATGTGGCTTTACCACCCAAGACTGGTAAGTCTCTTCCTTCCACCCTTTTCACCTTTCCTCAACCCCATAGAGGAGTTATTTTCTGCATGGAGGTGGAAGGTTTATGACCATCAGCCACATGACCAGATGTCCCTCCTTGAAGCCATGGATGCTGGCTGCAGGGACATCACAGTTCATGATTGCCAAGGGTGGATCTGACATACCAAGCGGTTTTATCCCAGGTGCATCGCCTTGGATAATATCAGATATGATGTTTTATTAACAAAGTTAATAAAGGGAGGAGCACGTTCAGATAATTAAACCTAATTAAACACATGTGGAGCACATTCAGACAATCAAACCTAATTAAACACGAGTGGACCACACTCTGTTAATCAACCCAATCAATGAGGTAAAAGGTGTATATATACAGCAAACTTACCACCGTTCGTTGACAGTTTAACAGCATCCCTCCACCACCCCATCTCCTCACTTCTAGTCCTAAATACTCTTACAACAACGGGGGAGTACTCTGGGTTCGGGCAAAATTTCCGAGCTCGGAGCCCTCCCCCGGACAGCACGCCAAATACGCATAATCTTTACTCTGTTTAATTGATGTAAGGGTGAACTCGTGAAGTGATGTTGATGAAAACATGTGGCCTAACCCTGAAGATCGCAGAGATTAGATACAGTAATTTTGTGCTTTTTTTAGTTCCCCTTTTTACTGGAATGCTTTTGAATGTGAACATTACTGTACATGTGGACATACAGTTCCCAACTAAGAAATTTAGTGTAAAAACGGTGGATTGCATGTTTTGCATGCAAATACCTGTAAAACTGAAACATAAAAGTCTATGCAGTTTTTGTAATGTCAACAATAGCCAGTATTTTGAAACCTGGTGTACTTTGATTGACTGCGTGTACCTTGTGAAGTGAAAACAAGTGTTATTCTTTGACAGAATAATTTTTGAGTCAGATTTCCAGTGTTTTGGTAAAGTTAGTGTGTGCAGAGAAAGATGTGTTCTATTTTGAAATGAAGAGTTAGTATATATATAACAAAATGTGTTTTTGAGAAGAAAATTATCCATTTGGCCAATTGTGTTTTGTAGGTGTGAGTCTGTGTTAAGAGTTTAGAAAAAGTATCTGAAGTATGGGTAAGCGCTTGTTAGCGATTGAAAAAACTGTAAAACAACTTTTCATAATCAAGACACATGAGAAAGCTATAAGTGTAGCTGTTTCTGTGAATTTGTAGATCAACTTGACTAAGTTCATTAAAGGGCCCCTATTATGGATTTTTGAAAATGACCTTTCATGTAGTGTGTAACATAGCTCTAAGTGAATGAAAACATCTTGCAAAGTTTTTAAATATCATTTAAATAATGCACCGTATATAAAGTTATTGTCTTTCAAAAGTAAGAGTCGACTTAAGTCAATTAAATTAATTGTTTTTCAAACGAGTCATATGCCGTTCCGTTGTGACGTCAAGACGAAACATTAGAATATTGCTCGCCCACTTATTGCACGTTCAGACACCAGGGAAAACTTGAACCTCAAACCAGCTGCTGATTCCTGTAGATGCTGGATAGCATCATGTTAAGACGGCGCTGTGCTCTATAATGTGAAAGTATAAAGCCAGTTTTGTTTCACTGCCCAAGGACGAGCATGTGAAGAATCAGAGTTAAAGTTAATCTTTACCACGATATCACAGCAGTACAATCCTAAACTTTTGCTGTGTTCCCTTTATTTTACTGAAGACTGCTTCTCAAATCTCGGAGTTCAATGCAGGATTCGCAAACCGCTTGCTCTTGAAAGATGGTGTTCAAAATACTTAGTTTTGATTTTATGGCTTCTGCTTCTGGCTAACTCACATTATTACTGTCTTACTTAAATTCTTCTGCTAATCAGTTGTGGGCCACAATTACCTAAAACTGTGTCTATTAATGTAGATTGTCGGTCATTCTCACTACTTTGAGGAAATATTTGTTTTACTAACGTTTATTTTACATCAGATCATTCACTCTAGAGCTCGTCTAATACATTGTATACATGCACTGTTATTGATACAGTTTCCACGTGTTCACCACAATATATTAGAAAAATACTTGATGGGCATGCACTTGTTAATGCTGATAGTGAGGAATTACAGTTGCAACATCTCATATAATGTACCTTGCGATGGAGGTTCGGGTTGATTAACAGTTCCTCCAATGTTTCATCATCGGATTCGCACTCGGATTGATATGGTAAAATCGACGTCATCATTCGTTACTGTGTGTTTAGTTTACGGTGTAGGAAGCCTCAGGACAAGCAAAGCTGACGTTGTTATGGCAATGGGCGGTTTTGTTTTTGACGCGCTGTTCATGGTAGGCCAATCACAACAGACTGAGCTGTCTGGCCAATCAGAGCAGAGTAGCTCGTGGAAAGGAGGGATTTAGAGAGATTGATTCATTTGACGAGTCGTTTGAGAGTCACTGAAAATGTAATGATGTGCAAATGTATATTATAAGGAAATTAAACAGTTTTTTTTTTTTTTACCTTTGATGTAAACATGTTGTAGGAGACTCCACAACAACATTAGGAAACTTTAAAATAGTATAATAGGGGCCCTTTAAAGGGTGTCCTCCGCTAATCGATATCCTTCCAGATCGTTCTCATTTACATTATTACGAATGTAATAATCTCTTTTAGGAAAGTAAGACTGGGGATCTGATATTGATTTCCATGCCAGATTATCAATGAGATTAGAGTGTACATTGCAGGAGAGGTTAGATTTTTCCAGGATGATCAAGAATAGCAAATCAGCACCTTTCATTAAAAAAAAAGTTTCTTTGCCAAACCATTCCAATTTCTGAGGCTACCAGTTTGTGGGCTCTTCCTCCAAAAGCCCAATTTAACCATTTAGGACTGATAAAAAATGCATACTATTTTGTCTAAAAATATAAAATATTAAACCGACTAGAAAAAAAAAACGAATAGTTTGAAATGCAACAAGAATTTAGTTTGTTATTAAAATAAAAAATAATCTAAATATAAAAATAGGAATTGAATATGCACAATTAAATATCCAATATAGACCAGGGCTATTTTAGTATTATTTATATACTATTATAGTTTGTATTCATATTTATATTTACAGTTCCCTTTCAGTCGCTCACGTTCGACGTAACGTCGACGTGACGACGTAATTGGGATCCCAATTATGTCGTCACGTCGACATTACGTCTCCCGTTCCCTCCTTCAGGGAACGAGGGTTACATCAGTAACCGAGACATTTTCATTTTAATGCTTGTTTAATTTTTAGTCATTTTGTTATTAGCTTTTTGTTTTGTTTTTATACATATTTCTAAACAGTTTTAATGCATTTTTTTTTTCAGTTTTTTTTTATTTTTAGTTTAGTATTTTTAGTTAATGATAATAACACTAATACCAATACAGATTAAAACATTTAATATCATCTCATAACCGATACGGTACTAATATAACATGCATCACCTCAAACATTTTAGCCTTATCAGAACATATTCAATAATAAACATCATCACCAAAACAAGCATATCATTTTTAATGATAGTAAAACACCTCTATTAGGGCTGAAAGTGGAATGTCAAAAATCAATGCTAAATTAAGTGAACCTGCCTAAAACACAGAAAATTGTTTTCCTAATTTTTCTTATACAGTAAAGTGCAATATTGTGCTATTTTTTGTAATAAAATATACAATACAACAAACAGCCAACCTGTTTCAATCTTGTAAATTAGATTGTAAATCAATCTAATATGTTATATATAAAGTACTTGAGCACATGCACTGGCAATATTCACACGCCTGAGACGATAGTTATATAATATATAAGATATAATATAATATATAGATATAATATAATAGTTAAATCCAGTGTCATGGTGGCTGGATATAAATTGCTTTGTGTCTGTCAAACAAGGACACTTGTAGAAATGGATTTGAGTGTTTGATTTATACAGAAGTGAGCTGTTGGCCAGTAACTGTAATTAAAAGTTATTAAAAGTTTTGCACCTACACGAAGTACTTGATACCACAGAAAAAAATTCAAGGCTCTACTGCAGGAAGCAATTAGAGCAAGCTGATTGAGAACGACTGGTGAGTCAGGATGTGTTTTTAAAGTAATTTAATTAGAAAGAAATAAGAACATCAGAGAACAGCCCTCATCTGCATCCAAGACAACCTTCACTCTCAGAGGAATGTGAGTTCAAACACAGCATAACTTTTAGCATTTTCAGCAAAGATGATTGACTTCAAGAAATTAGTTATTTTATGTAGCGCATGACCAATGCCAGTAAATAAGGTTTGTGAAGTATCAAGCTGTTACACTGAAAATTGTATAATGATGTCCATGCCATTTATTTTCCTGGTCAGAGATATTAAACAGCTACGACATGTGCATTTTTCACTGGTATCTGGTATGGGTAACGGGTGTCATGTTTGAAAATATTCAGTATGCTTGGGATTAAGAAGCAACCTATAAGCCACAACTTAGTTACAAGCACACACACCCACACACACAGTATTGTAATTGCTTCCTGCCTTAATCTGATGCCCCACTGCCTTGCTGTTCCATCCTCTGCATGACTACGTTCTTATCGACTCCAAAACACAACTGCCACACACGCCCAGGCACACAAACCAGGCTTAATTCTTAATGGATATAAATACAGAATGATAACATACTGTAGGACATTTGAGTGTTAGCATTTCCTGTAATGGTTTATGAAAGATTTGATATCACAAGGATTGTGTGGGAATAAAGTTTCTTTGAGCCTGTGTTTGTGTGAGTGTGTATTGGTAGTCCTGAATGATGAGCACAGAGCAAGGCCTTCAAAAAAAGTACAGCCTTGCGGATGATCTTCAGAAGCAATAAAGCAATCCTATTAACCTACTGCCCTTTAGTCATACAATCTCCTGATGCCCTGATACAGTCACTGCTTTCATTGTGTAATGCACAATTTGCACACTTCATACACACTCAAGCTTGAGCACTGTATTCAATTTTATGTTATTGTTACAAGAAATGTCCTTTTCCTGATGTGTACTCACATGTGGGTGTATATAAGGTGACAGTCAATTTAAAATGAGATTTTCAAGCCAAGGGAATGTGATGTTGGTGGTCAGAAAACTGCCACAAAAAGATTTCCAGATTGGTTGATAAGATCGGCGGTGATCCTGGCTCAGTTGTTTCTCTGGGCGAGATAACACACACACACACACACACACACACACACACACACGCCTATATACATTCTGTACAGAGGGACTGCAAATAGGTAGCTCAATGGCTAATGACACAATTTAAAATTAAAATCATAGTGATCAGGGGCCGTATTCACAAAGAATTTTAATTCACGAAGCATTTTAGCCCTAAAATAAGCACTTAAGCCTGGGACAGCTTACAGTCTTTTTTGGATTGCTTACACACTAAAATTAAAAGTAGTACACTATTAGCAAAACCTTACACTCAAGAAGCAAAACATCAGCCCATATTTGCACAACTATAAGCACATTGTCAACCTCACACTTGTTGCAAAACTACACACAGTGATTTGCAAAACACTAAACACACTTAACATCCATTACACACAAACATATATCATGAAGTCACTTCCTTGCAATACCAAAGCACTGACTGTCAAATTACCGCACCGTCAAACCAATTGGTTCAACACAGTCATCAGGTGTGCAAACACTTGTTTGCTTAATTGTAGACACACCAATCAGGTGTATAAGCACTATAAAAAGCAGCAGGTGAGTTCATCGGTCTTCAAGCACAATGGAAAGAGTCGGAGAAAGAGTAAGAGGAGGAGGAGGAGGAGGAGGAGGAGGAGGAGGAGGAGGAGGAGGAGGAGGAGGAAGAAGGGGAGGAAGAGGAATCAACAGAGGAGGAATCAACAGAGGAAGAGGAAGAGGAAGAGATGGAGGCCATGCTGGAGGTAGAGGAAGAGGAAGAGGAAGAGGAAGAGGAAAAGGAAGACAAGAAGGTGCTCAAAGAGGACCGAGTCTGACAAATGAGATCCGCGCAACACTGGTTGACCACGTTGTCAACCACGGCCTGACGCTGAGGGAGGCTGGACTGCGAGTACAGCCAAATTTAAGCCGATACACAGTGGCAAGTGTGATAAGAACATTTCGACTGGAAAATAGGTATTGTAAAAATATCATCATATCAAAAACATCTGCACGGTTTCAGTAACTGCTTACAGTACTGTATTCTATGCACTATCAGCACTTCTGTTACCTTTTCCTGTGAAATTACTGTACTATTGTATACTGTTTGTTTTTTTTCTACATAGGATTGAGGGTCAGGAACGACAAGGGGGAAGGCCTCCTATGTTCACAGAACAGTAAGAGAGGGAGATATTAAACATGGTTTTGGCCAACAATGCTATAACACTCAATCAGCTCCAAGCTAACATTGTCAATAACCACGCCAGTTTCAACGATATCCATCAGGTCTCAACATCAACACTGGCACGCATCCTAAAAAAAAAAAAAAACATATTCAAATGAAGCAAATTTATCGAGTGCCTTTCGAGCGCAATTCCGAAAGGGTGAAACGACTGCCGCATGATTATGCAGAGGTATGTATTCACTTTAGCAGTGTGATCTTGCATACTGTCTCATAATCTTGTACTGTAATATGTATACTAGATCTACACTGAACTACACAATTTTGCCTGACACTGTTCTTCAGAGAGTTTTACGAATGGATGGAGAGGAGATCCAGCATGAGTTCATTTACGTAGATGAGGCTGGGTTCCACCTGACGAGAACACGAAGGAGGGGAAGAAACATCATTGGCCACAGGGCTATAGTCAATATCCCAGGGCAACGTGGGGGTAATATAACACTCTGTGCAGCCATTACACAGAATGGGGTCCTCCACCGCCATGCCCATATGGGCCCTTACAACACAGCACTCATACTTGCATTCTTGGACCAATTGCACAACATAACAGCAGCAAATCAAATCGATCATATGCAATACATTGTTGTCTGGGACAATGTGTCTTTCCACCGCTCTGCTCTGGTTCAGAACTGGTTTCAGCAACATCCACATTTCACCGTCCTATATCTTCCACCATACTCTCCATTCCTCAACCCTATAGAAGAGTTTTTCTCAGCATGGCGGTGGAAGGTATATGATCTCCGTCTCCAGGCTGAGGTACCCCTCATCCAAGCCATGGAGGAGGCCTGTGACCAGATGGAGGTAGCAGCAATGCAAGGATGGATTCGTCATTCAAGACGTTTCTTTCCAAGGTGTCTTGCTAGTGACAACATTGCCTGCGATGTTGATGAAATTCTCTGGCCAGATCCAGCTAGGCGAAGAGACAATGTCTAGTTTTTTTTGTTTTTGTTTTTTTACAGTAAACTTACAGTACAATACGTTCTATAAAGTGACATTTTGTTACAGTATTATGAATCTCCATGTCAACATTTTGGGCATGTTGAGAAATAAATGAGTTTCTTCAGTCTGCAACATTGGTCTTGTGTAGTGTTTGGTGAATTTACATTATATTTGTACTTTGTTGATGGTAGCCTACTCTAATCATAGGGAAGTAGAAGTGCTAAAAGTGTTTTAGGTTTATCACAGCAGAGTGTAACTCGTGCAAACAGAACTAATTGTGTGTAGTGTTTTGAAAACACGGGCCCTGTTTTAAAATCGTGCTTAAGCAATCCAAAAAAACTCGAGAGGACTCCTAACTCACTAAGACCTATTCACAAACCGCTTTTTGTGGCATTTCACGTTGCGATGTTTTGAAATGCGTATGCGGCGGCTACAGGAGCTTCCAATCGCGAGGGAACAATTTTGCATTGTATGTTGCAAAAAAAATATGTTGCCACAGGTAAGTTTTTCCCAATGAGTCTGTGTTGGAAATATGAGATGTAACTGTAGGAAATGATGACCTTTCTTTTTCTTCTTTTCAGGTAACAGGTAAGTATAACACATTTAAAATAATGACCATAAACAGTATTCTTTTACAGGTCATTCTCTCTGGACAATTAAATTCAAATGCAGCATTTAAATGTATGTCCATAAGCCAGCAAATGTAATACATTTGAACATTTCTCTTCTATATTACACTTTTAAGCAACTCCAATAAACATCTGGATACCACTAAACGTGTCATACCATCACCATATGTATTCACTCAACACTTCGATTTGTCTTTACCATTTCACTTTGTCTATTTTAGATATAGTGAAGTTCGGTACAAAGAGATGAAACAAACATAAAAAAATATGATGGAATAACCAATTAATAGTGATTAACAGTCTCACTTGATGTAGGCATGCTCTTTTAACCCTTAGGAGTGTACATTTTTTAGATAAACCACCATTTTTTTCACCACGGTTCAACTTTTCCACATAACAAAATGGAGTGAGTAAACCCAATATAGCACATTATACAGCTCAACCTTGGAATTTGAACAAGATTACAAGGGGAATATAGTTGACTGTTTCACATCTCTTCCTTACACATCACATTTTTACAAGTATCATGAATTTTTAACGGTTTATTCAACTGGAAATTGAATCGACTGAATCGCAAATAAAATAATCATTTGAAAACTTGACAATCACTTTTAAACTGAACAGACATCTCATTTATGAAACTCTCAAGTATCAATACTGATGGATATTGGTCCATAAAAAATATTTTACATACCTGTAGGAAATTATGAAATTCACAGATTAGAGTCTGCAGCGTTGCCTATACAGTTGAGAAAGTTGAGACTTGAGTGAAACAAAAGGGATAACTCTGTCAAGTCATTTGAGCAATAAAAGAGCAACATCTGAGCAATAAAATATTTCTTTGGGTATCCGTCCTCCTTTTTTTAGCACTTTAAGCACTTCCTTTTTTCATCTCTCCAACCCTCCACCAGAGACAACAATGATATTTCTTATTTATTTTGTTCTCTCCACTCCCCTCTTCTTTTCATGTGTGCTACAGTGCTTGTCCTTGAGTTGAATTCTGTCAAACACGGCCTAGATTCGATTCCTATCCCAACAACACCCCCTCACACACACAAACACACCATTTGCATGCACAGTTCTGTCCTGGAATAACTTCCGATGTAACCTGGATGCTAAATAATTGAAAGAGATTTACGTGAAACAGCTGAACAAATGGGAATTTTTTTTAATAAAAAATAGGAAGACCTTGAAATCAACATGGAATCAAAACTGAGCCTATATGCTTTTAGTTATACAAATTCCTGATATGTGGTACCCAAACTCATGAGAAAATATAACAACTTGGGGTGGTGAGGTGGAGATTTTGTACGGAAACGTACAATTTTTAGAGGGAAAAAAGCACGAGGGTCCACCCTTAGACCATCAGTGGGGCATAAACAGATCATGCGAAAACAAACGATTTCATACCAATTCACCAAAACGTAAAATAGTTACATGGAAGTAAAATAGGGTTGTGAATACCATTTCATCAGACATTATAGGGGAACTATTAGTTCCTACTGGAGGTGTATGTGTGTGTATGTTTTCTAATCCACAATACAATTTTGTTCTCTTGATCACATGGGATGGAATTACTATTCACTAACTGTACACACATTATTACGATTTTTTTGCTGCTTGAAGAGAAGCATTTTGAGCAACTCAGACAAATATAACATTGTTGGAAGTCCCTCAGAGCCATATTGTTTACATTATTCTGTAAAATAAACTTATGAATGACTAACTTAAAGCGTATGGAACGTACTTTAACAACAACAAAAAAAAACCTTCGGTGCTAGGTTTAGTAATTAAAGAGTCACTGGTGCAGGAAATGATGATAGAACTAAACTATTAGAATAGACAACAAACAACTCTCACAGCAGTCAGAGAAGACGGAGGGCAAACTATAGTTATTTATCTTCTATTAGGTATTATTTTTATTTTTATTAAAGTTTATTAAAGGGCTCATGACATAGTTTTTGTTTTTGTTTTATTATGTTCCCTTAGGTGCAATTATAGTATTACTATAGTTTTTTTGACAAAAAACTTTAAAATTTTAGTGATTTATGACCTTTTCCCCTAGTTTCTCATCCTCTGATTCAAACAGTCTGTTTTGGGGGTGTTTCCCCTTTAAGAGTTCAGTGTTAACGCCCACTGTTATGATTGGCTAACATCATTGGCTAAAAGTAGTTACTTGCAGTTTGCGGGCCCAGAATAGTCTGGGCACGGCCTGATCTTTAAGCAAACGTTTTCTGGCAAAGCCAGCATCATACTACGATTTGTTCTCAAAACAGTCATCCTTGAAATGTGGAGAACACACGATTAAATTGACACTGCCGTGACTGGGACGTCCGCAAAAAATAAACTGCATCCATTTTTCCCTGATGTCTGGATCGTTCGGCAGCGTATTCAAACATTTTCAACAGCACATCTGCGTGGCATCACAATCTTTTTGTAAACAGACCCACTCACTGCACGTCGCTGAACACCTGTGGGCGTGACAACGATGCGATGATGCGAAATGAGGCATAGTTGTCTTGCGCTGGAGGCGGTCATATGCAAACGACCATATGACCAAGTGACGTCTTCGTACCGTGACGTCACTTCTTACCATGGATCCCCAATGAGCTGTAATTAGAGCTTGATTAAATAAATGCTTCGTTTATAATGGGGAGGACGGCTTAAGCTATGAAACTTGCAGGAAGTTTTAATGGTACAAAGACCTCTTATATACCAAAAGATCAAGGCAAATTTGGTTTCTCATGTCATGACCCCTTTAAAGACAGGCAGTGCCGTCGCAGGTGGGGTGCGAGGCCCTGTGCGAACTTGAAATGCGAGGCCCTGCTCTTTGATGTGGATGCTCAATTGCGCATGAATAACAGTCACATGGACGTAGCTGTTCTAGTTCTATTGCACGCATAATCTCGCTGCAATACGTTTTTATCAAGTAGAATAATACAGCATAATCATGCACATACTGTAGTCTCAGCTATGACTTTTTGCTATTTATTTCAGAGGAAAAAAAAAACAACGAGTGGCTTTACATCAAGTCAGCTCAGTCACTTTATTTTTGTCATCATGACAGTTTAAAAATAAATTAGGACACTTTTCATTCATAATATACATTAATTCATTACAACTATACACAACTAATTATTTAAAACACTGTATCCCTAATAAATGAGATGGACTCACCATGCGTAAATTACGCAGAAACTGATCACGTCAGAGTCACTTTCCTTGCCTTCATGGCCGCAAACTCAGCAATAAGATGTTTATAATCCAGTTTTGATGCAATGTCCTTTTCAATGGAAAGCAGGGCAAGCCCGCACAGTCTCTCCTGTGACATGGAGGTGCGCAAATAGTTTTTAATTAGTTTTAACTTTGAAAAGCTTCGCTTCGAAAAACTTCGCAATCTCACAGTTAGGGAAAGTTCCTTCAATCCCTTTGAGGTAACGAAGTGTTTTTATTGCAGTAGTTGTTCCCTTTGGGATTATCTCTCGTAGTATCCTCAACTCCTGGAAGAGGTCCACTGCATTTATATCCTGAGATTCAGACGTGCTCAGAGTATCACGCAGTGTCTTTGCAGGTCAGTCTCCTCCTTTTCACGCAGTTTGGTCAGATCAAAAACAAATGCAAACATGTTGCCAAACTCCTGAATTTGTTTAAAACGGGTATGGAAAGCAGTGAGGGCCTGGTCCACTATCACATTAAAATAGTACGTTATATACCTGCTCTGGGTCTGGAGTATATTCACTTTCATTTTCATCACGTTTGCGTTTCACTCGCCGTGTTGCTTTTATTGCAGGTTCAGTGTCCATATCAGAAGCAATCTCTGTTGCAGTAGCTTTTGCAGCCACAAATCCAGTGTCTCTGTATTTTTGCATGAAGTCAATTAATCCATCTAGCTGCGATAAGGCCACATCAAGCTGCATGTCCTTTGACTGGAGCATCTTACTGACGGTGTTCACGGCAAACAGAATATCATACCATATCACCATAGACATGATACATTCAAAGCTTTGCATTTCATTAGCAAGCGACTTTGCTTCACTTTTAATTTTGGGGTCGCTACAGTCCTCTGACACTTTGAGCAAAGCATCCTTAATATCACTTGATTGATAGCGTATTGCTTTTACACTCTCTACCCGACATTCCCACCTTGTTTCAGACAGAGGTTTTATCGTGAGATCCAGGACTTTTATTTGAGTATTTCCCATTGTTTAGGAGAGCCTGCGAATAAGGTATAAAGTCGTTGTACAATACCAAAAAATGACATTGCTTTTGGACAGCATTTTGCCATATCTCCCAGTGTTAAATTCAGGTTGTGGCAACCGCATGGCATGAAGTAAGCCCGGGGATTGAGACGCAGAATATGGGCTTGCACTCCCTGATTTTGTCCTTTCATATTCGCCCCGTTATCGTATCCTTGGCCCCGACAGTCATTTATGCTCAGTCCAAGGGCCTCTGATTCCGCCAAGAGTGCATTTGATAGTCCCTTTCCAGTTTGGTCGTTCACTGGGATGAAGTCAATGAAATGTTCTTCTACATTCACTTCTAATGATGTCATATTGATAAACGAAGAATCAGCGACATTTGTTCCTGATGGCTCATATCTGGTGTGCAATCAAGAATCACAGAGAAATATTTAGCTCTCTTCGTGTCATTCACAATAGAGTTTTTGACGTTTGTGGCCATAAGAGAAAATAACTCATTTTGGATCTGAGGTCCCAGATAATGTGTATGCGTTTCCTTATTTCTTATGCGTCTGACATGTTCTTGCATAGTGGGATCAAATTTGGAAATCATCTCTATTAATCCCAAAAATTTACCATTGTTCTCGTCATAAAGCTTTGCATTTGTTCCTCGAAATGCCAAGTTATGCTCAGACAAATATTGCACAGCTGCTAGAATGCGTGTTAAAACGTCCTGCCAGTGTGCCTTTTCTCTGTTTATCTCTCTTTGATGTGACTCGTCTATAGCAGTGTGTGTATCTAATCTTCGTTTTGTCTCCATCCATTTTGCAGCATGTGTGATATGATCAGGGGACGTTTCGTGTTGTTTCATCAAAGTACTCAAATGTCTCCAATCATTATTGCCATCATTAGCTAATTTTGGCCGATTGTACTGTTGTTAAACAGTTTGCAACAAAAGCAAAATACAGAATCTGTTTTCTTCGAATAAACAAGCCAGTCTCTGCTAGCTTTTTCACCATTGGGCAACTTTCTTACATAGAAGTCCTCGGAAAAGTGTCTTTTTTTCTTGATTGACGGGGAAATCAAAGTTGGAGACCTTGACCGGGCCTTTTTCCGCAAGTAAATCCACCGTTTTGGTATCCAGATGCATGGGCCAATTGCTGGGATCGTTAAGGTCCACAAGATGTGTTGATACTTCACTGTCGGACCCGGAATAATGCTCTTCATCAGGCGCCAGCGGGACCTCATCTTCCACGGCAAACTCTGATAATTTGTAGTAGAACAAAAACAGAGAATTGATTGTGTGGTCCAGCTCAACTGAATTGGGCACAAACCTCATTATAAAATACTGTATTTGTCAACCACAGACAGTGGCATAACTTTGTTTTAAAAAGTGGGTGGGACAGGTGGTCCGTTCTCGATCTCAATCGTGCCCCGCGCCTCAGCCGCACTTTATCCTTCCCGTCTCCGCTTCTGTGGCTGCCCTACCGCTTTTGCCTCTCTTGTTCTCGTGACTCACACTTTGATTGCGACTGCTCTGCCTCTCATGCATCTTCGAGCCGCCACTTTTAAATCCCCCATTGGAGACACGCGCTCCAATGGCTGCTTGATTAGCCACTGCAGCTGCCGCTTATCAACGCGGTCGGCCATGACAGGCCGCCGGAACCGGCCTAGTGTCGCACCGGAAGTCTCCCCCCAGGGCAACTCGTTCCACTCCCAAAGTTCATTCTATGTCACCCGGTGACATTATATATATATATATATATATATATATATATATATATATACAGTGTTGGGGAGTAGTTAACTACAAGTAGCGACGCTACTAACTTAACTACATTTTTCAGTAGCTTGGCAGTAGCTCAGTTGCTTTTTAAACAGTGTAGCTTTTCCAGTAGCTAACTACTTTTTGCAGCAAGTAGCGGTGTAGCGCGAGCAAAAGCTACATTGCGTTTTGTCGAGCCTGCGCGAATCAGCGCGATGCAAGGATATTCTTCTTCTTGTTAGATTACAAACTAATTTTTTTGCCATTACCGCCACCTGTTGTTTAATCACGCATCTTGCGGCTAACGGTTCACTGACGTACAGAAGTGGGTTGACACACCCATATTATCCATGATGGAGCAAGACGTGGCGGCAGATTTGGAGGATGGAGAAACAACTAACGTTAATTACCCATGGCCTTATTTGTCCAAGTTCATGTCTCTCAAAGAAACAACAAGTAAAGGTTACACTTTTGTATGCAATCTTTGCATCAATGTATTTTCTTGCCAAAATGCAACCATCTCACAATCGGCATTTTTGAGAAAATGTATACATGCAATTTACGTTGGATGTATATTTTGTTCTTGCAATGTTGTATTTGTTGCAATTTTGCACTTTTGACAAACAGTCTGTCTGAGATATTTGAGTGTTGTGTGTAATAAAACAATACTCTTTGAAATCATAATTGTATTGCATTGTTTTAAACACTAAATATTTTACTTAAAACATTCCTCAGACACTTATTCAGTTATTTATAATATACGTTGTTCAAAAAAAAAAATCAAAAGTAGTTTAAATGTAGCTAGCTACTTTTTGATAGTAACTTGTAGTGTAGCTAACTACTTTTCCAAAAGGGTAGCTTGACTGTAGTTTAACTACTTTAACTTACGAGTAGCTTGTAGCTTGTCAAACTACAGTTTCAGAGTAGCTTCCCCAACACTGTGTATATATATATATATATATATATATATATATATATATATATATATATATATATATAAAAATCTAATATATATATAATCTAATATATAAATAATATTTTGAAAATACCAATAAATTACGTTTCAATCCAAACTCAATGACATGATCGTATAGTGGTAATATTTTTGTTGCAATATGACATACCTGCAGTTTATTAAAGATAGGACAGGAATTAACAAGCATCAACACACTCTCAGTTCTGTGGTCTCTGTGAAGAGTGTGAGAAGATAGAAAAGTGAGCCCCTGCCCCCATTAACAATGTAACTGCATCAGAGCAACCATTTTAAGTACACACATACTTCAAATACTCAGTTTTAGACATAAAAGACAATATACTTTAGCAAAGTCAACTGCATGATATTTTATGAACGTAATCCACCCTTTTTAATTATATTTAAAAAGCAAATTAAATATAATTTAATATGCGGCAACTTGAACCAACTCATTAAGAGCTCATTAACACAAAACCCAGAATATACACAAAAATAGCAACATTCACGCACATTAAGTGACTCAGTCCAGCATTAAAACATGTCATATTGATCAAAATCTTGACTTAATCTATTATAAACACTTCAGAGCTCATTTGCAATTTACTGTAGGCCTACATGTCTCGCTCAATCCAAAGCTGTTCTAAGCTGGACGCGATTGGACAATTCTGCAAGTGGAAATGACGTCACTAAACATAAAACTCAATGTAATATTTTAAAACAAAAACGAACATTTATCCCATATTCTTACAAGGATATGAACAGCACTATGTGCACAGACACACAAAAATAAAATAGAAATGGATACAATTTATTTCTGGGAAGAAGGACAAATTTTGCTGGAATAATCACTAAACTCAAAACACTATAAAGACAGAGCTCCAACCACCAGCACTTAGTAAACAGGAAAGGACATCAGTAAATCATATGTCCCTGTAGATGCAAGCATACACACGTTACTCATTGACATTTTGTTTCCCTGGCTGTCAAGGACTACGTTACTCTACTCCTCCATTGATCCATTTTCAACATAACAATCTAAAGTTTGCATGTACAAAACGTATGTGAAGTATGTATACACACAAACACAACAAAACATACAATGCAAAGAACACACAACATTGCACTTAATCCTTACATTGCAAGAACAAAGCCAGAACTTTCTCACCGTAATGAACTCAACGAGTCTGTGAACTTATCTCAGGCAGCGCACTAAAAATGTGCCAGAACAACAAAATAGCCAACAAAATGTGCTGCGAAAACATGTAAAATTATTCAGTTTGAAATGCAAATGTTTGAGAGATATCTTTGAGTATGTGTAATGAATAGAACTCTATTTTGAGATAACATGAAAGAAACTGAGACCTATAGCACTGTGCCGCATAAGCATTCTGTAAAAAAGTAATGGAGAGGAATCCAGAGACACTTTAAAGAGAGGAAAGACTGAAAAGTGGGAAAAGTGAAGATACTCAAAACTGGCAAAAAGGCTTCAGCCAAACACTTGCACATAAAACTTCAGCTCTTTAATGAAAAGAGTCAGAGTTAACTCATTATGATACATGGAGAAAATCCTCAGACCTCGTTTACACCTCGTCTTAATCTCTCATGTGTGATCCGATCACAAGTAGACAGTGATTACTACTCATCTGATTCAATAACTTAACTTTTTGGCTCATCTGCCATAGTTATGACCATATGCAGGGCATTATACAAAAACATATGAACAGAGATACCAAAAAAAAAAAAAAAAAAAAAAATGCTGATCTTTGGATTTGACCCATACCAGGTCACAGAAAACATTTTTACAGATATCAAGCTTAGACCCTACTGAATCTAATATTTGCAGACATTACTGCATATTTTTAATCTACAATCATTCTTCGTGTAAATCTGTAAATATATTCTCTGTGATGAGAGTCCACCGGTATACCGAGATAGACTGTGGATTGTGATATATTTAGTGTTAAGACTCGTATAGATGTTACTCATTCAAGAAACTTTTTTTAACATTCAGATTTAATTTTCACGGGAGCAAAATCAGTAACCAATTGTTTAATATTGGTCACAAATACATGCAGTTGATTGAACATGTATTAACCAGCAATGCCATGCATTTCAATAGATTTGTTCTTTATTATCTGTCACTTTTAACACACTGAAAAATATGTTTTGATGTTAACTGAGTCACCAGCCCAGTCTCCAGCACTACATTTCCCAGAATCCCTCTTGGCTCCTACCTGCACAAACTCCATCACCCGCACCTGCCACCAATTACTCACCTCATCAGCTCCACATTAAAACACACACCTCAGCCTCAGTATTTGTCTGGCCTTGTGAAGACTAAAATTTTACTGTTTAATGTTATTTTTTTATACTTTTTTTCTTTATTCATTTTCATAATAATTTCATAATGTATTTTGTGAAGTCAGAGTATGTTGTATATGTGTGCTGAGGAGAAATATGGGATGAGCTATATTTTGCTTAGAAGTATGAGCAATGGTACATGTTCCAATGATAATGATACTGTACTTCAAATGTGTACATTTGGCATATTCTTTACAAGGAAAGGAATGTTTTTCAACTGATGCAAATGTACCACAAATGTATACACCGAGGGATAGTTCCCTTTCGTCAGCAGGGAACTCCGACGCCTCGTCGGGGGAGTTCCCCTGGCGAATTGGGATCACGCTAGGGAGCCAATTGCCTTCGAGAGAGTTAACAACGAGCCAATGAAAGAGAAACTGAATTGGCATGCAATATTTGCATTCCGCGGCCCGCCTACCAGCGCGGGTATAAAAGGCGGAAGTAAACATTGCGCAATGCTTATCGCCTCAGAGCCGAACAGGATTCATCACTGAAGTTTGCTGCTGTTTCCTTCGCCTGAGAGTGTCAAAAAGAGTTTGTTTCAACGAGTCCTCTTCAAGAAAAGAGTCCTCTCTCTGCTGGTGTTACAGCGCTCATCAGCGATCGCCGCTTCCTGCTGCCAGCCGCGCTTGTTTTGTGTAAACAAAAGCCGTTTTGACGGCTGGTATTGAGTGCCCACACGGGCTTGCAGTTTCCCCGTGTGTGGCCGCGGTTGGTCCCTGTGTGCTTCGGCACGTAAAAGAGAGGTTCTCTCTCTTTTCTAAAAGAGCTTTTACGGGCGACCTGACAAAGATGTCTACGTGACAAAGATGTCATCTCGCCCGTGCGTTTCTGGATGCGGTAGACTTCTGTCGCAGGGTGATGGTCACAATTACTGTGTCTCGTGTTTGGGCTTAGCACACGCAGAGGCAGCATTTGTGAACGAGTCATGTTCCCATTGTGGGAACATGACTCTGGCGGCGCTCCGCTCAAGACTAAGAATCCTTCAGCAGAAAGTTGCTGAGGGTGTCCCTTCAGTCTACACCCGTTCTAGTTCGTCTGCTGGTTCAGTCCAGTCGGCGGCTACTTCGGCTGTGGCTGTTGGTGAGCGTATGAGTGTTACAGTGCGGAATATCTCGCCAGGTGAAAGATCCTCACGAGATTCCCACTCCTCAGTAGCGCCGTTGCCATCAGTGCCCCCGTTGGAGCCGCTGGGTCCGCCCCATGCGGTTCCGGTAGTCTCCTTCGGGGCGCCACCTGACGATGCGATGTCTATCGCTGCATCGGAGGGAGAGCGGTCATCCTCAGGTGACGACTCGGCGGGTCTACCCCCTTCGGGTGTGGTGGCTGCGGCCGAGCCGGATCCTGAGTTGGCCGCTATGCTTGCCCGGGCGGCCGCGAATGTCGGGCTCGTGTGGAACCCTCCACCGTGTCCCGAACCTTCGCGGCTTGATGATTGGTGTATCGGGGCGGCCCGCGCTGGTTCTCAGCGTCCCGCTCCGGTCCCATTCTTCCCGGAAGTGCATGAGGAGTTGACGAAGTCGTGGACGGCACCTCTGACTGCCAGACATAGACCATCTCATTCCTCCTCCCTCACCACCCTGGATGGTGGAGCGGTGAAGGGATACGAGGGAATCCCCCCAGTGGAGCGATCGGTAGCGATGCAGTTGTGTCCGAAGGTCGCTTCCACTTGGCGGGGTGCCCCTTCACTCCCCTCCCGCGCCTGTAGATTCTCTTCCGGTCTGACCACGAAGGCCTACACGGCGTGTGGAGAAGCCGCTTCCGCCCTGCATGCCATGGCGTTGCTTCAGGTTCACCAGGCCAAAGCACTTCATGACATGCAGCAGGGTGGTCCCGACCCAGGGGTGCTGCAGGAGCTGCGTGTGGCGACGGACTTCGCCCTACGGGCGACGAAAGTCACCGCACGTTCTCTGGGACGGGCGATGTCCACTTTGGTGGTCCAGGAGCGCCACCTTTGGCTTACCCTCGCGGATATGCGGGATTCAGAGAAAGCCAGGTTTCTGAATGCCCCTGTATACCGAGGGGGCCTTTTCGGCGACGTGGTGGGGGACTTCGCCCAAGAGTTCTCCACCGCCCAGAAGCAGTCTGAGGCGCTTCGGCATGTCCTGCCCAGGAAGCGGACTGCTGCTGGTCCGTCTTCTGCGGCCGAGGAACCTCAGACTGCTCGTCGCCGAGGGCGCCCTCCTGCGGCCCCCTCTGCTCCTCCTCCTGGGCAGCAGTCTAAACCCAGGAGGCGGGGTGCCGGTCGCAAGAGGGCTCCCCCGCCCGCTCAGCCGTCTTCGACCCCCAAGAAGAACACCAGGGGGAAGAAACGTTCCTGAGATGGGCGACCCGGAGGACCGAACAGCTGCTCTTCAGGAGGGGGCCTCTGCTCCTCTCCTTCCCCCGGGGGAGGGCCGGGTGGAGAATCCTGTGTTTGTTTTTTTCTGTTCCGCCGCCGACCAGCCGGTCGGTGGTACCCAAAACTTCATTAAAAGAGCAGTTTCTTCCTCCTCTGGGTCATTCACGGTTGGGTCTGCTGAACAAGCAGTCTCTCCCGTTAGAGAGTGGGACGGCAGTGTGCGCCACCCTCGGGTCTCGCCACTCTCAGTCCCCTCTCCCCAGCTCTCAGATAGCAGTGGCGCCACCTCGGTCACGCCACTCCTGTCTGCCGCTGGGCGGGAAGGCGTCGAGGCCAGCAGCCGCCCTCGGGGCCCGCTTCTTGTCTCCTCCCCTTCTCTCGCCAGGCGACAGCCCGCAGCAGAACACTTTCGGGTCTTCTCTGCCGTCTGTCCCTCGGTGGAAGCAGGTAGGTGTTGTTCAAGTACACACTCAGACCCCGTTCTCGGCCGCTACAATGCCACCGGAGCCGTGTCCCTGCCTTCCGCCTCGCTGCCCCTCCGCGGGTACGCCGGCGGTGCGGGTGGGCTCGTTGCGGCAGTTTCTCGGAGCCTGGCTAGCGCTCCCGAGGCCGTCGCACTGGCTCATTCGCACCATCCGGCTCGGCTATGCAATTCAGTTTGCACGCCGGCCTCCCAAGTTCAGGGGCATCCACTTCACCCGTGTGCGTCCAGTGGATGCTCCGGTCTTGCGGAAAGAGATCGACGCCCTGCTGGCGAAGGACGCAATCGAGCCGGTCCCTCCAGCCGATATGAGGTCAGGGTTTTACAGCCCTTACTTCATTGTACCCAAGAAAGGCGGTGGGTTACGGCCAATCCTGGACCTGCGTGTATTGAATCGGGCCCTGCACAAGCTCCCGTTCAAGATGCTCACGCAGAAACGCATTTTCGAATGCATCCGTCCCCAGGATTGGTTTGCAACGATCGACCTGAAGGACGCGTACTTTCATGTCTCGATTCTTCCCCGACACAGACCATTTCTTCGGTTTGCTTTCGAGGGTCGAGCATATCAGTACAAGGTCCTACCCTTCGGGCTGGCCCTGTCGCCCCGTGTCTTCACGAAAGTCGCGGAGGCGGCCATTGTTCCCATGAGAGAGCAAGGCATTCGCATTCTCAACTATCTCGACGACTGGCTCATTCTGGCGCACTCGCGGGATGTGTTGTGTGATCACAGGGACATGGTGCTCCGGCACCTCAGTCAGTTGGGGCTTCGGGTCAACTGGGACAAGAGCAAACTCTCCCCTGTGCAGAGGATCTCTTATCTCGGTATGGAACTGGACTCGGTCGCCCAGACTGCGCGCCTCACGGAGGAACACGTCCATTCAGTGCTCAACTGCCTCAAGTTTTTTCGAGGCAAGTCAGCGGTCCCACTGAAACAGTTTCAGAGGCTCCTGGGGCATATGGCAGCCGCAGCCGCAGTAACGCCGCTCGGCCTGTTGCATATGAGACCGCTCCAGCACTGGCTTCGCGATCGAGTCCCGAGGTGGGCGTGGCAGAGCGGCAAGTTCCGGGTCAAAGTCACCCCGCACTGTCGCCAAACCTTCACCCCTTGGTCGGATCCTGGGTTTCTACGGGCCGGAGTGCCCCTAGTCCAGGTTTCCAGGCATGCTGTGGTTTTCACAGATGCTTCTGCCAAGGGCTGGGGGGCCACGTACAAAGGGCATGCAGTCTAGGGTCTGTGGACGGGGCCCCAGCTGCATTGGCACATCAACTGCCTAGAGCTGCAAGCAGTACGTCTAGCTTTGTGTCGCCTCAAGGGGTTTCTCAGACACAAACACGTACTGGTCCGTACGGACAGCACTGCGACCGTTGCGTACATCAACAGACAAGGTGGTCTACGCTCCCGTCGTATGTCGCGACTCGCCTCCCACCTCCTCCTGTGGAGTCAGAAGCATCTGAGGTCGCTTCGTGCCGTTCATGTCCCCGGGGAGCTCAATCGTGTGGCCGACGAGCTTTCACGTCGGTCCCCCCTTCCGGGAGAATGGCGACTCCATCCCCAGGTGATCCAGCTGATTTGGCGAATCTTCGGAGCCGCACAGGTAGACCTGTTTGCCTCTCCGGACACGATCCATTGCCAGTGGTATTACTCCCTGACCGAGGGAACCCTACGCTGGCCCCGGGACCTACGCAAATATGCGTTTCCCCCAGTGAGCCTTCTTGCACAGACCCTGTGCAAGGTCAGGGAGGACGAGGAGCAGGTCCTTTTGGTGGCCCCGTATTGGCCAACCCGGACTTGGTTTCCAGAACTCATGCTCCTCGCGACAGCCCCTCCTTAGCCGATTCCTCTGAGGAAGGACCTACTTTCTCAGAGAAGGGGCACCCTAGTGCACCCGCGTCCAGACCTTTGGAAACTCCATGTCTGGTCCCTGGACGGGACGCGGAGGTTCTAGATGGCCTGCCACAGGCAGTAGTAGATACCATCTCTTCAGCTAGAGCCCCCTCTACGAGGCGCCTCTATGCTCTGAAGTGGAACCTGTTCGTCGGCTGGTGTTCTTCCCACGGGGAGAACCCACGAACTTGCCCGATCAGAGTCGTGCTCTCCTTCCTACAAGAGGGGTTGGAGCGAAGGCTGTCTCCCTCCACTCTCAAAGTGTATGTTGCCGCAATAGCCGCACATCACGATGTAGTTGAAGGTAAGTCCGTGGGGAAGCACGACCTGGTCATCAGATTCCTTAAGGGTGCTAAGAGGCTAAATCCACCTCGCAATTTGCACCCTGTACCCTCTTGGGACTTAACTCTAGTGCTTAGAGCGCTTCAAAGTCCTCCTTTTGAGCCTTTGCCGACAGTAGAGCTTAATATCCTGTCCATTAAGACAGTGCTCCTGTTAGCATTGGCTTCCTTCAAGAGGGTGGGGGATCTGCAGGCATTTTCGGTCGACGAGTCGTGCCTAGAGTTCGGGCCTGGCCTTTCTCATGTTATATTGAGACCCCGGCTCGGATATGTGCCCAAGGTTCCTACCACTCCCTTCGCAGACCAGGTAGTGAACCTGCAAGCGCTGCCCCAGGAGGAGGCAGACCCAGCCCTAGCTTTTCTCTGTCCCGTCCGGGCCCTCCGGGTTTATATAGACAGAACGCAAAGCTTCAGGACCTCAGATCAGCTCTTTGTTTGTTACGGAGGCCAGCAGAAGGGGAAGGCTGTCTCCAAGCAGAGGTTAGCCCACTGGCTAGTGGATGCTATCACCAGGGCTTATGAGTCCCAGGGTGAGCCCTGCCCACCCAGGTTGCGGGCTCATTCCACTAGGAGTGTTGCCGCTTCTTGGGCTCTGGCACAAGGCGCCTCGCTAACAGACATTTGTAGAGCTGCGGGCTGGGCGACACCGAACACGTTCACTAGGTTTTATAGCCTACGTGTGGAACCTATTTCCTCCCGAGTACTCGCTACGGCCAGTAATTAGAGGGAATAGGTGTGTCGGCTTGCGACGCCATTCCGTGAGAGGATACGTGCGTCTTTGCTCCGTTGGTTACCCAGCAAACGGCTAACCTCGTGAGTTCCTCCATCACCCCCTCCGGTGCCAGGCGTTGCGGACCGCCCGGCACCAGGTCTGCTACCTTCAGTAAGGAGTTGCTAGTAGACTGGGTGCCTTTTCCAGTGGTCCCTGCGGCGACCCAGGATTGCCACGTGCAGTTTAGCCGTGTCTTCCCCTTGACAGACTCATTCTGTCGTCCCTGTTGAGTACGCTCCTCACTCCTCCGGACTGGGACTACCTTCAAGGACTGCCATATGTTTCACTACCCTGCGTGGTTAGTACATGTGTGTATTTGAGGGCCTTCCTCTAGGCTGCCTCAGCTTCCGCAGCGTTCCCCCCCATTATTATTTTCCTTGGGGATGGGCACGCTTTCCCAGTGTTATCCAATATCCACTCATTGGGTCTTGCGGAACAGCAGTGTGATTCCCTAGCTAGCTCCCGCAAAATTTCTGGAAACTGCTGCAGGGTAGCTTAGCCGGGCGCTGGAAGGGGCCAGCACCATGGCGCTTTGGTAGGGATCCCAATTCGTCAGGGGAACTCCCCCGACGAGGCGTCGGAGTTCCCTGCTGACGAAAGGGAACGTCTCGGTTACGTATGGTAACCCTCGTTCCCTGAGTCCAGGGAACGGAGACGCCTCGTCCCGTCGCCATGTTGCTGTACCTTCGCGGAGGACTGGACACTGTTCGGCTCCTCAGCGAAAAGCATTGCGCAATGTTTACTTCCGCCTTTTATACCCGCGCTGGTAGGCGGGCCGCGGAATGCAAATATTGCATGCCAATTCAGTTTCTCTTTCATTGGCTCGTTGTTAACTCTCTCGAAGGCAATTGGCTCCCTAGCGTGATCCCAATTCGTCAGGGGAACTCCCCCGACGAGGCGTCTCCGTTCCCTGGACTCAGGGAACGAGGGTTACCATACGTAACCGAGACGTTTCTCAATATAGAAAGTGGATTGTACCATGTGTAAGCATGAGGTATACATTCCTTTTTAAACATAAGCAACATGTTTTTGCTTGCAAGGAAGTTGTAACTAAGTCCCTCACTGGTGTATATAAGCTCAATCCTTACTGTACTGACTCAGAGAAACATAAAGGCATGACGGGGTGAGAGGAAGGAGAAACTGAGGCATGAGGGGGTGAGGGAGGAGAAACACCAAAAAAACATTTACAGCTGGCATGATGGGGTGAGGGATCGAGAAATGGGGAACAGAGAAATCTGGATTGAAGACCACCTCTCATGTAGCCTTATTCTTCTATGCCTGTTTCTCTCGTTTCTCTCGTATGTCTGTTACATGTATATTAAATAATAAATAAGAGATCTCTTGGCAAAGTAACTGGTGTAGCTTCCATGATTCAACAATAATGGGGAAAAGCATGATTTTCAAATCTACAGCTTGAACAAGGAAAGACTCTCATACCTGCTCTCTTTTGATCCCAGTGACACCTGTGATTATTCCCCTGAAATTAATTACTGTGTCTTCTCCCGGTGTCTCCCTGTTTGTTCTGTGGATATCTACCTTTAATACTGACCTGTTTTGCCAGCCATCCACTGAGGTGTAGTGGTCTGCTCTCCTCATCATCATCCATCTAACCTGTAAGAGAAAGAGGGCCCTATCTTGCACCCAGCGCAATTGACTTTGTACACCGACGCATGTATCATTCCTATTTTGCACCCGCGCACAGCGGACTTTTCCCTCCACAGACGCACGTTGGTTAACTAAGAAATACACTTGCGCTCCCCGGGGCGGTTCAGCGCAAAGAGGAGGCATGTTCCGGCGCAAACGTTTCCTCATGCTATTTTGCAGGTTTAGAAAACAATTCCGCCACTAACCGAAAAAATCTAGTTTAAAGTCAGTGGCGCGTTGCGCATGTTATTCATATGCTATTTTAAGGGCGCGTGCTTGGCCATAATCAATGTAGCATGTGCAAAACGCGCATACACTTTGATTCTCTCATCTACACAGAAGCAGCAGTTTTCATTTTTGCAAATCATACATTATTACGATAGATAGATAGATGGATAGATGAATAGATAGATAGATAGATAGATAGATAGATAGATAGATAGATAGATAGATAGATAGTTTATTATAAAAGCATACATCTAGCTTACACATTTACCCAAATTATCATACGCCTGTTTAACCGAAGTTAATTTGGGTGTGTTTCTCCATCCCCAATGTCACTTCTCTGTGTTTTACGGCCCTGACGAGAACGTCGGTCTCCTCGGCTGTGAACCGCTCCTGGCGAGCGCCTGGCAAATCCGCCGTTATAATAGGAATCCGCTATAGAATAAGCGCGCCTGCTCTTAAAGGGAATGTGAGATGACGCTCTGATTGGTTTATTTCACGTTATGCCCAAACCACACCTATGAATAATGAAGCTACTTTAGACCAACCCATTTTAGATTTACGTCGGGCGCAAGAGTCATTTATCCCGCCGGTATAAAAGCAACAGCGCCCAAGACCCGCCCACAAAGTTACTTGCGTTTTGCGCTTGATACTTGCGTTTCAGACTGTTAAAATAGGGCCCAGAGATTGTTAATATCATCATCGTTCTCAATATTCAAGACGTTTCATTAATACTCATGTTCACCCTGTGTTTGCCGTGTACCTATATGAAGTTTTGTCTGGATTCACTTTACATCTGTCTAGTGTGTATTTCCTGACACACATATTCTTTGGAGGTTGTGAATTTGTATGAACTCATACATTTTTGTATGATCAGCTTATGATTGACGCTCTGAGGGTTTGGTTAAGGGGTGGACCTTTGTGATTTTTTTCATACAAATCAATTTGAATGAATTCATTGCAAATCTCACTTGTAGTGAGTTACATTTAGTTAATAGTTACATTTCTCATGAAATCAAGTTTGACATTGAACCCACCATGGGGTCCAAAATTGAGCCCACTAGAGAAAATGCCACCCCTCCCACATTCTTTTGATATTCAATAAAAAAAATATATATACAAATTATTTATTCTCCAATATAACAATTTGAGAGACTTTTTGAGTGAACATACATTTTCTTTGTATTTGGTATTTGTTCTTGAGCTGGCATAGACTCCACAAGTTTGTGCCAAACCTGATCTAAGTTCTAGTCCAAAGAACATTCTAAGAAACCAAGGAAATCTAACTTTTCGAATAAAGGAGTTCAAAAACATTTGATGCTCAATGACAAAAATGTGCATGCATTTGATTAAATGTCCAGAAATAGTGCTTATTATTTTCATGTCCTAACTTCGCTTTGTTTTAAATCATTTACATTGAGAGACAGTTAGTATTTTACAGTGTGGTGTATCACAGCTAACAAGAATTTTAATTAAAATTTTACTTTTAATAAAAACTACTCATAGATTGCACACTGCACATATTTTAATATATTCCTTGTGAACTGTCCAGCCAAAATAACTTTTGCTCAATAATTTTACAAAGTAATTCCATATACACTTGAGGCTATGAAGAAAGTGGAACAAAATTAAGTGAGGTTTATTGGAGCTTGCACATTCCTCAGTGTTTGATGGATGTCACTGTTATAGATGAGAAATTTATGATAGATGGTTCAGGAGAATCAAAGGCTTCATTTGAGCTGAGGAACATAATTGAGGAGGGTAGAGAAACTCTCTAACAAAGTTGACAATGACAGTATTCAAACTCCGAAACCAAGCGTTACGCAATTTAAAGCCAATCTAAGTTTCCCAAATTATTCATGGAAAAAGTTTCAGATATATTTTTTGTTGAGTGTGTTCATCTATCAGGCCCCCGTCCTCAGCAAATAGCTTGTTTAAATAATAAGATGTAAGAGTAACGTTTCTAGGAAAAATGGGCCAGGTTGTGTGAGCGGGACAAATAATGTAGTCTTTGGGACAAAATAAAAAAGCTGACCCTCCTGCAAAATGAGGGTCAGAGTGATGAGAATTGTTGCACACTGAGAAAGAGGGAAGGAGAGAGAGAAGAAATAGGGCATTTCATTCCTCCGTAATTAGAACCTGTGGTTCAGTCGGGCTGACAACCAGGGGCTAAAATGTCAAGACTTATGCACTGCATTATGGGTACGACCTTCAGGGTCTCGTTGAATAAATGTGTGTGTATAACAGTGACTTTCTGAGTATGACAGCATGTTTTAAGACCTCATTAAACAGGAAGTAAGCCATGCACCATATGAAGTCTGATTTTGCATTCCATCAAAGACCAGTAATGGCCCTTCCTAACCCTAAGTCACAGCTTCTTGGTTGTCAATCAATCCTAGCACTGGGGGTAGCCAGATGAACCGTTTTTAATGGCCAGCTTAATTATCGATCTGCTACCTAATTATGAGAAGGACTACGAAACAAGGTCTTAACTTAGTCTCTCGGTCTCTAATGAGAACATTTCCATTTTACTCAGTCACATATAAAGGAAAAAGAATATGAACATCCTCTAAGGCTTTCAACATACATGCCAAAAGTTTAATTAACAGTATAGTTTTATTTGTCTAAAAATCTTTTTATTTCCATCTCTTTGCATTTCTTCCTGTTTTCTCTTTCTCTTCCATTCTGTCCTGCTCTTTATTGACTATTTCCTTGACTCAATAATATTGAGTATAAGATCCAAAAGGATTTTTTTTGACACTGGCATAGACAACATCTCAGGTTACGTACTGTATGTAACCCGGTTCCCCGAGAAGGGAACGATATGCTCCGTTATTGCGTTGACGCTATGGAAATACTTCCACATTTCCACGTGAGCCGGTGTCTGAAGAATGTGTCTGCACACGCCAATCTGGGGTCCGTTTCCCGTACAACTATATAGCTCGCTGCTTAACTACCATAGTACGATGCATCGTTGGAGAAATCAACTAGCTAGTCACGACTGTTTCCCGAAACCGTATGTCGCAAAGTATCGTTCAACCACGTTGGTTTATGACGTCTCGCACGTGGTGGACTAATAACTTATTTTAATTAATCTGTTTGAGATCGAATTAACTCTAGATTTAGTCATATAAGTTACAGACATGGCATCTGAAGACCATTTCTAATTTTTCTCAGTTATTTTGCTTTATTACCAGACTCAATATTTGGCTCATTCTTACATAGTAGAGCACGTTCGCACATGCGCAGTCTTCAAAAACGGTGCTTTAAATCTCTTGACAAACTAAAAGACGTAAATTACATTTGTATTCTAAATAAATAACACGGGTTGTACTGAATGTCAGCTTGCTTATTTTGCTAAAGATAAGGATTTATTCAGTCTACATCTCATGTAAACTAGAAACTATGCTTCTAACCACAGCTTGAGAGCTGTCATTCCAACCACACAAGTTTGTGATGCTGTTTGCAAACGTTCGTTGGAACGATGGTTTCGGGAAACACCAAATCGTTGAACTATGCTGATAACGACGGAACTTGCGACCATAGTTGGCTAACGATGCTTTCGGGAAACGCACCCCTGATTGGCCAAACATATGGACATCATGACAAAGTATAAATACAATCCATAAATAGACGGCAGAAATGAGCGTCAATAGATTATAATCGTCTGAAGAAGAAGCACGTGTGTAACTGAGGTGTGGCAATGCGACGAAATGTCTTGTTCCCTTCTCAGAAAACTGTATTACATACTGTACATAATCTAAGACATTGCCCTACGAAGTGGAACATTAACTCCGGGTCATGGCCTTGACGTTATGGGAACTTCAATACCAAAGTCAGCACACCCAAGGTAACAGTGCACGCACACAAGGCTGTGTAAAAGCACAGACTCTTGTTGAGCGCAAACTGGACTTGAATCAACCCTGAAGGACTCGTGGTCTTTGGGTTTAGTCTGCATTCAAACTGTTGGATTCAGCGAGATTCAAGATCCAGGAGAGAGTCCTCTGAGTCCGCAGAGAGCGTGAGAAATAGGTTCTCTTTCATCTCAAAGTCTGCCTCCACTAACTCAAGGTGCAGGAGCTCAGTCCTCATCCCTCGAGAAAACGGCCAAGCGGGATCGGAGCTTGCTGATTGTAAAGTGCTCACGGTGCTCACAGTCAGACCCCTCGAGGAGTGACCCCGCATGCTCCTATCCCATGCACATAATAAACATTTGATGTGAGTCATCAGCCTGTAATGACTTCAGACTTCATACATTTCATATATTTTCCTGAAGTTGCGTTAACTTAAATTATGACTAAGCATTAAGCAAGTAAAATAAATTCAGTATTCTAGACATATCAACTAACTTTAACACAGGAGAACCTAAAACAAAATGGTCCTTAACTGAACTTAGTAACTGTTTCTTTGTGATAGTTTTGTTTAGTTTTTGCCTCAATATATGAAATCCATGAGTCTTTCTTTCTGTTCTCTCTTTCTACCTTCTCTCCATTTGTACAGGACATTCAGGAAAATTCGGGGGATTCCTGTCCTCCTGAGGTCTGCCTATGGCATCAGAATTTCTCATTGCCAGTGGAGTTGGCAAGTGGAATTGATATGCATTGTTACAGAGGTTTTAGATGAGATATGTGACTTATATTATACGCACACAGGATTGAAGGCAGACATGTTCTCAACAAACGTCCAGCTTCTGAAGACAAAGAAGCTGTCAACGTTCTTTCTGGTGTCCATTTATGGACTCGTGCTATGGACTGCCGTCTGTTTATGGACTTGTGCTACGCTTCGTTACGACATCCATTTGTTCGCCCAACCAGATTCAGACACCTGCTCATGCAAAAAAGTTCCCATGGCATCAACGTCATGATGCAATGTCGAAGTTCACTATTTAGTAGGATCCATAAGTCTGAAACCATATGATTTTTTTTTTCCTGAAATTCAAGTTGTTTTCACAACCATCAATTATTGAGCTGATCTAAACTATAAAACTTAGTATTATATAGTATTATAAAATTACTAATTAAACTATAAACTATGTCTTAGTATTTATTTGGCATGTCTGTCTTTTGCTTTAATGACAGTAGCATTTGAGTTCACATGAACTCCATAAGTATGTGCAAAACATGATGATCATGCTATCCAGATATAGCAGATATATGAACCCTGTGGTGGACCAGAGTGAATATAATAAAAGAGGATGAAGATTAAAGCCTTGATAATGAGTGAGCCATGCAGTTATAAATGCATAGAACAGAGAAACCATAAACTCAACAGCACAACAGACGGAATTTTCACGGAATTTAATTACATTGCATTTTCAATCTAGAGTAATTACTGGATAGGGATCTTTAAAAAAATATTTTTAATCACTCTGACTGACCAATGTTTGGGGGTGCCTCAAGCTCTGGTGGCCGTGGAGTTTGGTCCAGCTCTTCTAAGTCTGGTGGTCTCAGCACTTCCAATTCCGGTGGTCCTAACTCTCTCTCTGCCTTATCATTGCCAAGGAGGCCGAATGTGAACTCTCAGTTTGCTCTGACATGGCCACAAATATGGGATCAATACCCCTAGTTCATAGGTGGCCTCTGTATATGGGATCAATATCCCGTCTAAAGTATTGCAGCCACGGATCAAAAAATAATAAGCGTGAATCAAAAATTTAAAAACACATGTAAAAATATATTGCACAACCTGAAAAAAATAATGCAAATATGAGCAGAAAATGCAAGAGAGCACAAAGTACAGAGTAATAAAACCAAGGAAAACATACTTTTTAAGAAAGCATGACCATAAGTTTAAGTTTTGTGCAAAATAACTTTTAATGTGTTTAAAGTTTTTATTCATGCTTGTTATTTCTTGATTCATGCTTATTATATTTTGATCCGTGACCA